>NC_064877.1:44462500-44522500 GCF_943734665.1 Anopheles aquasalis
TTCCATTCTCTTCAGCCACGCAGACAGTTTAAAAAATCTTTTGTTAACAAAAACCATTCCAATGAATTAGGCAAAGGTTATGAGCTGATCCATGTAATGAAGTGATTGAAGTTATGATTGAGTTAAACTCATTGAAGGAAGGAAGCAAAACTGGCTTATAATCATCACGGTCAACGAGAAAATGACGAAATGACGAATGATAGCTACATCCCATTCATTGGCGAGTTGCGAAACCTGTTCACCACAGAAAGAGAGACCCCAGGTGAACATCTTTCGATCCGGCATCACCGCAGCATCCCACCGAAAGCCCCTTGGTATCAGAAAATCGCATTCCTCGGAAGATGTGTACACCGATGATTCGCAGATAAAATCCAGCACATTACAAGCTATCATCCCTCCTTTCCCACTGCCCCTTATCGTCAACAGTTGCAAAAGGGGCAGCTCGGTAATTACTCCTAATGAACCGGGAGTACTTGAACCCGCTATTTTACACGCACAGTCAATTTCGTTTTGTACCCTTTTGTACCAGAGCATTCCACGCACGGGCGATGATATCGAAGGGAGGAAAAGGTAGCGGAGCCAAATGCGTCTCATCACTGAGCCACCATCATAACTCTCGTGACCAACGAAGAGATGGCGGGGAAGGTGGTGGCAGAAGGATGCTGCAATATGTTCGAGAGATGGTTTCTTAATGGGGTTAGACGATGCCACGCCACCGCCACCACAGCATTACACCAGAGAGCAAAGAGACAAGATAAGCCAAAGATGACCAAAGAAAGGAAGAAAAAAAACACGAACTAGGATATGAACAAGCCAGATGAAGCCACCGCGTTGACACGGCGGGGGAAGGGGGGGGGAATACCAAGAAAACGTCTGAGAAAGCGCCAGAACGGATAGAGCAGACCGGGGGGGTACCACCCGTTTGGTTGGGGTGGCATCGTCATCGTGGAAGTGGGAAAAAGCTTTTCGGACGAAACGGTACAGACGTACACCACACATAATGATTGAATTGGAACGAGATAGAGACCACCACCACCGTACGCACGCATAATTAATTGTGCGTTTTCCTCGTCCACCAGCGGAGTCGAGTTTTGCCAATGTGTTCCTATTGCCTTCCATATCTGAGCCTTTGCTATGGCGCGCGCGCTGGTGTTTTATAGCTCGCTCATTTCGTTATGAAAATATATCATTAGCACCGTGCGAGAGCGGGCAGCGGCAGCAGCAGCAGCGGCAGGGATCTCTGGCGTGCCCTCGATGGCATTTGCGCTGTCCGACGCACAGAACTCGAACTCCAAACCGGCTGCCTGCAGGACCGTGGCGGCGTCGCGAAGAAAAAATGCGTAACCCCCATTCTCTCTCTCTCCCTTGGGGTGGCGATATCCGGAGCAGAAGGAAGAAGAAGTCAACCAAGAGGCAACGATGAATGGAAAAAAAAACAAAAAGGAAACGATTCCAACGATCGAAAGATCAAGAGACAGCAATGGGCGACGGCGGGGATCGAGGCGTCTGTCTTTCGCGCGCGCGATAGAAAGACTTCGAACGCAAAAGCGACGAACCTGCACGGCGGCTCGATTCCGTTGCTCTATACGAATCCGAAGCCTGATCCAAGCCGGACAATCTCACGCACTTCTCTAGGGGCGAACAAAAGGAAGAAGCAATGCGGTATGCGGCGATCAAGATGCGTGCTAGTGGCGGAATGGCTGGAATTTCATCAAAATGCGTAATGGTCAGCGAGCGAGCGAGCGAGCGAGCGAAGGAAGGAAGGTGGTGGCATTGTTACCCGTGGCTGATCAGTGTGTAAATGTGTGTGTCTGTCTATCTGAGTGCGTGCTGGGGTCCGGGAACGGTGAATTAGGAAATTAAAAAAGCTTTCAAAGCACCAAACCAAAAGGGGCCAATTTGCTGCTAATACGAAAAAGTGCGTGCGAACTCGCTCGCGCCGTTCTGCAAAAGATAGTTTGGAGAGAGAGAGAGAGAGAGAGAGAGAGAGAGAGGAGAAGATTTGGAGGAGCGGGAAGAGGAGGAATAGAGTGGCAGGAGGAGGGACACTGACACGAAAGGTTTATTGAACCACCCCACCAGCTCGATCCGCTTTTTGGCAATCGCTTCATGGGTGGGGTGGGGGCGGGTGGTGCATGGGTGAGGTGAAACCATGGCCAGGAAAAGCCACGGGCGCGCCGATCCCACGTTCTCCTTCTTCCATTCCATTCATTCGCAATCATCACGGTGGGCCAAACGGAAAGGAGATACGATCGATACGCACTTTCCTATTTCGGAGCATTCCTCTCCACCTCCTCCTCCTCCTCCTCTTTCACCCGAAGGCGGCTTCACGGTGCGTAAGCATTTTCCGTTGAACTGCCTTAGCTGACGCGGGCGCCACAAGCAACGCCGGTGAGGATCGCGCGATCGAGAAGCCGCACCATTGTGCGTGCGGCGTGCGTCCCGAAAACCAAGAACCACACAAATCGCAATGAGGTCCCAGTTTCCGTTAAATAAAAAATCGTCTGCCCAAATTGCCGGAACTGGTCCGTTACCGGATGAACCGCTGGCTGGAACCCTTGGCCACGCACATGCCAACCATAATTGTGATATATAACAAACCTTACTGCGATGCGTCGTATGCTAGAAATGCGTAAACCGTATCCGTCGTCTGGTGTTAACGGTGCTTTGGTGCCATAGCATCACAAAGGGGAGGTGGGTGAGGGGTGGCAGCAGAAGGACACATCTGTAACCGATCTGGCATGTGACGGAGGTCTCGTAAGTCTGTCCGAAATATGGAAATGAGCCTCGAAAGCGACGAACGCTCGGTGGTGGTGTTGATGAAGTTGCTAACAAGGGGATAGAGTATGCTGTGCGCTAGAGAGGCCCGAGACACGTGTCTTGAGAACCAAAGAACCGCTGGTGGTTCCAGAAACTTCTCGTTTCGATACGAGATGGTAAACGTTCGCAACGGTTTGAGATATCATTTCTGTTATTAAGATGACTGAGATTGACGTTCACTATGTTGATAGTGACTATTAAATGTTCTAGCATATCGAAGAAATAAATTGCAAATTGTTAAAAATTATAATACACGACAGATTCCTGCAAAAGTGATTTTAATAGACTTTTTAAGAGACTGTTTAGATCTTGATCTCAATCCACTAGAGATCTATCGCTCGTTCACGTTATTGTAATCGTGATCGTGTAATCGAGGATCTTCCTTCAGAAAATAATTTAAGAAGATGGAACGTATTCCATTCGAATTATCTTTCGATGCCAACGAAATTCTAATTTCTTCTACGACCTAAGCCCCGCTTTACTACAGGAAAGGGCAGCTGTTGTCATCGTTTGCGCACCAACCTGTGTACCACAGTTGAATAGTTCAGGAGCACTTTGCGCAGAAATCACAGTCACGAAATAATAATCAAGTACTCATTGATAGAAAAATAGTATGTCTTCTAGCATCTGGTTGGTAAAGAGGAGTTTCACTGTGTTGCTAGTGCCCATACTTTTGAAAATCAGAGTATTTCAGACCAGTAGTTCGTTTAACAACACAGGTAAAAACAAGAAAACCATGTTATCTTACCATATTCTAAACATTCAATCCATTTGCAGTCCATATTATACAACGTATAACGCAATTCTTACTAGATCCCAGTGATCGCTCAATACAGCTCCAGTATAGACCAGAGCAAAGAAGCCAAGAAAAGTTGAAGAAAATAATTTTCGTCCGAGGAGTTTCTCTAGGATGATGCAGGAGCAGAGCAGATTGGTGCAAACAGGAAGCAGAGAAAACTGCGTGCAAAAAAAAAGCGGCGGGACACCGCGAATAAATATCCAATTTCTTCCCGACCGACAACTAGGGGCTCGACTCTGTGAAGCCTCTTCCTCCAGGTGAGGTGAGCAAGCCAGCGAGTACTGTGCGATCGCTTTTTTTTGCCATCCGTTTCTAATCCGAACATAGAACAGCTCTATTGCGACCATATGCCATTTTCTCTAAGCTCCATCATTTATTTAACGATTAGAAAGCATTGCCATCAGAGGGGATAGAGAGCAAACAAACAATAGCCCTTCTAGCGCCTTCTATACGGCGTGTACGCCATCCTAGAATACCAGAGGATCACTAGGAAAGTGAGGAGGAGGAGGCAACTAGAGACGATAGAAAACCCAACAACCCACGGTGTCCCAACTCTAGGACCCCCCGCCCCGGGGAGAATTATTCTTGGCTACCTGCGCTAAAAAAGGTAGACGACCGGGTCCGGGTCCGGCTCCGGCTACTCTTCTCCTATCGCTGCATTACTGTTTATTGTACACCAATGTACGCCAGAGAGCGCAACAGGATCACAGGAACAAATCGTGAATTTCGCGCACACCGTTACAGGACGCACCAATCCTCACAACATACAGACAAGTCCCTTCTTTTCGTGGCCTCCGTTGCCCTGCCTTAGCCACGGCTCAGGCACTTTGTGTATGATCCAATGGACCAAAGGAACCAAGGTACGATATGACAATAGCCCAAAAATTACTCAGGAAGCGGTGTGCGAAATGAAGAAATGAAGGGCCAAACGTGGTTACCACCGAGCGTAATGAAACTGGATTCAGCGGCACGGGAAGTACGGGACACAAGCGGACACAGACGGGCTCTGCTGGAGCGTTTAGGCCTGTCCCTAGGTAGCGGTGGGGAGAGGTGGTGGTTTAACCCCTTTTTGTCTAATTTTCGACAACCAGTTCCCCTTCTTTTGGTCCTCCGATCGCCGTCGTCGTGGTCTCTTGTTCTTCTTTTCCAACTACCGTGGGTCAGGTCATTGTGTATTGGGCCACCAATCCAATCCCTTGCCCAACGAAGATCCACGCATCCTCTAAGATCCGTGCGGTGCGCGTTTGCTTCGGTGTTGTTCGCTTCCTTCTTATGCTTGCTCTTGGCCTTGCCTGGTGGCTTCTCTGCGCTCCTTGGCGTATACCATATAGCGGCGAGGCGAATCGCCATTAAAAAAATAGGGATTTTTTGGCAATACCATTACCTCTCTCCCTTTTCGGTTGCTTCCATTTTGTCTACCGCTTGCCAAGCACGGCACGTGTGTGAGGTTGTGTGCGTGCCTTCTGGTGGACAAGAACTACGACAGAACTCTGCGCACCATACCAGCCTAGTCATGTTCTAAGGCTGAGGCACATCTGGATCATTATTTCACTTCAGAATTATCTATGACACTCAAAGTGATAAACATCACTAGTGATCGAGGAACTGAAGAAAACAGTGTTCATAAAAGCCAACATATGTTAGTATCTACTCCGCTTCTTTCTCCATTGAGAGCTTGGCACCATACTCGGTTGTGGAGGTCTTTCCCTCGAAATGGTCAATCGCAACATCTCGTCCACGAATCTCGTCTTGTCGTGGTGGCTACAGAGCAACTACCAAGCAAAATGCAACCAAAGATACAGGGTGCGCCATCAGGATCCTATTTTAAAGTCGAGTAACTCTGTCATTTTTCAATCGATTTTGACAAATAGGATAGTTTCTGAAACTTGCCTATTTGCCTATTATCTATGCCATTTTAGTAATGCATCACTTCATGTTAAAAGAGCGGACTGAAATTGTAACACTTTACATTGGAAATAATCGGTCAATAGTGAAAGCTGTGGTCGAGCAATGGATGGTGAATCTTCGTTCGCCGCATGTGACGGCGCTGGCTTATTTTGTGTGGTTCTATGTGAAAAATAAGGTTTATGCCAACAGAACGAAGACTATGAAACAACTTAGAGCAAATATTAGAGCTGAAATTGCCAAAATAACTCCCCAACTTGTCGAAACATTGTAAAATGCCCGAAAAAGAGCCTCTTTTTTGTATGTCGAATGAAGGCGATCATTTGATCGATATCATATTTTGAGTATGGCACAATAAATGGCATAAAGTAACCTAAATAAAACTGGTTTATTTTTTAAAATCTGCTGAAAAATGGCAAAGTTATTCAACTTTAAAATAGGATACATCCTGATGGCGCACCCTGTATTAATCCGCTCGCCCCCACGGATTTACGGATATAACACACCAGCACACAGACACAGACAGAGTACAATATTCTCCGAAACAATCGCCTCAAATGATCGTCTAGCAGCGATCATCATGACGAAGGGCCCGCAGAGGCTCTCAGAACTGCATTCAGAAACGGCATTCCGCCAGTTACGATGATGATGATCTACCATCGCAACATTCCCTTGGATATTCTTTCCTCTCGGAGGAGACCAAACAATATCAGCTCGTTCTTTGGGTTTACCACACGTGGGAGTTACATCTCTTCTCGTACGGGGCCACGAACTCAGCAACGCCCTCAGCTTTCCATTCCATCGTGGAGGAAGTGTAACCGCGAGAACAGGCAACCGAAACGCATCGCCGCATTGCATAAGCATGTGTCACACACCTCGGAGCAACAGCGGACGGATCGCGGGTGTCAGGCCAGGGCGTGGGCCTTTTTCGATGGCGTTATATTGGTTGGGATTCCCGGGAGAATTTTATCCCGTACATTTTATCCTCTTATGCTTTAAAGTCTTACCTTTTTTCGTTGGTGCGCTTTTGTGGTGCAGGTACAGCAACAGAGTACAAATTTCATAAACTCAAAGAAGATAAGGTGTTGGTTAAACAAAACTCTAATTTTTTGTCACTAGCATCTTTTTTTCTCAAAAATTTGGTAAGAACGGATGATTGAAAGTAGATGCCTAACTTTATGTACAAACAAATGAAGTGTTTGATGAAAATGATGTTGATACCAATTGTACTGGGAAATCATTGGTATGATTTCGACATAGCTTTCATCAAGCAGATTTGTGAAATGGTAAACTAAGCTTGGAACAGCATCAGGAAACACGTAGTAGTTAAGTCTTTTAAATACAGACATTTCAAACAATCTAGGAGGAACTGAAGAGCAGAGAAATTATGAACCCCAGACGTTCGTTAAATGAGTACAATAATCATTAACGATATGTTCATTCACTAAAATCCTTCAGATGTTCTTAGAACATAGAATAAAGGAGCTATTGCATAGATTCCGCTTATCCAGGCAAAGAGGATTTTGATGAATTTGATGATTGAATTTTAAAACGAAAACATTATTTTTGGAAAGTACTTTTCGTCCACAATTTCTCCCTAAAAATCAAATCAATCCAGCGCCTTAGTGACAAACGCAGGAAAAGATACCCAACAAGACCTTGTTTTCCTCCAGCAAAAGCAACTCCATTACCCTTTTCTCATTGCTAAAGAGATAATGTGTTTCCGAAGAAATGGAAGCACTTCTATGAAGTGAGAAGTAACTAGAGTTGTCCTAAAACATTTTACCTTCTGCGTTCCATCTTAATGGGACAGGGTTGTCTGCTAGCGAGGCGGGGGTTCTCGCTTAGGCCTAGCGGCTTGATTACCGTTGATTGCTTCACCCTTCTGAATTCAGCCTTTAATTTCGGGGCTCATCGCATCATTATCATCGTTACACCTCCCGATTACAAGAATCCAAAGCCCGCTAGGGGCGGAGGGAGGTCATTTGGTGTCCAAAAATCGACCAAACCCATTGCTACTACTGCCTGTAGGAGTTGAACCACCCCACCATTCGTGCTCCATCATCATCATCATCACGACGGTTTGATGCAACAAGGAGGAGGAGGAGGAGGTACAGGCACTCCTGCTGGTCCATTACAACAGATGCATTAGAAGGCGTTCGATGTTGCAACCGTTAATGCGTAGGGGGTCGACACTGGCGCTGACACCGTGGGCACACGCGGCCACACAACACACGCATGCGGTGTGTGGCGGTGTTGTCCTCCTCCGATTGGGTTCTCATTCCGCGTAGGCGCGCTGCCTGCGCCAGTGACAACGGTGGGTGGTGGGTAACATGAAAAATGACCGCATTTTCTCGCGTCCACGTCCCACCCACCAATCGAGGCGAGAGAAAGTAGTTATCATCCGCGTGGGATGTGCGTTTGATGGCCAATCAGGGACCAAATTGGAGGTGGGGGGAGCGGGCGCAGGAATAAAAAGGGATTCTTCCCGTCTGTAGCCGGCCAAAAAGGCGCTCACGAAAGCTGACAGATCTTGCGTGGGCCGCCATGGCGCCTACACGTGTGAAGCAGAAGAAGGGTCAGATTTTGGATGCGCATTTCATAATGCAGCGCACTCTGCCATTGCCACGCTTGTTCGGAGGTGTTTCCATTAATAATTTTATCCATTTTTTGTGTATCTCCTACCCCTTCCCTTCTTCACCTCTGTGCACCGCCGGTAACAAGCGGGAGTGCAGTCGGCACGCCATGACGCGCGTGTGGTACGGCCTCGCCTGGCAGAACCACCGGCAGACCGGCCGGCCCGGCCCGGCAACCATGACCGGTCGGTTTGTACGCTCTCGGCGGCCGCACATTTCTACATCCGGACCACGGACTCACTGAACGGTTTGTGTCGTGCAACACGCCTATGATTCCGTTGAATGATTCAGATTTTTAAATTTAAAACACCTTCAAAGTGCACTCAAGCATGCCCAGTGCCTGCCCTAGGCAAGGTGCCTCCGCGTGTGTCTTAGGATCATTTGAATAGCACAACACGAACCACCTCCAGGCAGGACGGCAGGCTTATGCTACGGCACTCGATCGAAGATGATGCTTGACTCATACCGCGTGCAGTCGCGCAAATGAACTCGCAAATGAATAAAGATTAACAGCACGACGTGGTCCCGCTTGTCTGCATTTATGCTTGAGCAACATTGTTGCTGTTGCTGCATCGAAAGTGGCTCTGTAGGTTGGTTAATGACGGATTTCTCTTTGCTATTTTCATTTTCGGCCAGTCTAGTACAAATCCTACTGTCGATCTTCGTTCCATGATCGTTCGATGATCTCTTTGATTCTAAAATAGTGCGCCAGCAGAAGGACCTGCTTCTTGCCCTGTGTTATCATACCCAAAAAGTGTCCATCCCTGCTCCCGTACCGGGTAAACAAACATCCAGCGTCCCTCTCTCTCTCTCTCTCTCTCTCTCTCTCTCTCTCGTGATTTGGGATTTTTAAATTTTTTGTTTCCTGTGTCTCATGTTGTTTATATTGTTCTCGCCGTATTTCGTAACATTTCTCTCAATGGAGACAGCTACAGCCGCTACCAAAGAGAGCGAATTCCGTTCGATTGGGGCGCGAGAGCGAGCACCCTTTTGGAGTATGGGGAGGGGGGGGGGGGGCACGACCTGGCGCTGTGTGTGCGCGCGCGCGCGCCTTCGTTCGCTTCTCACCAAACAAAACACGCAGCAAAACACAACACACCAAACACACACCATGGCGATGCGCGGCCGGCGATTGCGTGTTTTGGTGGGACGCCGTGGTGTGCGTGATGATGCGTGTTCCATATGAGAACCCCAGAAGGGGTTTGGGGGACAACGCATTTTTCACCAAACAACTCGCCCAAAATCGGAAGGAATTGGAACCATCTTCTAAGTTCCAATCTAAAAAGAAAAACTTCACAACAATCGCAGGCGACATTCGTGCATCACATTCCTCCATTACTGGCATTGGTCGCGCGAATCGCGAGTAACCAAAGCTGAAAGAGAAGAATCTTGCGAGCGACCACCATTCGCCACGGTTGGGTTTCTGCGCATCCACTTTCTCGCTCTCCAGAATTTACCAACACCGTTCCGCGGGTCCGTGCGTGCGTATGCTGGTTAGTGTGTGAAGCACCAGCACCTCCTTCACCATGGCCTGGCCGTATCCTCGAGCGTAGTGGCAAACACTGGACGCGCCATTTTGATTGTTTTGACACAATTGTGCGTCAGCAGAGCAGAGCGGTAACGATGATGATGATGATGCTGCTGGTGGTGAAATGCACACGCGGTCCGGCGAGAGATTGGGGGAAGCATTAAATCTTCCGCTAAACCAGGTCCAGTCCACCGCCGCCGTTGCCGCTATCGGAATGTACGGTTACTTCCTTTTTGCACACCCCACCATGGTATGGATCGATCCTCGGGAATGGTTTGCGTTCGTACGCGCGCAACACGGCGTAGGGTATGGTCAGTAACTGCGTGCTCGAAATAGCTTCGTTCTCCACGGGATGAAATCAACCAAGAACCCAAACGGTAACATTTTCATTGCCAAGACTACAAAGACTTATTAGATAAACAGATTGGTTAATTTACGCAGCAACTAGTCACCCGTTGGAATGCAAATCAAACTTATTGGGGTTGGATAACTTATTGTGCAACTAAATAAATGATTACTACTAGTAACCAGTTCATAGAGCTTGGCACTTTGCTTGGCACTATCAACCAATTGCGTTGTGTTTGTAGAATAACTAAAAGCACTATCAGCAGCCTCGATTCGGACTCACCTGATGGCGATTCGGACGTGAATCCATTCAGCAGCAGTAATCCTATCGTAAACACAATGCTAAGTCGAAATGAGAGCAGCGCCATAAAAAATCCTTCACCATTTGGGAGTGTAAATATGCTATGCGAAACACACTGGACCGGATCCCGCCTGGTGTAGCGGCGATCGCCGGAAATGGGGCCCTGGCTCAGCGAAAGAATGTATTCTCCTCCTTCCTCTTTCACCTCCTTGCTTGCGTGTTGCGTGCTGATGAGCACGGGATGCGCTTCTCTTCACCTCCTACTGAAACACACGGTGGCGGCTATGCGCGCACGGTTGGGGTTGGTGTTCTGTTGATGGGTTTTGATAGCTGCAGCTGCCCGGAGAGATTCGCCCAGTTGGCGGCACTTGCACAACTGCTCTCCTTCCGTGTATACTCCCCCCACCCCTGTGCGAGACGTTGTTTCACTGTTGCACTTTTGTATATTGTTCTCGGTTTGTCACATTCACGCCCACGGATGAAACACTACGGCGACCGGCCAAATACACGCGCGCGCACACATTCCTGCACTCCACTGCACTGTGAGGATCGATCGATCTGTGGCTGCTGTTGCTGTTGGAGCCGGGAATCGTGAACCGCGGATCGCAGATCGCGCCTACTGCGTTCTCTTTATTTCCTTGAAAACACCATTCACACACTGGACCGACCAGTGACGCTCAACATTTGGCACGAAGACGGCTGTGCACGCTCACACACCGATACATTGCTGCTGCTGCTGTTGGTGGTAGCAGCAGCGCGTTGCGTACGCACTATGCAACCGCAACAACAACAACAACAACATCATCATCTCACCCTTTTCTTCTGCTTTGTGGTCAATCTCTCCGCTGTTTCTTCGCCTACGCACCGCACCTACGCGCTACGCGCTTTTCTTCATCGATGAGGCAATATATGGAGTCGCGGCTGACGGGGTGGATTGAATGTGGTGCCCCATTCACGCACTCATACACATGGTGCAATAATGGGCGCGCTTGGTGTTTCACATGCTACGCAAGATATCCAGAGACCGCACAGTATGCCGGTGTTCACGCGTTCACATTTCACATATTTCACAGTCACACACCACGGGCCAGTGTGGGTACACACAGTTTGCGCGCAAAACGATAAGCCGCACAATTACGAGCTGGGTGCATATCCTTGTTAGCAAGGTCCTTTTGTTGCTCCTCCCTGGAGTCTGTCTGCTTGCCGCACTTGGTTGATGCACTTGGATTGGATTGGACACTCAAGAGCGATTTGCATGAGTAACTTCTGAAAACAAACAACAGAAAAAAAAAACATAAATTTAAAACAATGCAGCTGGGAAGAAAAAATGTAAACAAATCGCCACCAAAGGTCGCGGGAGGGGGTCTCGCCGTTTTAACCGGCGCGGAAGTCGGGGCCGGATACTGCTTTCGTTAGCATCCTTCGTCATCCTCCCACTTCTGCACACCAGCTTCCTCACGCGAGCACACACTTTACGCCTTTGGCGGATTGATTTGGCCGACCAACGACCACAATGTGTGGTGTGCGCGCGCGCACTCGCTCGCTCGCGTGGGCCCACACCCGTACTACACACGCGCACGCACCCACATTCATGCTTTCACACACGACGGGCTCTGCATTTACAAACGCGAATCACGGTCACCAGATTCGCATTCGCCGTTTTGCTGTAGTGCATTTTTTTTTCTCAAACAAATTGCGCGCAGAATGACCACTACCCGACCAGAGCAAATCTCCTTTGCCAACATAACAGGAAGCAGTCACAGCTGATGTTTCGTTGCACCGTCCCGTACTGAGGCAAAGGATGCCGTTTACCACCGCCCGCTGTCACTGTAAATCGAACGAAGGCACGAATATTTCGTATTTGTGTTCCCAATCCCACAACCTTCAGAAGCACGGAGGGTGAAACAGAGAGGGGAAAAGATCGAGATTGTTTATGTTCGGACCAGATCAAGGATACCCGTTGTTGCCCAGTTTGCCAGCGCCAACAACTACTAGATGGATACCGAAGTGTTTGACGTCTTTCAGCAAACAACACAACACAACAACCCTTTTTGCCGCTTTCGCTCACTCATGCAGCATCTTCTCTCGTTCGGATGCGCGCATCCGTCCACAACGCCGGATGTTGCTCTCCGGTCAGTTCTCTTCGCTATAGTTCCGCAAATGCAAATTTCCTTAACTTTTTGACCAGTTTCTAGCTTGTTCTAGATGCTCCTATCCTAGACGTGCAGGATTCCACCACAGCATGCTTCGTTTCGAAACACACTTGGCAACAGATCGGTTGGGAACAAGACGTGCGAACTGCTACGGATGGGGCCCCGTCCAGCACAAGGAATTCTGCACAAAAAGTAAACAATTTCTCATTCTCAAAGCACTTATACTCTCTCTAGGATTCGCAGTGCGAGAAGGGGGGGGGGGGGGGGAGAGAGAGAGAAGTGTAAATTAGAAGTTACTTGGCGTTCTGTTGCCTTCTGTGAGTCACATCCTTCTTGCTATTGTCCGGTGGGCATGTGAAGCGATACGCACTCGCCGGCACTACACAGCTCCTATTCCATACACTCATCCACA
Source organism: Anopheles aquasalis (assembly GCF_943734665.1). Taxonomy (NCBI): domain Eukaryota; kingdom Metazoa; phylum Arthropoda; class Insecta; order Diptera; family Culicidae; genus Anopheles; species Anopheles aquasalis. The sequence goes on from NC_064877.1 coordinate 44,475,400, forward strand.
CAGAACCAGCGAGCCACGCCAGAGCATTGCTAGAGATAAATAGTGATTACGACGCACGGCAACAACCGCATGTGCGTCTTCCCTCACCCTCCCGTGGTAGAAAGGCGCATCGCACACAACGCACAACGACGACGAAGCATTTTAGCGTTGTATGCTTGCTTGCGTAGAGATTTGTGAACATGCGTATGTGTGCTCGCGCGTATGTGCGCACTAGCGAACTGCTCTGGCGTGATGGCTTCTGCTGTCTCTCTGTGCGGGCCACAATATGCGACACTGCCTGGAGGATGAGGAGGAGACCCTAGAGATACCGCCGCTCTATTAATTTAAATTTCCACACCACGGCCCGTTCGCTGCGTCTTCGCCATCGGTGTCTTGCCAGTTTGTCACCGGGCTTGGCAATCGCGATTGCTCGTCAGCTAGATTGATAGTGTGCCGTGGGTTGCGACGCGAAGATGGTGCTGGGGGTAAGAAGGGAAAATGGGGAGAGGGGGAGGGGGGGCAAAAACAACTCGCCACACTACACACTCTCATGTCCACTGCAAATGGCGCACACAATATCCGTAGTCCGTGCGCGCGTTACGAGACAATAAATGGGTGCGCGCGGCCATTCTTCTGGCCTGCCTCGACACATTCTTTTCTCGCTAGCAACACAGTCCTTCCTCCCTCCCTTCGCCCCCGCCGGGCATCCTATCCAGCGGGTTAACGGTTTCTAACTACACCGCACAGTAGCCATTAAGAACACTTTCGCGAGCCAATCGTTCGCTTCGGCCGCACGCACGCACAGTAGGCGCGCTCTATGCGATGTTGCTCCAAGGAATCACACTACGAATCTCACTATGAATTGTTGTTTGATTAGCAGTATATGCGTGTGCCTGGTGTACTCAACAACAGAAACAATAAAATATGGAAAAACCGGACCGGTTACTCCCGTGCCTGGCGCGAGAAAACGGAGGCGAAACGAGCAAGTAAAATGCGAAACGCAATTCCGACCGTATATTATGGTGCCAGCAGCATAACGCCGTGCGCATACGAAAAACAACACTCTCGGAACCGGGTTCTACCGATAAAAAGAAGCACACCGCGAGAGCAAGAGAGAGAGAAGGCGCGCGTGCGAGAGAGCGAAAACGAGAGAAAGTGTAGATAGAACGGGGTAGAACGGTGAGGGGGGTACGGGTGGGTTAGCAAAAATGATGCAAAACAAAAAAATATTCCTTCGAAACCCACCGCACCGTGTTGCCGGGCGGGGTGAGGGATTGATGGGAAATCGAAACGCACACGAAACGTGAGCGGTTCAAAAACCCACCCAAAAGTGTGGCCTACTGGGATAAGTTGTCCCAACGGACAACAACGTTCTTAACCCATCGGTGGTTTCCAAAGAATTGCGACCATTTCTGGTGAATCGTTCCGGGCATCTATCTACGCTCCATGCGAATGTTTCCTTGACCACATCCGCGTTAGATGTTTGATGCGAACATATCACGGACGGACGCTAGTGGGGTTTCACACGGTGCTCACGGTGCCGGAAATCGATCTTACTCCCGAGCACAGGCTGCTGCGATCCGTAGCACGATAGTTGATTCCTTCGGTGCGGTGCGCTCTACACTCTACCCAAGGTCAGCGGCGGCCACCGCTTTCTGGAGAACCACCACGTAACGAACGAACTGCGGAGTAAGAACGCGGCGCCGCTTGCCGCCGGTTCCGCTGCGTGCGTGCGTTCGTGCGTGCGTGTCGCGAGTGTGTAGTGGTGCGTGAAAGTAAGTAAAAACCACCTTGCGTCCCCGAACGCGGTGCGGCATTATTTTTGTCACGAACCTCTTGCTGCCACCCCGCGCAACCCACCACTGCTTGGATGGGACGGTTCCGCAAGGATGGAGCGGCGGTGGCGGCGACCACTTTGTCGAAACGGACCAAAAATGAAGAAACTACCGCGGCACCAACAACACCCGATATATTGACGACATCAGCAGCGACAAAAGAGGCTCCAAATTCGCATAGAGCGCGCACCGGGCGAATGGAAATGAGGCCGATACACTGACCTTAGAGGTGGTGTGGTTTGCAAAATTCCTCTTCCCTCCACCCTTCTACCACGACGGGCCGTTCTCGACGGACACCAACAGCTCCACGCAACTTTTCGCGTGGATTTTATTCCTTTTTCACCATCGATTCCCGTCTCTTGGGTATTATTATGCTGGAGAGTCGGCCACCAGAACAAGGATGCGCGGATTAGAATAGCGCCCGCGATGACGAAGTTTATTCCTGCTTCACGCACTACCGGTGGTTATTCGCTTCTTTTCGTAGAACATGGAACACGGCACACGGAACACGGAACAAAGCACGCAGCTTACCTCTTCACGTAAACTCTCAGCACTTTCCGAACGAAACGAACGCGCCGATTGCTGCTGCCTGTTTCCCTCCCTCTTTCATCAAACCGCTCCAACACACGACAGCGCAAGTCGCGACGCCCTGTACACACTGTACAGAATCTGCGTGCAGACTCTCGCTTATCTGTCAATTCGCATACATAATTGACAGGTAAGCGAGATTCTGCGCCCAGATTCTGTGCGGTCTGGACGCAGCGTTAAAGCGCCAAGTACTACAAAAAATGCAGCAATGTTGGACGGAGGATTATTTAAAATCTCCTGTTAAAGTAAACTCCTGTTTTAGTCGGGGGATTTGAGAAAATAAGAATACATTGAAATCGCTTGCTGCTATTTTATCGACCACCACTGTGTCCGCTCGGTGAATCTCGCCAGCTCACTATGCGGCGGCGATATTCACTTAAAGTAATAAATTTGAATATACGTTTATAAAGAGAATCACAATTTATGATATTCATATCCTTTCCTTTGTTTCATATAATCGTAAGGTTCTTTATTAGTGAAAAGTAAGCGACAAAATGCAGTTACAGACTACGCTTTTCACTGAAATATTAATCGTACGAGATAAGAGGTTCGTACGGATGACACGCTGTGCATTGTGGGCGAAATTATAGTTACTAGAAATTGCGCGGCGGTTTAAGACGAGCTGCTGGACGAGTGCTTTCGCTGTTTGCGCTTCTTGTCTTTGCGTTTCTTGCGACTTTTCTCCTTCTTAGCAGCGGACGCCTCCGACGACGACGAGGACGAGGAGGAGGACGACGAAGAGGACGACGACGTACTGGACGAGCGACGTTTGCTACTCGATTTGGACTTTTTCTTATGGCCCGTGACACCGGTCACTACGGTTGCCAGGATGCGTTGGGCGGCCTCTTGTGCGTTCAGCTTGTCAATCGTTTCCTTCTTGAGTTGCTTTAACTGAGCCAAATCCATCACCGCATCGAGTGCACGGGCATCGTCCCGTTCGGGTTTCACGCGAGCCTGCTGATACTGCTGCTGTTGCTTTTCGCGAGCCTTCCGCTGCTGCTCTTCGATCTCCTTCTCCATGTGGCTCTTCAGTAGCAGCAGTGTTTCGGCTCGTTTCAACATTTTCTCCTTCTGCAGCCGAGCCTTTTCTTCCTCGGAAATGCTTTCCTTCTTCACGCCGCTCATCGCCTGCTGCGAGGCCACGGCCGCCGTTGCCGCTGCTACAATCGCAGTAGCCACCGCACCGGGACTCTTCGCTTTCACATCTGCCTGCTCCCGTCCGTTGGAGTTGGAGCCGCTCTTCGCCGTGGAACCTCTCTCAGGTGATGCCGTACGGCGTGACCGGGGAGCTCTTTCCTTGGGCGTCTCGGACCTGTTACGGCGTGACCGGTCTGCCGATGCACCACGAGAGCTCTCCGCTGAACCACTACTATCGCGACGACGATGTCTACGTCTTCGGTCGGGGCTATGCGAACGGCTGTGGGAGCGATCCTGACGCCGAGAACGCCGATTGCCATCATCACGACTGCGAGAACGGCGCCGATCACGGTCCTGGCGTTGCTCGTAACCACCGTAACGGGGCCGACCCATCATCGTTGGTGGTGGCCTAGAATAGTAAGATCCACCGACATTACCACCACTTCCACCGCCAAACCGGCGCTGGGGATTGTAGCGATTAAACTGTTGACCACCATCACCACCACCACCACCACGGTAAGGTTGTCGACGGTTGTTACCACGATAATATTGCGGTGGCGATCTTCCACGATACTCATCCTGGCCGCCACCACCACGACGTGATCTATCGACCGAATGGCTGCGTGAACGATCGCGCCTACCATCATTACCCTGTCGCCGGGAACGATCGTCGGAGCCCTTAGGAAAGTCGTTGCTTTTCTTTTTCGGTTCCACACCGAGTGCCTTGGCCAGCGTTTCGCTTTTGTTCACCGCAACTGCCTGTTCCTGAGGCGTTTGTTCATCCCCTTCCGTTTCCGGTTCAGATTGTTCCGCGGGCTGATCTTCGTAGTCGAGCGCATTCATATCAACTGATCCGTTAGATTTGGCTCGCTGACGTTCAGCTCGCTCACCAGTGCCAGTGTTCGAGGAAGTTGACTCTCCTGCTTCTGGGCCCTCTGCTGCTGCATCGACCGGTTGTTCCTGATTGAGCTCGAAAAACGATTTCTTCGACGCCCCTTTCGCCAGTTCCTCGTGACGTTTCTTTCGCTCCGATTCGCGGCGCTTTATCTCGGTTTCACGTTGCCGCTTCTCTTCCTCGAGCTTCTCCAAATCCGTCATCTTGATCGTCCGCTTCTGGGCTGCACGCCAGTGGATTGGAGTTTGGCTACGCGAACGACTACGCGACCTCGACGGTGTTCGGTAACGCTGTGGTCGAGGAAAAAAAGAAGAAGATTTATTCAATATAGGCACCGATATTTTCCAGCGGTATGTGCTTCTTACGAAATTGCCTCTTCCTTTGATGATACGTCCACTCCGAGACACCGGCACACGCTTTTTCGACCAACCGAAACCCTTCTGCTGATCGCGGGGCCGCTGCTCGCTGCGGTGATGCTTCCGATCATCCCCTTCCTCGCCAGCCGTTGTCCCCGTGTTACGCTTACTATCGGCACGCATAAGAAATTTGTTCGATACTTCCGGTATCTCTTCAGGATTGATCTTCGTCACCGTGGCCATCGGATGCAATTCATCTTCAAGCTCACCATCCTCGACCGATGCTCTTTCGCTGCAGAGGTGAAGAAGGAATGGGCGTTATAAGTTAAAGTTGACCCGTTGCCATGTGGTCACCGTACTTACCCTCCCTTTGGACCGCGCGGTGAAGAATCTCTTTCGCGTTTCTTCTTTTTCTCCTTTTTGCGCTTCTTGCTGGACTCCTCGGCCGATTCATCACTGGATGCGACTGACTTTTTCTTTTTCTTTTCTTTTTTTTCTACAAAACAATCGCACAAGTTGTATCAGAACGGAGTGGCCAGACCCATCCCAGCAACCATTTTTAACTCACCCTTCACCTGACGAATCAGCTCGCCGCAGTTAGAAATGACCGCATCTTGTAGTGGTCGTGAGTTACGATCGACCGGCAGCTGTTCGAGCTGTCGCACTAGATCCTGGCCGGACACAACGTGGCCAAACACAACGTGTACACTGGAATCGATAGCAATGAAGGTCAGCGATCGTTCGGCAAGACGCCAGAAGTACGGTATACTCACTTGTCAAGATGAGGGGCAGGTTGCGTTGTACTACAATAGAGAAAGAGAGAACACAGAGAGAACAATTGATTGGCAAGTGGTCAGCGAGCTAGTACGGTTGCTTGGTTGATGTTCGAATCGGGTAGCGCATTTCGGTTCCGGGCTGCCGCAGCTTGTTTGTCCGGACAATTAGGTTGAAGAAGGGCTACCCAGTTTCCGTCTTAAGCGATAACGATGGATTCACCATGCATGCGCCCGTTTGAGCTACTCATTCAGTAGTGGTAGTAGTAGTAGTGGATGTAGAAGGTACAGAAACCGCCGAAAGAACCTAGGCATGGAACGATCCGTTCCCTGATGGCATCTAGGGGGATGGGGGGGACCTATCGTCTCTAAACAATAACGAATATAAAACAACGGGTACAAAAGCAGTCAATGTAACAATGAGAGTGCTATCCGCTGGCTAACGGGTGATAACGACTGGAGTGCTGGAAGAAAAGCTTATCAGTGAAACAGATTAAACGTTATGCAGAGGAATACGGCGCCGCGTAGAACTGGTCTTTCGCCTTGCCAGCATTCCAAATGGAGCTGCACTCTGTTCTTAATGCCATGCTACAGGCAGTCGCACTTACATGAAGAACTGTGAACCATTCGTGTTCTTTCCACGATTGGCCATCGAGAGCAGGAATGGCCTATCGTGCTTGAGGGTGAAGGCTTCATCTGTAGAAAAGAGATACACCGACGATCCAGTTAATTTTATGCACCGTAAACCTTAGCCGAAATACAAAACTCACCCTCGAAGGTTCCCCCGTAGATGGATTCTCCTCCCGTTCCGTTGCCATTCGAGAAATCACCCGACTGTATCATAAAGTCCTTCACTACGCGATGGAAAATAACACCCTGCCGGAAAGATGAGCAAATGTTAGCCTCTACAAGGGATGAAAGAGTGCGGAGAATGCTGGAGTACGGCATACCCGATAGTACAGCGGCTTGTTCGTCTTCACACCGATCCCCTTCTCGCCGGTGCACAGAGCGCGGAAGTTCTCGCACGTTTTCGGAGCGACCGACGGATACAACTCAAACACTATACGACCGGCCGGAAGGCCCCCGAGGCTTACATCGAAAAAACAGCGGATCGCGTCTTGGGCCCGCTCCGCTGGCGGTCCCGTGTCGGAATCGATGGTCATTTTGTCCTGAACCCTGCGGAGAAGGAAAAGCGACGCTTATCAGACCCGTGAAAAGTTGGGTTTTACCGAGAATGTTGGTCCCCTCTCTTCAGAATTGCATGGCAGAGCCTTTACTGGAGCCTAAAGCAATGCTTTGCAACTTACAATGCCTCCAAATATCAAGGAATTTCAGTAAAATACTCACTTTAAAACCTAAATCCAAAATTACACCAAAGTTTTTCCACGATTTTTTTACGCATAGGTACGTTTACATCTCCTCGGGCTTCAAGAGTCCAAGAAAGATACCGGTTCTGTACCCAGCAGCCTTTAAACGATGATTTCCACTGTTTTTCCGCTGTTTTCCCATGGTTTTGGATATAAATTGCGTTCTCTACATGCAGGAATTCGTTTTGGTGACTTTACCTGTTTCCTTAATAAACTACTTCCTTAAAATTACTAAAAATACGCGCCTCGCCGATCAGTGGTTCCAAAAGCGTTGTTGGTAAATTTGATTGTTAACGAGTTTAGAACGATTTTTCGGCCGTTACGTGTGCTTCGAAAAATAGGAATTCCGCGATAAGGTGTCCAAATCCACGCAGGCAGCCAGTTATGCTTTATTCGGTTATCCAACAGAAAACAGTGCATTTCCTACATGCTCTGCTTCCTTTGCATCGCTTTACAAATCGTTTTCATACTCTCGGAAAACGAATCGAATCTTTCTGATAGCCAGCTCCACATCCTCATCCGTAATGTTGGTATAGATGACGATACGTGCGAATGCCCAATCGCGGGCACTCAGCTTCAGGACGATGCCCTTGCCTTGCGAGTCGACGACTCCCGCTTCCGCCTCTCCGGGGTACACCGTGGCCAGCCGGTGTGCTAGATCGCTCGAGTGCACCTTTTGGCTAAGGATCTGCACCATCAGAATGTTGCTATGCAGATTCTCGAGATCGACCTTGAAAATTGGGCTGGCCAGCTGATCGATCGCTTCCGCCACCCGTCTGGTTCTGGCATGGTCGTCCTTCAGTTTCGGCACAATCTCGTCCAGTGCGCAGAGTCCGGCCGCTGCCAGGAATCCTACCTGCCTCATTCCGCCTCCAAGTGCTTTTCGCAACCGGTGCGCTCTGAAAATTGGATACGCTGCAGCTGTAAACGATCAAATGGCAACATACGCTTTCCCCGCACTCGACTTACTCTTTGATGAATTCCGCCGAACCAACGAGCACGGAACCGACGGGACACGCTAGCCCTTTACTCAAACAGAAACACACGGAATCCACGTCCCGGACAATGCGCGATACGGGTAAATTCAAATGCGCAGCTGCGTTGAACACGCGGGCCCCATCCATGTGCACCTGCGAAAGTAAGAGCAAATAGTCAGAAACGAACTGCGAAAAAAGATATTGGTGCGAAAAATACAACCTTAGCGCCCTTCTCGGCGCACATCTTGGCCAGATTCTCTAGCCAATCCAGTGGCAAAACCTTACCCCCACACATGTTGTGGGTATTTTCGACCATCACGAGTACGGTGTTGGGCTCGTGGATATCGAAGCCGCGGAACTTTTTCGACAGTTCATTCAAACAGAAAGTACCGTCCGGATTGTTGCGAATCGTGCTCAGCAGCACGCCGGCGATCTGTGCCGCGCCTCCCTGCTCGTAGAGAAATCCGTGCGCCATATCACCGACGACCGCTTCCGTGCCACGCCGTGAACAGTGGACCATAACTGGGAATGAGAAAGGTTATTGCTATCAGGCGTGAATAGTCGCATAATTTAATGCTTTTTGATCACGCAAGGACAGGACTTCAAAATTATTTGAAACTGGAACGCTCCTACGATTAGGTTCCGCAAACGGATTACGCATTACGGTGCTTCATACGCGGCCGCCTAATCTATTTCAAAGGCATTTATCTGTTAACGCTAGATACTGCAAACAATTGTACAGAGGATGATGGTTCGTTTGATTGATTGTTCTACGCCATCTGGTACCATAAGAAGCTTCTTATCAACGCGCGAAACATAAACGATGAGTTTGGAGTATCACTGGACAGTTTTAGCTTGTTACTAGCGCCGGCAGAGATTTGAAAATGTGTAAAGTCATTGAACTGCACGCTTAATTTTGAAATACCCGGTTCGGTTCTACGGCAACAGCGTGGTTGCAGCAGCATTCGGTTGACCGTTTAGTGGATCTGATTCCGTAATCAATTTCAATTATTTACTCACTTGCCAGCAGATTGGCCATGGTACCGGATGGTACGAACAGGGCAGCCTCCTTGCCGAAGAGCGCGGCCGACCGTTGCTCCAGCTTCCGCACGGTCGGATCTTCACCGTACACGTCGTCGCCCACAACCGCTTCGAAGATTGCCTTGCGCATGCTCGGTGTGGGCACGGACAATGTGTCCGAGCGGAAATCAACGACACGTACATTTCCACCGTCTCCACCGACCTCATCTGCCGCAGATTGAGCGTACATGGTTGAAGCGAAAACTCTGGCACCGTTCACTGTGACTATCACTACCGAACTGGGCCGATTTCACTGCCGTGGCGCTGGCGAATCTACCCGAACCAAGCGAGCCTATCAGCGGCGGCCGCGAATCTCACGCGCGATAAGGCGTGATCGTCAGCGGTGTGTGAGGTAATGGATGTTTTTTGTTGTTACTGATGCCGGCCGCACGCACATGTCGTGATCAAAACGATCCTCGCGGTACTGAACCATTGAAAGTAAACGTTAAATAGGCGACATATTATTTCTTCGATTCAAATCAACCGTGTTATTTTCGGTTCGATGATTCAAAAGAAGATTCTTTTTTAGTATTCCAGTGCAGTTGTACAAAAAACTTTTTAATGTTTTTTTTTTCTATTTTGTTGGTGAATTTAATGTGGAAATTAGGTAGTTACTTGCTTCAATTATTGATCCAAACTCTCCGCAAGGTAAAACATTAAAATGTCTTATGCGATAATGATACACAAAATGTTAATTTCTGAACTATAATACAGACAGATAGAGTTGCAAACAATTTGGTGCGGGAATAACACGGTAAGTACATTCGCCACCACATGTACTATGAACCAGGAAAAGGTGTTTCTGCACATTTTGTGACGGTTTTAAGGGGATTTACAAACAAACATATAAAACTCCATACATGGCACATGCGATAAGCTATCCGAGAAACAGCAGATTCTCGTCGCCGCATGATTTTTCGATAACAACCACTAATTAATATGTTTATGACCAGTTTATTTTGGATATGTAGCCATAATCTCTGTTATGCTGCGTTCGTTGCGCGTTACTGGCGCGAAAGAGCAAACACAACCAAACCGACGATCAACGAAACGTTAGTGAGCACAGTGGCAGCTCCACCATCTGCTTTCTTCTTCAGGAAGTCGCGAATTTCATCGCGGTTCTTCGTCGTGAACTGTTTGTTGGTTTCGTAATCGTCCAGTCCTTGCTTGATAGAATCGTATGCTGCCGTACCAAGCACAGCCTTGTTAGTCTCAATGAACGAGCTGATCTTGTTCTTCTCTGCGTCGTTCTTCAAACGAGCGAGCAGGTTGTTGAATGCCGATGCTACATTCAAATAGCTGCCGTGCCTGTAAACGAGAAAGAAAGAAACGGGAAAGAGACGTTTAGCACGCATTAGTCTGCAACTGTCTGTCCTGTAAGGCGCATTGGAAGCTGCTCCATAACTTACGCTGCGGCCCAAATGGCGTGGTTCTGCTGCAGATACGCTGACACGTGGGGCAGAGTGTATGCGTTGTTAATAACGTACGTGTACGCGTTGCTTTTGTCCTGCGGCCTGATGTTCTCGGTCGTAATGGCATCCAACATAATCTGCAAAGAGAAAGTGTGATTAGCACTTTCTACTACGTACATTGACGTACAAACTACTACGTACATTGACCAATTCCTTCGAAGATGCACAACCCAGACCTTGGAGGATCAGAATCTGCTCCGTGGCCATGTTGCTAGTAAGATATTGGTTCCACAGGAACTCAAAATGTTGTCTCGTTCCCTTGCGGATGCCCTCGCAATAGACGACCTGGCGCAGATCGGGATTTACTCTGCAAACGAGATGGAAGCATTTTAATGAATAGAATTGTTGTCAAATTGACTTTTCCTTGGTTTCTTACTTGACTGTAGGATTCTGGAAGAAACTCTCAAATTCCTTAACAGCCGCTTCACTACATTCCTCGTGTCCATAGTTGCAAGCCCACTGCAGCACGTTCTGTCGCAGATAGGTGTGGACGCGTCGTTCACCGGTGGCCGGAGCCTGGAACTTCACTACGCCGTACACTTTGCCGAAAATATCCAAAATGTGGTGCTATGTAGGAAGCCAAATCTTTGGTTAGATATCAGTTGTTCACTCACTTACGATCTGCTCTTACCTTGAACAGTTGCTCATCTTCCTCGTGCACACGACGGGCCAAAGTGGTAAGTCCATTGACCGCTGCCAACCAGGGAGCATATTCGGTCTCTTCCTTCAAATACTCGAGAATGTCGAGCGCCGTTCCGTACGGAACGACATCACCACGGGCCAGGTTAAACAGATCGTCCACCAGTTGCGCCCGGTTGAGCACGTGGATACCACCGAAGCCTTCGCTATGCAGAGCCTTGCTAATCTTTGCCCAAAGTCCAGCATCGTAGTTTACCCGATAGTAGCCAACCTGCTGATTGTTGAGGATGAAGTATGGCGCATCGGCGGCACCGGCAACTTCTAGCGTTATCGTTGCACCCTCGTGGAACGAGGGCTGCGTGTTGGCAAAGTCCGCTGCCTTGGTGGCATAAGTGATGGGCAGAGACCAGAGGGTATTATCGTTGTGAGTCAGCTCGTTCACCAGGAAACGCCGTTGCGTCAGCGTGAATCCTTTATCAGTGCTGGTGACAGTAACTAGCGGGTATCCACCTTGTACCGTCCAGGGTTCCAGGTGCATCTTGACCGTCGCCTCGAAGCGATTCAGGACGGTGAAGAAATCGTCCGGACGTACTGCACGGTAGGCGTTGTCCCGAACGTACTCTCGCAAAGCCGTTCGGAATCGTTCGGGAGTTAGCAAGTGCTCGAGGAGTCGCAGCATTACGGCTCCCTTATTGTACGAGATGTTATCGAAGACACCACTAGCCTGAGCCTGCGTGTAGACTGGGTGTGTCATTGGACGCGTGTTCCTTAGACTGTCCATCTGCATCACACCCTGCAGCTGCTCCACCACAAACTGATGCTCCAGTTCCCAGTTCTGCTCAACAAGCTGCGTTCCGAAGTACTGGAAGTACCGGGCAAAGCCTTCATTGAGCCAGGTTACATCCCACCATTCGCATGTAAGTAGATCTCCGAACCACTGGTGGGCGATTTCGTGCGAGATGACGGCGGCAATGCGTTGCTGTTGCAAGCTGGTCGAATCGTCCGGTCTGTAGAGAATGTTGGTCTCACGATAGGTCAATAGACCCCAGTTTTCCATGGCACCGGCCGAAAAGTCGGGTATGGCGGCCATATACATGCGCGTCATTTCCGGTACACTGGTATAAGGATAGCCGACCATATCACCCAATGCACGCAGCAGCTTCAATCCAACGTCCAAACTGTAGGCGGTCTGGTTTTGGGCTTGCGGACGGGCCAGAATACCCATCTCGTCCCGGGATGTTACTTGGTAGGGTGCCACGATGAATGCTACGAGATAACTCGACATGGCGGGAGTTTTGGCAAACGTCGTAATGGTTCTTCCTGCGCTAAAGGATATAGAATACAAATGGTAATACATCAAAGGGCCTACTGGACATAGTGGAACATTCCAAATGGTCGGAAGAAGATACTAACCCATTCGATATCGCGCTAATAATTGGCGTGTTGGAGAACACGTTGTACTGGGCAGTGTGAATGATCTTTATCGACCATGTCGCCTTGTAGCGTGGTTCATCAAAACTTGGGAATGCTCGCCGAGCATCTGTTTGTTCAAACTGAGTAGAACCCATCCAAACTTTCTGTCCGTTCTCGAGATAGTAGCTACGATAGAACCCACGCATATCCTCATCCATATTGCCAATGTACACAAAGTTCAGCAGATACTCTTCGTTCGGGGTGAGCGGTGATGGCAGCGTAAGGGTAAGAATTTCCGTTTCCGGATCGTAAGCCTCTGGATTCCGTGGGACATCAGCACCATTCAGTACGCGTGTAATGCTCCACTGGGTGATTTCCATTCGAACCATGTGCAGCTTGATGGTACTGATACCGGTGAGCGTCGTTTTGACCCTTATCGATGCTCTGCCATCAAACGTGAATGCCTTTTTGGTTCCTTCATCGGCGAAGTATGGTGTGATCTCGATGTCATAGTGCGAAGGCCACACATCTTCATTCAGCCGATAGTCCTCGAGAGCAGCCCGTGGTTCAGCCTCAACCAGCAGATACCGGTCCGGATCTAGTGGGCTCGACTGCGAGACAACAATACAACCACAGGCAACGATGGCCAACAGTACCAACCTGTCCACTAATCTCATCCTGTAATGTAATGAAGATAAGAAGTGCGAGGGTTGCTTTTCAATGGGGAGCCCGTGGAATAGTCTTGCAAAGGTACAAATGTAGCGAATGAGCAATAACTGATAAATGCTGCGATGTGTCCGATGCCAAAAACGGATCATTATCTAAATAGACCATTAAATGTAACTATGGACCAACTTGCTTATTGAAGTGTCCGCCAATAAAGCAATAGCGAGGACGAATGATTGAATACCAACTCAACGCTTGACAGTGACCGTGGGTAACGGAACGTTCAATCGACGACCATGCATGAGTCAGGCATCGGAACGGACCGCATTTCTAAGCAGTCTCAAAACGGTTGCCAAAACGGTGGGAAACGGAGGATTCACTTTCAGTTCTTTTTCGACAGTTCACCAATAAATAATACACTTGTAGCAAACATGTTTGTTCGTAACGAGTTTTTCGCAAAGATCGGTATCAGAGAACATGGCGGCTGGCGCAGTGCAACATGCGCCAACAATGCGGCCTTCAGTTAGCGTGACAGGTGGCTCAATAAGAAAACTGTAAAAGCATGGTGTTCGCAACCATAGTTACTACTTTTTGATAACACGTGGTGGTTAGACTCTTCGGACTACATTTGGACCATAATTCGGAAACTTTGAACTGCTGCAAACTCCTCACGAGTCACGAGAACAAACGCTGCGAAAGACGAACCGATCGCGCTTGGGATTTGCGTCAAGATCGAATAATCACATGACACTTTTCAATTACGTATCCTGGCACAACACTGAGCAGCACAATGGTCGTTTTTACAACAACTCGAACAAACCGATTCTCGCTACGATGTACTGATTCTCTGTACGGAGTCTATACACCACGTTTTCGCACGGAAACTTCAGCTCGTCACTGCTATTACCTGTCGTTACTGCTACTACGAGGGCCAAAAATGCTCTGCCCTAAACTGAGTAGCTCATCGTTCCGCGATTCCGCTTTTATAGAAGACGCTCCCTCGGCATGATGACGATAGAGGGGTGTGCTGAAGCTAAAATATCAGCAAGATAGTAAATTAGAAAGGGAGGCAAAAATCATGACACATTTTTATCAGTAGCGTTACACGATAGACGCAACTGATACAAATGAGTGAGCAATATCGAGCATTGTGATTCCCAATTATAACGAATTAAGCCTTCCCCTTCCGCTTCTACTCGATCTGTTACTGCTGATTTATAGTAGACAAATGGGAACTCTCTAGTGCTGGGGCACGGGACAGAGATTGTGACGTATGGTAGTCGATTCGAATTCGAAACTGTGATTCCCGATGACTGGTCAAATATTGGCGAAAAACTGCTGATCATCGACATGTACAGGAAGCAGGGATCGATCTGGTAGCGAGATTGTGCCCATTATCATGAGATAGTGTCGTGGGACTATTTAGGACATTCGACAGAGTCAGTGAGTTATAATATCACCTTTTTGAACAAGGCTGCCTTTTGTTGCGCTACAGCAGGATTACATAAAACCGTAGCAGAATTGTCATACATCGCGACAGCTGAGTAGTGATGCTAACCTGCTGTATGGGATTTGTCCGCCGGGTATGTCGTCTACCGAAAAGTCATTGTCACTGCACCCCTTTAGCTCCTCTCTCGTTTCTGCAAAACTTCGGCAGACAACCAGAATTTACTCTAGAGGCTCGGCAGTTCCTTTGCAGGCTTGGCAAGGCTATGTTCTGCCACAGATAATCTCAGAAATAACCATTTCCTGACAGGAACTGGGTTAAGCAGTAATAATATCTGTCCGTATTTTATGGTCACCCAAAGATTTCAGCTATAAGACCGTGGATAAATATAAACAAAAACTCAACCTGTATTGAAACACTTTGCTGTTACTTATACATAACTATTAACCCTAACTATATCCATGCCTTAATAAAAATACTAATTAATTATTTAACTAACTCCTTAATTAGTCTCTTGGGTTATTTGTACATTTTAGTTTGCAGATGCAATTTAATTCTGAAATGAAGGCAGCGATTCTAGTGGAACTTTCCGTTCGATTATTAAAGAAAAGCTTTTATTAAATTTTAGTTTTACCAATCGAGGTAATAAACATTTCTGCTAAGAATCGGGTTTTAATATCGGTTAATAAACTTAACCTGTTTAACCAATTATAAAATTACTTGATTCAATTCTTCATTTAAACTAATATCCATAATATAGAGTAAGGTGACGCAAAAGTTCGAGTTAGGTTTTGGAGCAGAGAGTACCGTAAAATTGGCAACATTTACATGGATTAGTAAAGCTGTTTGCAGTGAGAAGCATAAACCGCTCTTAATTTCTGTTTAAAATTGCCTGGAATCTCTTGAAAAACTGTGCTCAGAGAACATTTCAACTTCAACCATACCACCAGAGCAGTCGGATTTTGCATCCTTTGCAAAAACTAGGACCCTGCCGAATCGAGAGGAGCCACAGCAAAGACAGAAACGAGACCAGCGAACTGAAATTATTATCAGCATGCCATTCAAGGAAATATTAGAACTGAAGTATAAAGAGCAAACAGAAAATAGCGAAACAGATCCCGTAAACGTAAAACAAATTTTCAATGAATCACAAAGAAAAGAATGTGAAACACTGAAACTGCACACATGAATTCGGGAATATTTGCTGCATTTTAAAGGATCGTACTTTTGCCCCACTGTTGGTGTAAAATTCCGATTCGAAGATTCCTAAGGAATTATTAATTTTAATCATAAAATTGTCATTGGAAAGAGTTGGTACTTTTCCAGTAGAAAGATAGATTGTTGTTTAATTCATATATTTTATAAAAATAAAAATCTCCTAAGGCCGAACTTTTGCCACACCTTACTCTAACAACGATTCGCAGGTGTAAATAAAGTATCTTATGGCGTAATGATGCAAAAATTGTTATTTTCTTTTGTAGAGTCATTTTGCAGACTATGGGAAGGCGCTATCCATAATCGCGACCACATGTACTATGTACCAGGAAAAGGTGTTTCTCCGCAATTTGTGACGGTTTTTTTTGGGATTTCGAAACCGCATATACAGGGTTTTACAGGGTACAGGGTCATTAAAGTTTGGTTTATGCCATTTTTGAAAAATACAACATCATTCAAATGTCCATCTAGGGCTTCCTCGCACGCCTTGATCCGGAACAGGTAAGCTATGGCAAACGGTTGTCAGCGCAGGGCTCTATACTTTCGGAAGCTCGAAATGGAAAACCCTGTACATCGATTTTCGCTCATTCTTCTCTGCATGGCACACGCGATAAGCTATCTGAGAGACAGCAGATTCTCGTCACGGCATGATTTTTCATTAAAAACCACCAATTAATTAAAACATACGGCTCGTCCGTCCTTATATATGTTAAAAAAAATCCACCAATTAATATGTTTATGACCAGTTTATTTTGGATATGTAGCCATAATCTCTGTTATGCTGCGTTCGTTGTGCGTTACTGGCGCGAAAGAGCAAACACAACCAAACCGACGATCAACGAAACGTTAGTGAGCACAGTGGCAGCTCCACCATCTGCTTTCTTCTTCAGGAAGTCGCGAATTTCATCGCGGTTCTTCGTCGTGAACTGTTTGTTGGTTTCGTAATCGTCCAGTCCTTGCTTGATAGAATCGTATGCTGCCGTACCAAGCACAGCCTTGTTAGTCTCAATGAACGAGCTGATCTTGTTCTTCTCTGCGTCGTTCTTCAAACGAGCGAGCAGGTTGTTGAATGCCGATGCTACATTCAAATAGCTGCCGTGCCTGTAAACGAGAAAGAAAGAAACGGGAAAGAGACGTTTAGCACGCATTAGTCTGCAACTGTCTGTCCTGTAAGGCGCATTGGAAGCTGCTCCATAACTTACGCTGCGGCCCAAATGGCGTGGTTCTGCTGCAGATACGCTGACACGTGGGGCAGAGTGTATGCGTTGTTAATAACGTACGTGTACGCGTTGCTTTTGTCCTGCGGCCTGATGTTCTCGGTCGTAATGGCATCCAACATAATCTGCAAAGAGAAAGTGTGATTAGCACTTTCTACTACGTACATTGACGTACAAACTACTACGTACATTGACCAATTCCTTCGAAGATGCACAACCCAGACCTTGGAGGATCAGAATCTGCTCCGTGGCCATGTTGCTAGTAAGATATTGGTTCCACAGGAACTCAAAATGTTGTCTCGTTCCCTTGCGGATGCCCTCGCAATAGACGACCTGGCGCAGATCGGGATTTACTCTGCAAACGAGATGGAAGCATTTTAATGAATAGAATTGTTGTCAAATTGACTTTTCCTTGGTTTCTTACTTGACTGTAGGATTCTGGAAGAAACTCTCAAATTCCTTAACAGCCGCTTCACTACATTCCTCGTGTCCATAGTTGCAAGCCCACTGCAGCACGTTCTGTCGCAGATAGGTGTGGACGCGTCGTTCACCGGTGGCCGGAGCCTGGAACTTCACTACGCCGTACACTTTGCCGAAAATATCCAAAATGTGGTGCTATGTAGGAAGCCAAATCTTTGGTTAGATATCAGTTGTTCACTCACTTACGATCTGCTCTTACCTTGAACAGTTGCTCATCTTCCTCGTGCACACGACGGGCCAAAGTGGTAAGTCCATTGACCGCTGCCAACCAGGGAGCATATTCGGTCTCTTCCTTCAAATACTCGAGAATGTCGAGCGCCGTTCCGTACGGAACGACATCACCACGGGCCAGGTTAAACAGATCGTCCACCAGTTGCGCCCGGTTGAGCACGTGGATACCACCGAAGCCTTCGCTATGCAGAGCCTTGCTAATCTTTGCCCAAAGTCCAGCATCGTAGTTTACCCGATAGTAGCCAACCTGCTGATTGTTGAGGATGAAGTATGGCGCATCGGCGGCACCGGCAACTTCTAGCGTTATCGTTGCACCCTCGTGGAACGAGGGCTGCGTGTTGGCAAAGTCCGCTGCCTTGGTGGCATAAGTGATGGGCAGAGACCAGAGGGTATTATCGTTGTGAGTCAGCTCGTTCACCAGGAAACGCCGTTGCGTCAGCGTGAATCCTTTATCAGTGCTGGTGACAGTAACTAGCGGGTATCCACCTTGTACCGTCCAGGGTTCCAGGTGCATCTTGACCGTCGCCTCGAAGCGATTCAGGACGGTGAAGAAATCGTCCGGACGTACTGCACGGTAGGCGTTGTCCCGAACGTACTCTCGCAAAGCCGTTCGGAATCGTTCGGGAGTTAGCAAGTGCTCGAGGAGTCGCAGCATTACGGCTCCCTTATTGTACGAGATGTTATCGAAGACACCACTAGCCTGAGCCTGCGTGTAGACTGGGTGTGTCATTGGACGCGTGTTCCTTAGACTGTCCATCTGCATCACACCCTGCAGCTGCTCCACCACAAACTGATGCTCCAGTTCCCAGTTCTGCTCGACTAGTAGTGTTCCGAAGTATTCTAAGTACCGGGCAAAGCCTTCATTGAGCCAGGTTACATCCCACCATTCGCATGTAAGTAGATCTCCGAACCACTGGTGGGCGATTTCGTGCGAGATGACGGTGGCAATGCGTTGCTGTTGCATGCTGGTCGAATCGTCCGGTCTGTAGAGGATGTTTACCTCACGATAGGTCAATAGACCCCAGTTTTCCATGGCACCGGCCGAAAAGTCGGGTATGGCGGCCATATACATGCGCGTCATTTCCGGTACACTGGTATAAGGATAGCCGACCATATCACCCAATGCACGCAGCAGCTTCAATCCAACGTCCAAACTGTAGGCGGTCTGGTTTTGGGCTTGCGGACGGGCCAGAATACCCATCTCGTCCCGGGATGTTATTTGGTAGGGTGCCACGACGAATGCTACGAGATAGCTCGACATGACGGGAGTTTTAGCAAACGTCGTGATGGTTCTTCCTGCGCTAAAGGATATAGAATACAAATGGTAATACATCAAAGGGCCTACTGGACATAGTGGAACATTCCAAATGGTCGGAAGAAGATACTAACCCATTCGATATCGCGCTAATAATTGGCGTGTTGGAGAACACGTTGTACTGGGCAGTGTGAATGATCTTTATCGACCATGTCGCCTTGTAGCGTGGTTCATCAAAACTTGGGAATGCTCGCCGAGCATCTGTTTGTTCAAACTGAGTAGAACCCATCCAAACTTTCTGTCCGTTCTCGAGATAGTAGCTACGATAGAACCCACGCATATCCTCATCCATATTGCCAATGTACACAAAGTTCAGCAGATACTCTTCGTTCGGGGTGAGCGGTGATGGCAGCGTAAGGGTAAGAATTTCCGTTTCCGGATCGTAAGCCTCTGGATTCCGTGGGACATCAGCACCATTCAGTACGCGTGTAATGCTCCACTGGGTGATTTCCATTCGAACCATGTGCAGCTTGATGGTACTGATACCGGTGAGCGTCGTTTTGACCCTTATCGATGCTCTGCCATCAAACGTGAATGCCTTTTTGGTTCCTTCATCGGCGAAGTATGGTGTGATCTCGATGTCATAGTGCGAAGGCCACACATCTTCATTCAGCCGATAGTCCTCGAGAGCAGCCCGTGGTTCAGCCTCAACCAGCAGATACCGGTCCGGATCTAGTGGGCTCGACTGCGAGACAACAATACAACCACAGGCAACGATGGCCACCAGTACCAACCTGTCCACTAATCTCATCCTGTAATGTAATGAAGATAAGAAGTGCGAGGGTTGCTTTTCAATGGGGAGCCCGTGGAATAGTCTTGCAAAGGTACAAATGTAGCGAATGAGCAATAACTGATAAATGCTGCGATGTGTCCGATGCCAAAAACGGATCATTATCTAAATAGACCATTAAATGTAACTATGGACCAACTTGCTTATTGAAGTGTCCGCCAATAAAGCAATAGCGAGGACGAATGATTGAATACCAACTCAACGCTTGACAGTGACCGTGGGTAACGGAACGTTCAATCGACGACCATGCATGAGTCAGGCATCGGAACGGACCGCATTTCTAAGCAGTCTCAAAACAGTTGCCAAAACGGTGGGAAACGGAGGATTCACTTTCAGTTCTTTTTCGACAGTTCACCAATAAATAATACACTTGTAGCAAACATGTTTGTTCGTAACGAGTTTTTCGCAAAGATCGGTATCAGAGAACATGGCGGCTGGCGCAGTGCAACATGCGCCAACAATGCGGCCTTCAGTTAGCGTGACAGGTGGCTCAATAAGAAAACTGTAAAAGCATGGTGTTCGCAACCATAGTTACTACTTTTTGATAACACGTGGTGGTTAGACTCTTCGGACTACATTTGGACCATAATTCGGAAACTTTGAACTGCTGCAAACTCCTCACGAGTCACGAGAACAAACGCTGCGAAAGACGAACCGATCGCGCTTGGGATTTGCGTCAAGATCGAATAATCACATGACACTTTTCAATTACGTACGGCACAACACTGAGCAGCACAATGGTCGTTTTTACAACAACTCGAACAAACCGATTCTCGCTACGATGTACTGATTCTCTGTACGGAGTCTATACACCACGTTTTCGCACGGAAACTTCAGCTCGTCACTGCTATTACCTGTCGTTAGTGCTACTACGAGGGCCAAAAATGCTCTGCCCTAAACTGAGTAGCTCATCGTTCCGCGATTCCGCTTTTATAGAAGACGCTCCCTCGGCATGATGACGATAGAGGGGTGTGCTGAAGCTAAAATATCAGCAAGATAGTAAATTAGAAAGGGAGGCAAAAATCATGACACATTTTTATCAGTAGCGTTACACGATAGACGCAACTGATACAAATGAGTGAGCAATATCGAGCATTGTGATTCCCAATTATAACGAATTAAGCCTTCCCCTTCCGCTTCTACTCGATCTGTTACTGCTGATTTATAGTAGACAAATGGGAACTCTCTAGTGATGGGGCACGGGACAGAGATTGTGACGTATGGTAGTCGATTCGAATCCGAAACTGTGATTCCCGATGACTGGTCAAATATTGGCGAAAAACTGCTGATCATCGACATGTACAGGAAGCAGGGATCGATCTGGTAGCGAGATTGTGCCCATTATCATGAGATAGTGTCGTGGGACTATTTAGGACATTCGACAGAGTCAGTGAGTTATAATATCACCTTTTTGAACAAGGCTGCCTTTTGTTGCGCTACAGCAGGATTACATAAAACCGTAGCAGAATTGTCATACATCGCGACAGCTGAGTAGTGATGCTAACCTGCTGTATGGGATTTGTCCGCCGGGTATGTCGTCTACCGAAAAGTCATTGTCACTGCACCCCTTTAGCTCCTCTCTCGTTTCTGCAAAACTTCGGCAGACAACCAGAATTTACTCTAGAGGCTCGGCAGTTCCTTTGCAGGCTTGGCAAGGCTATGTTCTGCCACAGATAATCTCAGAAATAACCATTTCCTGACAGGAACTGGGTTAAGCAGTAATAATATCTGTCCGTATTTTATGGTCACCCAAAGATTTCAGCTATAAGACCGTGGATAAATATAAACAAAAACTCAACCTGTATTGAAACACTTTGCTGTTACTTATACATAACTATTAACCCTAACTATATCCATGCCTTAATAAAAATACTAATTAATTATTTAACTAACTCCTTAATTAGTCTCTTGGGTTATTTGTACATTTTAGTTTGCAGATGCAATTTAATTCTGAAATGAAGGCAGCGATTCTAGTGGAACTTTCCGTTCGATTATTAAAGAAAAGCTTTTATTAAATTTTAGTTTTACCAATCGAGGTAATAAACATTTCTGCTAAGAATCGGGTTTTAATATCGGTTAATAAACTTAACCTGTTTAACCAATTATAAAATTACTTGATTCAATTCTTCATTTAAACTAATATCCATAATATAGAGTAAGGTGACGCAAAAGTTCGAGTTAGGTTTTGGAGCAGAGAGTACCGTAAAATTGGCAACATTTACATGGATTAGTAAAGCTGTTTGCAGTGAGAAGCATAAACCGCTCTTAATTTCTGTTTAAAATTGCCTGGAATCTCTTGAAAAACTGTGCTCAGAGAACATTTCAACTTCAACCATACCACCAGAGCAGTCGGATTTTGCATCCTTTGCAAAAACTAGGACCCTGCCGAATCGAGAGGAGCCACAGCACAGACAGAAACGAGACCAGCGAACAGAAATTATTATCAGCATGCCATTCAAGGAAATATTAGAACTGAAGTATAAAGAGCAAACAGAAAATAGCGAAACAGATCCCGTAAACGTAAAACAAATTTTCAATGAATCACAAAGAAAAGAATGTGAAACACTGAAACTGCACACATGAATTCGGGAATATTTGCTGCATTTTAAAGGATCGTACTTTTGCCCCACTGTTGGTGTAAAATTCCGATTCGAAGATTCCTAAGGAATTATTAATTTTAATCATAAAATTGTCATTGGAAAGAGTTGGTACTTTTCCAGTAGAAAGATAGATTGTTGTTTAATTCATATATTTTATAAAAATAAAAATCTCCTAAGGCCGAACTTTTGCCACACCTTACTCTAACAACGATTCGCAGGTGTAAATAAAGTATCTTATGGCGTAATGATGCAAAAATTGTTATTTTCTTTTGTAGAGTCATTTTGCAGACTATGGGAAGGCGCTATCCATAATCGCGACCACATGTACTATGTACCAGGAAAAGGTGTTTCTCCGCAATTTGTGACGGTTTTTTTTGGGATTTCGAAACCGCATATACAAGGTTTTACAGGGTACAGGGTCATTAAAATTTGGTTTATGCCATTTTTGAAAAATACAACATCATTCAAATGTCCATCTAGGGCTTCCTCGCACGCCTTGATCCGGAACAGGTAAGCTATGGCAAACGGTTGTCAGCGCAGGGCTCTATACTTTCGGAAGCTCGAAATGGAAAACCCTGTACATCGATTTTCGCTCATTCTTCTCTGCATGGCACACGCGATAAGCTATCTGAGAGACAGCAGATTCTCGTCACGGCATGATTTTTCATTAAAAACCACCAATTAATTAAAACATACGGCTCGTCCGTCCTTATATATGTTAAAAAAAATCCACCAATTAATATGTTTATGACCAGTTTATTTTGGATATGTAGCCATAATCTCTGTTATGCTGCGTTCGTTGTGCGTTACTGGCGCGAAAGAGCAAACACAACCAAACCGACGATCAACGAAACGTTAGTGAGCACAGTGGCAGCTCCACCATCTGCTTTCTTCTTCAGGAAGTCGCGAATTTCATCGCGGTTCTTCGTCGTGAACTGTTTGTTGGTTTCGTAATCGTCCAGTCCTTGCTTGATAGAATCGTATGCTGCCGTACCAAGCACAGCCTTGTTAGTCTCAATGAACGAGCTGATCTTGTTCTTCTCTGCGTCGTTCTTCAAACGAGCGAGCAGGTTGTTGAATGCCGATGCTACATTCAAATAGCTGCCGTGCCTGTAAACGAGAAAGAAAGAAACGGGAAAGAGACGTTTAGCACGCATTAGTCTGCAACTGTCTGTCCTGTAAGGCGCATTGGAAGCTGCTCCATAACTTACGCTGCGGCCCAAATGGCGTGGTTCTGCTGCAGATACGCTGACACGTGGGGCAGAGTGTATGCGTTGTTAATAACGTACGTGTACGCGTTGCTTTTGTCCTGCGGCCTGATGTTCTCGGTCGTAATGGCATCCAACATAATCTGCAAAGAGAAAGTGTGATTAGCACTTTCTACTACGTACATTGACGTACAAACTACTACGTACATTGACCAATTCCTTCGAAGATGCACAACCCAGACCTTGGAGGATCAGAATCTGCTCCGTGGCCATGTTGCTAGTAAGATATTGGTTCCACAGGAACTCAAAATGTTGTCTCGTTCCCTTGCGGATGCCCTCGCAATAGACGACCTGGCGCAGATCGGGATTTACTCTGCAAACGAGATGGAAGCATTTTAATGAATAGAATTGTTGTCAAATTGACTTTTCCTTGGTTTCTTACTTGACTGTAGGATTCTGGAAGAAACTCTCAAATTCCTTAACAGCCGCTTCACTACATTCCTCGTGTCCATAGTTGCAAGCCCACTGCAGCACGTTCTGTCGCAGATAGGTGTGGACGCGTCGTTCACCGGTGGCCGGAGCCTGGAACTTCACTACGCCGTACACTTTGCCGAAAATATCCAAAATGTGGTGCTATGTAGGAAGCCAAATCTTTGGTTAGATATCAGTTGTTCACTCACTTACGATCTGCTCTTACCTTGAACAGTTGCTCATCTTCCTCGTGCACACGACGGGCCAAAGTGGTAAGTCCATTGACCGCTGCCAACCAGGGAGCATATTCGGTCTCTTCCTTCAAATACTCGAGAATGTCGAGCGCCGTTCCGTACGGAACGACATCACCACGGGCCAGGTTAAACAGATCGTCCACCAGTTGCGCCCGGTTGAGCACGTGGATACCACCGAAGCCTTCGCTATGCAGAGCCTTGCTAATCTTTGCCCAAAGTCCAGCATCGTAGTTTACCCGATAGTAGCCAACCTGCTGATTGTTGAGGATGAAGTATGGCGCATCGGCGGCACCGGCAACTTCTAGCGTTATCGTTGCACCCTCGTGGAACGAGGGCTGCGTGTTGGCAAAGTCCGCTGCCTTGGTGGCATAAGTGATGGGCAGAGACCAGAGGGTATTATCGTTGTGAGTCAGCTCGTTCACCAGGAAACGCCGTTGCGTCAGCGTGAATCCTTTATCAGTGCTGGTGACAGTAACTAGCGGGTATCCACCTTGTACCGTCCAGGGTTCCAGGTGCATCTTGACCGTCGCCTCGAAGCGATTCAGGACGGTGAAGAAATCGTCCGGACGTACTGCACGGTAGGCGTTGTCCCGAACGTACTCTCGCAAAGCCGTTCGGAATCGTTCGGGAGTTAGCAAGTGCTCGAGGAGTCGCAGCATTACGGCTCCCTTATTGTACGAGATGTTATCGAAGACACCACTAGCCTGAGCCTGCGTGTAGACTGGGTGTGTCATTGGACGCGTGTTCCTTAGACTGTCCATCTGCATCACACCCTGCAGCTGCTCCACCACAAACTGATGCTCCAGTTCCCAGTTCTGCTCAACAAGCTGCGTTCCGAAGTACTGGAAGTACCGGGCAAAGCCTTCATTGAGCCAGGTTACATCCCACCATTCGCATGTAAGTAGATCTCCGAACCACTGGTGGGCGATTTCGTGCGAGATGACGGCGGCAATGCGTTGCTGTTGCAAGCTGGTCGAATCGTCCGGTCTGTAGAGAATGTTGGTCTCACGATAGGTCAATAGACCCCAGTTTTCCATGGCACCGGCCGAAAAGTCGGGTATGGCGGCCATATACATGCGCGTCATTTCCGGTACACTGGTATAAGGATAGCCGACCATATCACCCAATGCACGCAGCAGCTTCAATCCAACGTCCAAACTGTAGGCGGTCTGGTTTTGGGCTTGCGGACGGGCCAGAATACCCATCTCGTCCCGGGATGTTATTTGGTAGGGTGCCACGACGAATGCTACGAGATAGCTCGACATGACGGGAGTTTTAGCAAACGTCGTGATGGTTCTTCCTGCGCTAAAGGATATAGAATACAAATGGTAATACATCAAAGGGCCTACTGGTCATAGTGGAACATTCCAAATGGTCGGAAGAAGATACTAACCCATTCGATATCGCGCTAATAATTGGCGTGTTGGAGAACACGTTGTACTGGGCAGTGTGAATGATCTTTATCGACCATGTCGCCTTGTAGCGTGGTTCATCAAAACTTGGGAATGCTCGCCGAGCATGCGTTTGCTGAAACTGAGTAGAACCCATCCAAACTTTCTGTCCGTTCTCGAGATAGTAGCTACGATAGAACCCATGCATATCCTCATCCATATTGCCAATGTACACAAAGTTCAGCAGATACTCTTCGTTCGGGGTGAGGGGTGATGGCACCGTAAGGGTAAGAATTTCCGTTTCCGGATCGTAAGCCTCTGGATTCCGTGGGACATCAGCACCATTCTGTACGCGTGTAATGCTCCACTGGGTGATTTCCATTCGAGCCATGTGCAGCTTGATGGTACTGATACCGGTGAGCGTCGTTTTGACCCTTATCGATGCTCTGCCATCAAACGTGAATGCCTTTTTGGTTCCTTCATCGGCGAAGTATGGTGTGATCTCGATGTCATAGTGCGAAGGCCACACATCTTCATTCAGCCGATAGTCCTCGAGAGCAGCCCGTGGTTCAGCCTCAACCAGCAGATACCGGTCCGGATCTAGTGGGCTCGACTGCGAGACAACAATACAACCACAGGCAACGATGGCCACCAGTACCAACTTGTCCACTAATCTCATCCTGTAATGTAATGAAGATAAGAAGTGCGAGGGTTGCTTTTCAATGGGGAGCCCGTGGACTAGTCTTGCAAAGGTACAAATGTAGCGAATGAGCAATAACTGATAAGTGCTGCGAAGTGTCCGATGCCAAAAACGGATCATTATCTAAATAGACCATTAAATGTAACTATGGACCAACTTGCTACCCGTGGCTTATTGAAGTGTCCGTCAATAAAGCAATAGCGAAGACGAATGATTGAATACCAACTCAACGCTTGACAGTGACCGTGGGTAACGGAACATACAATCGACGACCATGGATGAGTCAGGCATCGGAACGAACCAAATATCTAAGCAGTCTCAAAACGGTTGCCAAAACGGTGGAAAAAGGTGGATTCACTTTCAGTTCTTTTTCGACAGTTCACCAATAAATAATACTCTTGTAGCAAACGTGTTTGTTCGTAACGAGTTTTTCGCAAAGATCGGTATCAGAGAACATGTGCGGATGGCTCAGTGCAACATGCGCCAACAATGCGGCCTTCAGTTCACGTGACAGATGGGTCAATAAGAGAACTGTAAACGCATGCTGTTCGCAACCTGGTTACTACTTTCTGATAACACGTGGTGGTTAGACTCTTCGGACCTCATTTGGACCATAATTCGGAAAAATTTGAACTGCTGCAAACTCCTCACGAGTCACGAGAACAAACGCTGCGAAAAGACGAACCGATCGCGCTTGGGATTTGTGTCAAGATCAAGTAATCACGTGACACTTTTCGATTACGTATCCTGGCACAACACTGAGCAGCACAATGGTCGTTTTTACAACAACTCGAACAAACCGATTCTCGCTTCGATGTACTGATTCTCTGTACGGAGTCTATACACCACGTTTTCGCACGGAAACTTCAGCTCGTCACTGCTATTACCTGTCGTTACTGCTACTACGAGGGCCAAAAATGCTCTGCCCTAAACTGAGTAGCTCATCGCTCCGCGATTCCGCTTTTATAGAAGACGCTCCCTCAGCTTGACGGCGATAATGGGGAGTGGTGAACCTCAAGTATCAGCAAGATAGTAAATTAGAAAGGGAGGCAAAAAACATGACACCTATTATCAGTAGCATTACACGATAGTCACACAATCGATAGCCCCGTTTGTCGAACTGATACAAATGCGTGGACAACTTTGAGCATTGTGATTCCCAATTATAACGAGTTAAGCCTTCCCTTTCCCGCTCCCACTCGTCCCGTTACTGTTGTTTTATAGTGGTCTACGAAAATTGGAGCGACAAGGCACGTGGCCAGAGATTGTGACGTACGGAAGCAGATTCGAATGCGAATCTGTGATTACCAATGACTGGACAAAGACTGACGATTAACTGCCGGTCATCGTCTTGTGCCGGAATTTGGAGTAAGGCCCGGGAGATCCGGGAGCGAGATTGTGGTTCATTCATTCGAGTAGCTGGGATAATTCCTTCCGCTGGTGGCTACTACACAGTGGGTATTACAGTGAGATAGAGTCGACAGGGTCAATCAGTTATCGTATTATTTTTATTGAATGATTAACCAAATCATGAGCGTATTAGTAATGAATCACAATCTACCGATGATCAACAGAGCCAAGCACGACACCAATCCGATGGTGCTGGCCGCAGTCACCGGAGCGGCGCTACGATCTTTCCGTTTCAGGAACGCACTGATACCATTACGATGATTAAGAATAAACTGCTCATTTAGCTCATACTCCTCCAATCCATTCAGGATCATTTTGTACGCTTCCGGTCCAAGGACATGTTCGTTCGTTTGAGCGAATGTTCGGATGGTATCCCTCAGCGCAGCGCTCTTCGTTCGGACCAGTATTCCTTGGAATGCTTGCCCAACATACCGATACGAACCGTGACTGAAAGAAGAATAATTGGTGAGCGACTAAGCTGCAGCTGATGCTGGAGTGTCGATACTTACGCATCCGCCCAACGGCCATGGTGTTCCGTCAGATAAGATACCACAGCTGGTAGGGAGCTTGGATTACCCAATAGAAGTGATAGTGCAGTGCTCTTGTCCTGCTGTCGTACATCATCCGAGCTAGTAAGGTTCAAGAATTGCTGTTTCGAAAAAAAAGTACCGATTAGACATTTCTGTAATTACTTCTTTAACTTCAAATTAGTGAGATTATTAGCT
Source organism: Anopheles aquasalis (assembly GCF_943734665.1). Taxonomy (NCBI): domain Eukaryota; kingdom Metazoa; phylum Arthropoda; class Insecta; order Diptera; family Culicidae; genus Anopheles; species Anopheles aquasalis. The sequence goes on from NC_064877.1 coordinate 44,504,031, forward strand.
TATTGTAGAGCTTACATGAATCAGTGGCTCTCGCGTCGCACAACTCAGCCCCTGTAGTGCCATCTGCTGTTCGGTGGCAACGTTCGTGCTAAGGTAACGGTTCAGTAGGAAGCTATATTGTTCGCTCGTACCACGCCGCACACCCTCACAGTACACCGTCTGACGAATATCTGGATGTACCCTGTAGATAAGTCCAATCAAAGGGATAGAGAGATTACCAGACGTCCGGTGATAAAGTGTTGTGCTTGTGTTTTACTACATACTTGGTAGTTTCGGGATTAAGGCGGAACTTCTCAAACTCTCTCAGTGCCTCCTTACTACAGCCTTCGTGTCCGTACCGGCAGCTCCAGTCTAGGACAAGGCGGCGCAGATAAGTATGTACTCGACGTTCAGAGCTGGTGGGCTCTTGGAATTTCACCAGCTCGTAGGCTTCAGCGAACAGATCCAACACGTAATTCTGGAACAAACAGAAAGTAAAGAGGGGTACTACAGTGTAGCTGCTTCCCACGGCTAGTCAGCCCAGTATCTGGCTCCTGCCACTTACCGTGAATAGTGCTTCATCTTCTTCATGGATCTTCAGGGAAAGCATCGACAGACCATTGGCTGCGGCCAGCCAGGGCAGGAACTCGGTTTCCTTGCGAAGATAGTCCAACAGATCGAGTGCCCGCTCATAGCCCACAATGTCAGCACGGGCAAGATTGAACAGATCGTCCACAATTTGCGCCCGGTTGAGCAAGTGAATACCACCGAAACGCTCGCTTCGCAAAGCATTTCCAATCTTTGTCCACAGTTCTTCGTCGTAGTTGACCCGATAGTAGAACGCTTGCTGGTTGTTGAGTACAAAGTACGGCAGCTCGCTTGCATTGGCTAGCTTAATTTGAAAGCTTGGACTCGTGATGATCGTTGGCTTTGTGTGGGCGAACTCCTGCTCGCTGGTGGCGTAGGTAATGGGCAGTGGCCACGTCGTGACTTCGTTGCTATCGGCTGTGTCATTGTACAGGAAACGGCGCTGGGTGAGCTTAAATCCTTCCGGATCACTACTGACGGTAACCAGTGGATAGCCGGGCTGTGTGGTCCAGGGTTTGATGTACTCGCTAGCATTGGCATTGTGCCGATCGAATGCTCTGAATAGGTCCTCCGGTTGGGCCGTCTTAAAGGCACGCTCCTTGACGTAATCACGCAGTGCCGTCTGAAACACGACACTCGTCAGGTAGTGTTCCATCATTCTCAGCACCACACCTCCTTTGTTGTACGAAATCGCATCAAATATGGCGGCCGCCTGAGTCTTTGTATAGACCGGATGTGTCATAGGGTGCGTTTCTGGCCAACCATCCATCTGCATGGCGCTCTGCAGCTTATCGACGATGAACTGGTGGCCTAGCTCCCAGCTTGGTTCGGCCGAATCGGTTCCAAAGTACTCAAGGTAGGTGGCAAAGCCTTCGTTGAGCCAGGTTACGTTCCACCATTCGCACGTGACCAGATTACCGAACCACTGGTGCGCGAGTTCGTGCGAGATGATGGTGGCAATGCGCTGTTGCTGCAGACTAGTGGCTTCATCCGGCACGTACAGCAACGCTGACTCGCGGTACGTAATTAGGCCCCAGTTTTCCATCGCACCCGCCGCAAAATCCGGGATGGCCGCCATCGACATGCTCTTGATTTCCGGTACATCGTCGAATGGATAGTCAATCCAGGTGCCGAGGTGCCGCAGCAGCTTCATACCTTCACTAGAAGCGTACACAGTTTGATTGATAGCTTCAGGTCGGGCAAGAATTGGAACCGGCTCGACACCGGCCTTCTCGTACGGTGCGACGATAAAGGCCAGCAGATACGTGGACATGACCGGGGTGGTGGCAAACGTTGCCCGGTATAGACCGTTGCTATGGACAGGAATAAATCCGTTCAACTTTCCCGTACAATCATGGAACGGTTTGTCCATCCGTAACCGATGCTACTTACCCCAGGGAATCATTTCGCACCATCGGTGTGTTTGCGTAGGCATTGTACTTCGGGTATTGATAGACGATCTTCAGATCAAATCGTGACTAAGCGGAGAAAATTTGGTTGAATATTTTGTGTATAACGCATTACGGAAGGAAGTTGTGAGTGAAGATACCTTGAACTTGGGTTCATCGAAACACGGGAACGCTTTGCGAGCCTCCATTTGTTCGAACTGTGTCGTTCCCAGCCACACCTTTGCCCCGTTCACCGTATAGTAGCTGCGGTAGAATCCACGCATATCTTCCTCCATCTGGCCGACGTAGGAAAAGACGAGCAGATACTCCACGTTCCGAAGCAGCGCCGTGCCAAGATTGAGCGTCAGTACCTCCGTTTCCTCATCGTACGTTCGATTGGCCAACGGAACCGGGGAGCTATTGCTCTTGCGCAGTACGTTCACCGACAGTAGGTCGAGGTTCGACGTATGCAGTTTGATCTGTGTAAGATTCTCCGCGGCCGCAGTAACCGTTATCGTGGTGCTACCATCGAACGAGAATGCCGATCGGTTCGGTTGCTGTTCGAAGTAGGGTTTGATTTCGATATCGTAATGCGATGGCACGATATCATCTGTCAGCCGATACTCCTCCGGTTGGGCACGAAGTGTTGCTGCCGCCGACGATAGGTCCTCCGGCGGAATTAGCGGGCTACAGCTTCCTTGGCCCCACTGCACGCTAGCTATTACGGTGCAGGCAACAATGCACCACATCACTTTACGCAACATTCTGCAAATGGCACAAGTTCGAACGGCAAACGATTACACGGTTTCGTCTTTTATCACAAAATAAAATTCTTAACAGGATCCTCGAGCTGTCCCCTACCACCACCATCCACAGCCAGTACACTTTTAGGCTCTCCCGAATCGTACTGAGCGATCTGGTGCCACGGTTGTCATATTTATAGCAAGCAATTGAAACCGGCAGCAATACGGTTTTTGAAGAACGCAGCTCTACCGAAGCTTTGGTTCCTTTATCAGCGAGTGCACTAGAGAGGAACTCTTTATCTGTCTCAAGAAAGCGACCCCCACGATGTTAGTTCGTCATAGGCAGCGATAGGAGACGGTGTAACGACAACGCGTTCTTGCTCCTTCCTTCTGTGCTACCTTTTTTATCTAACCAACATGCACGGATACATCACTCGTGACTACGGCGAGTGTTGGCTAGTGTATCGTGCAAAGACTATAGTCCACCGTTTGGCGTAGTTCCCCCACCGGGGATCCAGGACGTTCGTCCGGGGGATTGGTCGGTAAATTACTCGATACTCGCCCAGCTGCACCGTGAGTCCATTCATTATCGAGCGACCGGTGAATCATTCGTTGTCAAATGATTCAATAATATTGATCGATATGCGTTACCGTTTAATCGACAGACGGTGTATGATTTTTTTATTGGTTATTTGATTTGATTTTTGATGAGCTTCCAAAAACGATAGAGATAACCATCGATACACCCACTCGACACAAGGCGCACGTATGTGCGATGATCAGTAAGAACCAGCGCTATCACATGATTGACACTTCCACGCGTAACCGCGAAATCATTTACTAGGGCCTGATGACTGATTCTTAACACGGCACAACCCCGTATTCGCTTCACACAAAATTCCTATCCGAGCCGATCCTCAACCAGTTTTGCACAGTTCGTAAATTCCACCTGCCATTCACTTACCTGGTTAGACACTGGAGGACAGCCGTAACGTTGCGACGATCTCACATGATCGATCACAACTGGAGATGCTCCGTCCACTAGAATCTCGGTGCTTTATTCTGCTTCCCCTGCACCGCGGTGTTATTAGCGCAAGAACAGAGAGTAAGAAAGAAAGAGAAGGAGGAAGGGAGGGAGTTGGGGGTGGTTCCTTATCTCGGTGCATGATGTAGGTTAAAAGTATTACCATCCTGCCAGACGCGAGCGCGATCTGCCGCCAGGGCTTTAAAGATGGTTAAACACTAAATAGTAATTAGCTGCAGTAAATATCGTAATTGTACTGGTTCTTCGACACGCGGGCACTGCATCTACGTTACGTCGTCGTCGTTGTCGTCGTCGGTGCCGTGTTGTAGCCCGCCGGCAGGAAATTTGAAGGCACACAATCGCTCGTTATCTGTCGATGGCTTATTGCTGGAATGTTTTAAAGGGCTCGCACTTTCAAACGATGGCTGGCTTTCATGCTTATTAGAATTTTATGAAGATCGCTTCCCTTTCCAAAAAGATTATAAACTTCAATTGAAGTTGTATCAATTTGAAAGGCTGGATTGGAGACAGTGAGCATAAACAGATAGTACATTCTCCAAAAAAGTGAATCATCTGAAGTGCGTGTCTCGAGTGGGCTATTGACGAGCAAATTGAAGCCATAGAGAAGACGATATCCTCAAAGGCACTATTGCCAAGCTGGCCGCCAGTAGGTGATGTATACTTCACAGTGAAAGCCCCCTTCGAAACTCTGGTAGTAAATTCCAAGTGAATGTCATGGAACGGCACGTTGCAAGATTACCTGGAACAAATTGACGGCAAACTTTGCGTACTAATATGTTGTCAAATGTATTGATGTCGTAGCCATAAAGCTGTCGGCATGGAGCAAACTGCTGCTGTTTTGTGTGAACATTAAAATTAAAATAGTTTCGCGATGCTCTCTGACTGAACAGGAGTTGTCGCCCCTTGATTGTCTGCTTTACAGCTCAAGCCTCCATTATCAGGAGACTTCAGAAAAATGTCCCACAATATAGCTTGCTTATGGGTACTTAATATGTGGCGTGCGCTTGGGCACACTCTCGCAAACACTTAGACGAGCTGCTGCTGCTATGTTATCCTTATCTATTGACACTCCGATTGTAAATGATCGCGAGAGCCGGTGATCCAGGTACTTGTTTGTCTTATCAAGTACGTAGGAGAAGACGGATGCCGACGGTCGATGAATTCGTCAGTTCATAAGCAACCGTACAACCGTGCAGGTATGATGGCTAGGTTGTGCTCAATGATGCTGGTAATGACTTGGCTATCTAGCGCAAGGGCCCATATCAGCCACCAATCGAGCACTTCAAGCAACACCACAACGCGATCATTTGTGCAACAGATTGAAGCATCGGATTATGTGCTACCAAAATCATCGCTACCTATTTCGTACGATCTTTTCCTCGATCTGACTGATGATCAGTTTCGGGCGTATTCCGGAACAGTCGATGTGTCGTTCAGGCAACGAGCGAATTCGAGCGTGTTTGCTATCAACAGTGCCGGTTTGAGCATCAATGAAGGAACGTTGCGAATGGTGCGGTCCGATATGAGCCTCCTTCCGATTGCCGGCTACGAAATCAAACCGGAATTACAAATCGTGCTTGTACACCTGAGTGAACAGTTAATCACGGATGAAGTGTATACCGCACACTTGGAGTTTAGGGGTGAAATTCATGTCGACTTTTTCAAGGGTCTGTATAGGAGCAGTTACCAGACAGAAAACGGAGAAAAGTGAGTGTTCAGAGCTGTCGGATGAGCAGGATGGGGCACCACTTTTAATGTGACCGCACGCTGTAGGTATATAGCCACCACGTTCTTCGCAGCTACGTACGCCCGAACGGTGTTTCCGTGTTACGATGAGCCAGAATATAAAGCCAGCTTCCTGGTTAAGATTCGTCACGGTGCTAAGTATACCGCCTTATCTAATATGCCGGAGAGTCAAAGGTAAATTGCAACAGTGCACTCGTGGTTGTCTGAGCGTGAGGATGGTTACTGTTATGTGCAAATTACAGAGATGAAAAGGCGGCGTTCGTGGAAACAACATTCCGCCCAACTCCTCCAATGTCAACGTACCTCCTGGCGTTTGTGGTATCGGAACTGAAAACAGTGTCATCACAGGATGAGCTCTTCAGAGTTTACGCTCCGGTATGTGTGATGAGATGCTTCTTATTTGTATGATATACACGTGATATGAATTCAACAGGAAGGCAGAGAGCAACAAACTGCATATGCCCATAGCATTGGGATTCGTGCGCTTCGTGCGTTGGAGAACTACTTCGGCCGGCAAAACCAAATGCCAAAAATCGATCTGGCAGCTATACCGGACTTTGCGATGGGTGCCATGGAGAACTGGGGTTTGATAACGTTTCGAAAAGATTACCTATTGTATCAGCCTGGGGAAACGACGGCACAAGCGCAACAATCTATTGCTGCTGTAATCACCCACGAATTGGCGCACATGTGGTTCGGCAACGAAGTGACGCCGGAGTGGTGGACCTACGTTTGGCTCAATGAAGGATTTGCCCGTTACTTTGAGTACTATATCACGTCAGAGGTAATTTGCTTCCCTGAGTACTGAATTGCTACTGTAATAACATTTTTATTCATTTCATCACTTTTATTCAGCTTGAACCCTCCTGGAGCCTCTGGGAGCAGTTCATCGTTACCAATGTACATTCTGCACTTGCCCAAGACTGTCACAGTAATAATCGTCCCATGAGCTACTACAGCACTGAGCCGTCGATTGTTAATGAATTGTATGACTACGTCGTCTACGCCAAGAGTGCCTCCGTCATACGCATGATACAGAATGTCATTGGCTTCGATACCTTCCGGCCAGCGCTCAATGACTATCTACGATCGCGTAGCTATCTTACCACAAATCCCCGGTACCTCTATGAAAGCATTGAAAAGTTCCGGACCGTGGATCTGCCGGCAAGTGTCGAGAAGATCTTTGAAAGCTGGGCCAACGCTCCAGGCTATCCGCTAGTAACGGTGACGATCGATTGGAACCAACGTACACTAAAAGCCACCCAGAAGAGATTCTGGATGCCAAACGATCATGATATTGCACCGAAAAATGAACTATTCTATGTGCCTCTTAACTACGGATTTAACGGGATGTCAGCGGAAGAGAAGGAAAACACCGCCCCATCGTTTTGGTTAACACCAGACCAACCGGAGGTGTCCGTTAATATTGATGCCGGTGTTGATGTGATCTTCATGAACAAACAACAGACTGGATACTATCGAGTGAACTATGACAAGGAGAGCTGGAATCAGCTGATTAAGACGCTGAACGACGATAAGTTTGATGATCACATTCCTGTTATCAATCGCGCCCAGCTCGTAGATGACGTTGCAAATTTGGCTCGTGCCGGAATAGTCGATTACAGTGTCGCATTGTCGTTGATGCAGTATCTGGAGCGAGAGACGGAGTACATACCATGGAGCACAGCGTACAACGCGTTGCTTCATTTGGATCGGCTGTTCTCGTCAAACTCGGAATACGAGCGCTTCGAAAGCTTTGGGCGTAATCTTACCACTCGTGTATACCACGAAACCCAACTGCAGGGGAAACTTGACCATCTGAGCCAATTGCATCGTGAAAGATCTTTATACTTGGCATGCTACTTTGGCGTTACGGCTTGTTTAGCTGACACCGACAGCGTCCTACATGTGGCCATCGGGAACGATTCGCTGTACATTCCGAAGGATTTGCAATCCACAGTGTTTTGCGCGTTTAACAAACATAAGACGGTCAGTGGAACGCAGTTCGAGGTGGAGCTCTTTTCGAAGTTCTTTCAGCAACCAACTGAGTATCGTGAGTTGGTCGATAGTTTCATCCTTTCACTAGGTTGTTCCCGCGATGTAGCGGTGATTCGATTCTATTTGGACATGGTGCATATGGACGGCCCAGGACTACCAATTCCGAATTCGTTGAGAAACCACATTCTCGTTAGTTTAATCAAGGGTGGTCCAACTACACGCCAGTTAGCGCTTGAGTACATTAGTAGAAACTATCGATCGCTGTCCGAAATACTGCAGGAGAGGCAGCTTTTGTCGCTCTTCGAGGCTATGGGAGCGAATATCAACTCACGTGTTGAATATGACATGGTTCGTAGTGGAATTGGATCTCCTCGATTTGTTCATCGTTTCATACTCATTTTATCGTTTGTTTTCCCTTTCCTGCAGCTTGTCCGGCTTAAGGATACAAATAAAGGCTTGATGAGTGTTGCAGTTGCTGATGCCGTACAGCGAGCCATCAGTTATGCAGACGAAACGTTAGACTGGTTGGATAAACACTCCATCGTTATCTCCAAGTGGCTGGTATCCCAAAACTATGGAAGCGCTGCACTGCCAGACGATAACGGAGCTAACATAATTGTACAGTCTGGTGTAATAGCTGCGATGGCATTTCTGTGCGTTGTCATTCGGCATGTGTTTTAATTAAATGAACCGCAAGGAACATTTTCCCAACAGACAGACAGACAGAGATTATTTTGTTTGTTCCGGGTTAATGGTGTACGGCAAGCTTTAAATCAATCGGTAATCCACCAACGAATGTTTTACGATAACGGGGACTATCTACCGTCAATCGTATTGTCAGCGGGTATTGTCCAAGTAGCAATTACGATTCATTATCTAATCTCTATACATTGCTTACACCTGTACTCTCCGAACTGAGCTATTTAGAGCAGAAAGGATTGCCACTGGCTTTAGTACACCGTCTGCAGCAGTGTCGTCGAAATGTACCGTTCGATAGTGTGGTTTGTTGTGGTTGTTTCCTTACCAGCGTTTCTCAATGGAGCTCCCAGGAGTTCCGTAGAAATAGGGCCTCCGTGGTACGATGAGAACTATAATGACCCCGCATACCGATTGGGCGATCTGTCTGTGCCAATATCCTACAAGCTGGAGCTCGATGTAACGAACTACGACTTTTACTCTTATACCGGCACCGTGGAAATACTGGTGCGATTCAATCGCCCAAGCGATAGATTCCATTTGAGCAGTGCAGGCCCTGTGATCGATAAGGCCAGTATCAGTGTGACGGGCCCAGAAGGATCGAATCGTATACTGATCGACACCATCGAGCAGTACGATGTTGAGAAAATTTTGTTCGTTTTTGCTGAAGGATCTTTTGTGCCGGACACCACGTACCGGGTGCGTATGAGCTTTTCGAACAGTATCGGCACTGAACTCAAGGGGCTGTACAGGAGCAGCTATAAAGTAGGTAACATGACAAGGTGAGTAGATAACAGTGGTTCGCAATCCGTATTTGATAGAAAAAATTGTGATTGCAAGCAGAACACGTTATTCGTTAATGAATGTAACCGAAAGGAGTGAATAACTAAAAGCTAATCCACTCGTACGGTAGATACTTGGCTACAACTCATTTTGAGGCTACTTACGCTCGCACTGTGTTCCCGTGCTACGATGAACCATCATTCAAAGCAACATTTGATGTCCAGATTCGGCACCGTACGGAATATAACGCACTCTCCAATATGCCGATCATTGAAAAGTAATGTTAAGCTTTCAAGTACACCGTTTGAAGCCGGTAATTTATCAGTACACATTGTTTCCAGGACTCAAGTGGGCGACTACACGGTGACAAGGTTCGATACGACACCACTCATGTCTAGCTATCTGTTAGCATTTGTCATTTCCGATTTTGAGACCATCTCTCAGGAATCTGATCGGTTCCGAGTGTTTGCTTCGGTACGAATGCTGCTGTAATAAGACTTGAAGCATGTTTAACTCAACGATATCCTTTCATCTGCATGTTATAGGCTCATAAAGTGGCACACACAGGGTATGCATTGGATTTCTTGGGAAAATCGATGCGTACACTGGAAAACTTCTTCGGCCATCAGTACCAACTACCGAAAGCGGATCTGATTGCCATACCAGACTTTGCGATGGGTGCGATGGAGAACTGGGGTTTGATAACATACCGCGAGCAGTATCTGATTTACGAGGAAGGAGTAACCACTGCGCGAACGAAACAGAACATCGGCGATCTTATCACCCACGAGCTAACGCACATGTGGTTCGGCAACGAAGTGACGCCGGAGTGGTGGACGTATTTGTGGTTGAGTGAAGGCTTTGCCCGATACTTCGAGTACTATATCACGTCGCAGGTATGATCGAGATTAGAGGTTATTTGGATTATGTTTGATTTGTGTCTTATCTCGATTGCTTTAGCTCGAACCAACGTGGAATCTGTGGGAGCAGTTCATCGTTACCAATGTACATTCTGCACTCGGACAGGACTGTCAAAGCAACAATCGTCCCATGAGCTATGATGCCACAAGACCATCATTACTAAACGACCTTTTCGATTATGTGGTTTATGCCAAGAGTGCCTCCGTCATACGCATGATACAGAATGTGATTGGCTTCGATAACTTCCGGCCAGCGCTCAATGATTATATACGATCGCGTAGCTATCTTACCACAAATCCCCAGTACCTCTATGAAAGCATTGAAAAGTTCCGGACCGTGGATCTGCCGGCAAGTGTCGAGAAGATCTTTGAAAGCTGGGCCAACGCTCCAGGCTATCCGCTAGTAACGGTGACGATCGATTGGAACCAACGTACACTAAAAGCCACCCAGAAGAGATTCTGGATGCCAAACGATCATGATATTGCACCGAAAAATGAACTATTCTATGTGCCTCTTAACTACGGATTTAACGGGATGTCAGCGGAAGAGAAGGAAAACACCGCCCCATCGCTTTGGTTAACACCAGACCAACCGGAGGTGTCCGTTAATATTGATGCCGGTGTTGATGTGATCTTCATGAACAAACAACAGACTGGATACTATCGAGTGAACTATGACAAGGAGAGCTGGAATCAGCTGATTAAGACGCTGAACGACGATAAGTTTGATGATCACATTCCTGTTATCAATCGCGCCCAGCTCGTAGATGACGTTGCAAATTTGGCTCGTGCCGGAATAGTCGATTACAGTGTCGCATTGTCGTTGATGCAGTATCTGGAGCGAGAGACGGAGTACATACCATGGAGCACAGCGTACAACGCGCTACTTCACCTAGATCGTATGTACGCTGGACACGAGGGATACCCTAGGTTCGAGTCATACATTCGCACTCTTACTAGCTGTATGTACGAAAACGTGCGCCTAGTAGGTTCCATGGATCATATTAACAGGCTACACCGTGGAAACACCGTCTACTTTGCATGTTATTCTGGTGTCCCAGCATGTATGCACGATGCCTCTACTCTTTTCAATAAGACTATTGACGATCCTTCATTCGTTATTCCCGAAGAGGCACAAGCTGCAGTCTTCTGTGCGCTCCACAAGCACGGGCTTTCCGTCCCAATCGACGATACAATCGCATGGTTTGAGCGACAATTCTTAGCCGAAAGTGTAGATTTGGACTTGATCAATCGGTACATTACCAGTGTCGGTTGTTCGCGAAATGAAAAGATCCTACACTATTACCTATCACTTACGGACCAAAATGAACCAAGCCTTCCCATTACGATCACTACCCGGAACCAGATTTATCTCGCTCTTATCGGGGGTGGTTCAACGGGTAGAACTGCGGCGCTAAACTATTTGTATGAAAATTACTACACAGTAGCATACCTGATACCGGACATGTTGCCTATTATCACCGAGTTGGGTAACCGTATCAATAAGCAATCTGACTATGAATTGGTAAGTCGTTGAAAAGGTTTTATCATCATGTGAACAATAAATCATAATACTCATGATATTCCTTCCAGCTGGATCAAATCAAGGAAAAATATAGAGGCACAATGCTGGCAACCATTGTAGATGCTATTGAAAGTGCCAAGAGAAAGGCAGAGCAGAACATTGCCTGGATTCAACGCTACTCCGCTCCCATCAACTCTTGGCTGGTCGATGAAATGTACGAGGGTACAACTCAAGAGCCACCGGGCGATGGGGCAGCCGTACGTTTGTTGGGAAGCATTACATTGCCTACAGTTTTCTTAGGTTTGATCATTCGCAAATGTATGAATTATCTATGATTTGCTATTGAAAATGGCAGTGTCTGTGAATGAATTGACAATAAAACACAATCATATTGTACTGAACATGTCATTTTTACGGTTACTTTTCTATTTGTTTCAAAATTCAACATCATTAAAAGTGACAGTGATAAAAGGATATTAGACAGATCTTATGCCTCCTGCATTGATATTAGTATCACGTTTCTAATCCAATTATAGTACTCGCTGATTCGTTGATATACAGTGTAGGTTGAAGGTTTGATATAATCGGAATCGGAAGCATCTTCAAACGAATGACCCGCCTCTGCATACAAACCCACCAGGTATGTCACCTTGTATTCGTTCACACCCTGCGCAAAGTGGCTTACCAGTCCATTGCCAGCATCTTGCATCACGGATCGTCGATCTTGATAGAACATAAGATCTTGCTCGACGCATAAATGATGTGCCTTCACAGTCGTGTTATGCTTCCGTTCGCACTCTTTCGAGAACAGTGGATAGTAGTATTGATGAGTGGAGTTAGGGTTACTGTACACTTCCTCCAGTCGCAATGGTGTATGAGACTGGTTGTTCCACAGGCAAGCAGGGATCGTTTCGTTATCGATTGATAGCGGTTTCTTCAGTCTAAGCAACACTAGATTGTACTCCGTAGAATCGTTTGTATACTCGGGATGAACAAATGTATCCTTTACGGCGAGCCTCTGACGAGTGGTGTTTCCAGCAACGATCGTAACATTTTCGTGCCCAAGATTCTGATAACAACCAGCCGTAGTGAGGATGAACTGTTTCGAAACGATCGTTCCGTTGCATGAGCGATTCTCGCCGTCATCAATGCGAACCTGTTTCGAGAATTGGTAATGAATGAAAAGATCTATTGCAATCCTGGTATCCACTTTGAACTTACCAAATACGGATAGGTTGGAAAATTGTCTATCCTGTAGGGTGATTTGTTGCCTCTGAACTCATGGTACAGATTGGGACAGTTCTCGAGCTCTTCAACCGCCGCCACTAGCTGTGGTCGCTGTGATTCTTCACGCAGGTAACTCTCATCAGAACAGCACACTACTAACTCGCTATGCTTCCCGTACGAACACGACGATGACGCTACTATGCTGTTTCCTTCCTGCGCTTCCTTGTTCAACTTAGGACACTGCTTCAGATAGACACAGGTACCTTTCGTACCATCTTCTCTCGTACAGCGATCACCGTAGTAACTTGTTTTGTCTTCGTAACGCACTGAAAGATGATGATCGATTAATAACTCTTCCGTCTGCCAGTGTAGTTTACTTCGTCCTACCTTTTGGTGCAAAAATCACACTATCAATCCACTGAATATACGGTGTGATCTTGGTGAATATGGTTGGCCAGTTAAAACCACAGTTCTCTCCTTTGCTATTGATAGCAAAGATATACTCGTAGAAGCGATCGAACGTATACAGCGACCGTGACATTGCTGACCCAATACTGTTGTGGCAGGTATTCGGTGGCAGTGCGGTGGGAAATCCGGCACAGAACTGGTTCGATTCCAGTTTATCGACACATTCGTCGTACACACCAGCGGTCACGTACTTTTGTTGGGTTCTGGTGGCTAAATCATCATTTTCGTTGAAAGGTGTATACCCATTGATTTGGAACAAATCAACTGGAAGCTTCTCATGTGTCCAGATGCAGGCAGGAACATAGTTTTTGGAAAAGCTGTGTAGCATAAATGGTAAATGTTAGCTTGGTAATAATTAGTAGCGTTTAGTGGCACCTTCTGTCTACTTACTTATGGACAGACGATACCAATTCCACTAGTGCTACATCGTTCGCAGAGGTCAACGCATCGAATTCCGGATGATAATGTACCTTTAGCGCGGCAACTATGGCTCGATATCCCTCATCTTTTTGGTAGCTGTACAGTTGTCCCATCTCCACCTCATAGGTTTGACTGGAGTTTTGGATGTGAGATTTACAGTTGGTCATCATTTTTTCATTTGCGTGGTTTTAACATTTAACTACTTACCCTTCGTGTTGTTTCAAGCAACTGGCCGAGCTGATCACAAATTTTGGCCCAATCAAGGAACCGTAACAGTGGCGTTTGGATGTTTTCTCTGTGCCACTTGGTACGATACGCACCTTGAACATATCCACCTGGGTATAGGAAAATCTGCTTTTCGAGTATTGAACTTGCTGAAAGTTATCGCTTTTGGAAACCATACTATCTTCGAAGTCTCGCAAATTTTCGTGGCGTGCAACGCATTCTGGAAAGCATGAAGAATAAGGAATATATGAAATTTGAATATTCCTAGAGGAAATATGTTACGAAAGCACTGCTGCTTACCAGATGAAGAAATGTTGCTTTTAGTCATCTTACTCATCCAGTCAATGTACTGTGATACGGGCACCGGGATTCCGCTTTCGTCCAAACCAAAGCTTAGTACGAACGGATGCATGCGCCATTGAGCGATAGCCCTGGTTTGCAGGATGTCTCCGGTGTTTCCGATCGCTTCTAAACAGTCTTTTCGGTCTTGAAACGTGCACTTAGCAGACTCTATGCCCATTTTACCGTTCTCATCTGCGAAACACGATCGGATGTGTTATTGTGTTGTGGTAGCCACTAACACCCTGTTGAATTACTTACCAACAAAAATTCTTTGCAGTTTCTCGAATCCTTTTTCGAACGGTGCATTCCAAAAACAAGCCGGAACGGCAAGCGAATCAAATCTAGATAGAATATGAGAAATTTCAATCAGATTAGTACACTTATTACTTACAATACTTGGACATGTAGCTTTACTTACTCGATCGAGGAATTTAGACGAAGCAGAGAGACATTAAAATGAGGATTAGAAAACACATCGGCAACCTCGAAAATTGGCAGTGATTCATTCGTCAGCTTAACTTCAGGCAAATCGCTTCCATCTACGCACTCCGAGTTTGTGAGAATATGATTTTCATCAACAATGATCCCCACGCAATGCACCTCGCCAAACTGTACCCTTGCAGTGTGGCTAAACGTTTTATCAACAGCTCGCTCAACGAATATCGAACTTGCAAGTGCATAGCCTCCGTACGGGTAGACGGTGAAGGGACAATCTGGAAATATACAACATTTATTTATCAGCAAAAAGATGATTTGATGATCAAAATAATTAAACGGTGAAACAGTTCTAAGTGAAGCTCAACTGAATTTTGGGAAATATATGTATGGATTAAGAGATTTTTCTTTTTATATCCCAAACCAATGAAACGCCAATGATATCTCTAGGCTGTGCTGCTTCTATGCTATTGTTAATTACTTCTCGAAACAGTCGAGCTAGCGTTATTATTTTAACGATTAAAATCAAACAGGTTAAGGTAATATGATTATTTCAACTGATGGATCGCATGATTACTAAGCGCAAGGTGTGAAAACGGTTAATGCAATATGATCGCGACTAGTATTAACACCTTGTACTTGTGAAAACAACCGGAGGTGACCTTGGTTTGTCCATCATTTGTTGGATTTTCCGGCTCACTTGCGTTATTAAAGCACATTCGGTAGATGCTCACAGATTGAAACGAGAACATATATGCGATAACTGATGAACTGCATGAAATACAAATCATTTGTTTGTGTAAACTAATCCAACACAGACTGCCTGCTTCACAGCCTTTTGGCTAAAGGATGATAACTGGGCATCGCTGTTCAGCTTGATAGCATCTCGTGTTGACCCAATTCAATGTCAATGCCGCTGAAGATTTACGAGCCACAAACGAGCTTACCTCGAACACTCTGCTCCTCGTTCGGCATCAATGGATCGGACAGCTGCTCCAGCTGCTTTACATTTTGTGGAAAGAGCGTGGCACTACCTGTGGGATACACACGACCATAAAATTAGCTGCGCTTAACATAAACTCACTCCTTACTAAATGATACCGACCGGCGTGAAAACAGCAGACAAGAAGCAACAGAAATCTTGCAGAAGAATATGATGGTCGACACACCGCCATCGTGCCTGATAACAGCCTGACCGTTCGGCTTACACAGAGAGAACTGGAAGTTAACGGGTCGGTTACCAGAACCGGACTGATCGGTGGGTTCGCCGGTTGGTTGTATTTACACGACTTTTAGCTCTCGGTCTAAACCCTTGATCAGCTTCTCAAATAGGCACGGGGGCGGGGAACTGGGAATTTCCGAGTACGACCGATAGCACAACCACTAACGCAGCAAGATCAACCATCAGCATCCATAGTAGATTAGGTAGCGCATGATCGTTGATGATCAGCCGACCACCTGCGCCAATGTGTCTCATGGTATGAGTAAAGCCAGACTCTGCTCAGAACGGGTTATAGTTAATCAAAACAAACAAACCAACGATCGAACAGAACGCGATCTCACGCATAACGCATAATGATTAAACATGCACTCGGATGATCGTCGTTTAGCGACATACGGACTAGTTCAGAGGGGAAACTCCGGAGACTGGTTTTTGATTTTGGCCTTTTGGGAAGAAGCGAAACCGGAATGGAAAAGAGAAAAGATTTCGAATTCATCCAACGATCGAGAGACAGAAAATCCCAACCCTCTACGTTGGTTCTGGAAATCCCGCTCCGGAAACCCCTTGGCATAGGTAACAAACAACAAACAACGGTGTGCTTTTTAATCATAAAGGTTGTTATTAGTAGGAAAAGAATTAACGTTGAGTTGTGACAGACTGTACAGGTTCCGTTCGTATGGGGCAATCCAGTGATTTAGGCATCTTGTGAGATTCTGTATAGTTCACTCTTGATCCACGCAAAGTACTCGCTAACCCGAGTGTAAATGGCCGGTCCATCTTGGGCGCATTGGGCTCCGTTGCTATACACGCCAACAACGTATGTGACCGGTCTCCAATCATAGTTCATGTACACGGTGCTATACATGCCCGTGCCGGACTCTGAACAAGCCGACGGTTCATCGCCGCAGAAGCTCCCGTCCGTATCAGGCAGCACGCAGGTCTCCGTAAGGGTCAGATTGCGATAGTACTTCAAGCGACAGTTCATATAGTACAGCGGATTCACAACGTTAACTGTGACAGCATTGGCGGTTGCATCGTACCCAGTCGAGGTAAGCTTCGTTGGCATGCGTTCTGATTCCGGCCACATGCAGGCCGGCACACTGTACTCCGTCACCAGGATCGGTGTATCCAGCTCGAGGATGGCTACATTGTAGTGAGTCGACTGAGGTTCAAATAGCGGATGAACCACGATTGATGCCACTTTACGCACCTGGATCACCTGATCGTAAGTGGCGGTCACACCAATCTTAACCGTGCTCTTCACCGCTTTGATCCTACAAGTACAAAAAAAAATTGATGATATGTGCTGGCACGCTAGAGGTCAACACGCTAATTCACGCAATACTCACTGCAGAACACACTGAGCGGCTGTCAGTACGAACTTTCGGCTGATAAGCGTACCGGTACAGATGACCTTATCGGCTTCGTTTCGTATGAGTGCAAGCTGCGAATGGAGCTGCTGCTCCTTGGTCGTCCTCCGGTACACATCGTACAGCTCGTGACAGTGCTCCACCTCCTGCACGATGGCGTCCAGCTTCGGTCGGTTGCTCTCCGATTTGAGCAGATCCTCGTTAGGGCAGCAGTGTAGCACATCCGAACCATCGAAACCGCACTGCTCGATCGATGTTATGTTTTGTGTTTTTCTCTTGAGCCCAGCAAAGAATCGGGGGCACGATTCGAGTCGCAGACAGACGCCTTCCTTATCTTTGCTGGTGATACACTTTTCACCCAGACCGCGATTCGGCATGTTAAAGAGGATCCGGTCACTGGAAATGACATCCCGAATCCAGCCTGCGTAACTAGCCACCGGTACCAGTTGCTGTTGCTCGTCGCAAAACAGTCCCACCAACATCGGGTGCATCGAGTACTTGTCCAGGTCCCGTATCTGTAGGATGCTGCTCGATGGTTTCTGGTTTTGTGAAGCGTGTAACAAACATTCGGTACATGTTAATATGGCTGTGGGTCATGACTTTGGGGCCACGCGTGGCCAATTATCACAAAGTTTAACCCACCCGATGACACCATTCCGTGAATGTTTTTCCCAAACAAACTTCCTGCTTCGCGGTCGAGCATATGGTCGTGTTCTGGATCATTTTGCTTAGCGTTGGGTCTGCAAGCAAATGATTGCGTGAAACAAATGTTGGTTTTCAAAAAGAAAACTTCCACCGAAACTTACCGAAAGCAACTTCCTGCACTTTGGCATAGGAGACCAGGTTGGTCTGGGGCCACAAACAGGCTGCCGTGTTGTCGTACGGGAGGCTACAGCACAAACAACCAATTACAAGACGATTAGAAGGGTTGAATCATTCACGATGCAGCAGCGCAGCATACCTGGTGGTACCATTGATGCGTAACAAAACGGGTGCCTTATCTTTCGTTATATTCAGCGTCTTGTAGTCCTGGTACTCCAATCGCTCGACAATGGAAATATTCCAACCGGATACTAGCTGCACGTGCACAAGCTTCCAATCATCCGGGACGCAACCGGCGGTGGTGAGAATGTAGTACTCATTAACCAACACCCCGAGGCAGACGGTATCGGCGTTGAGAACTTGCACAACGTGACAATAGTCCGAGTATACGGATCGCAGGTAACTGTAGGGACATTCTACACAAATCATTAATTCTAGCGGGTACCGTAATATCGGCATCGAACACCAGTTTCACAAGGGCTTTACTTTACCATCGATCTCGATATGCTCGTAGGTCATGAAATGGTT
>NC_064877.1:44527500-44530000 GCF_943734665.1 Anopheles aquasalis
GACGATCTGGCCGATGTGTCTTCGACCGTCGGTATGCTCGTGCTGTTAGTCATATCAGCGACTCGGTTCGTCGTTGCAGTAACATCCTCTACAGGATCGGACTCTTCCTGGTGCGCTGAAAGTGTTGCTGATGTTGTTGTTGGTTGCTGATGCTGCTGCTGTTGTTGTTGGTGATTATTGTAGTCCAAGGTAGAGTGTTGATGTTCGCACAGTGTCGTGTGTTGATGGGAGGTATGGTACTGTTGCTCCTCGCACGATGAAAAGTGGTAAATCAAAAGACCCGACCCGAGAAGCAAGCAACACACGATAGCTACGGTGGCCACCAGTGTCATACGGGTGATCAGATAGCCCCGACCACCCTCGACTGTTGTACCACCGTCATTTGCCTCCATTCCCAATGATTCACGGATCTGCATTTTGTTGTTGCTGCTGTTATTGTTCATGGTGCCTTCATCCGATCCAAAGCTCTTGCAAGATTCATGAACTCCGGCTGTCGCGATGCTGCTGTTTCTTTTGGCTGGAAGACTGGAAGAAAAATTTCGACCACGATCAAGGCGATGGGTTAATAGCCTTTATTAATCTGGATTGTATTAATTTGAATCGATTAAAAACGAATAGCGTACGCCATTGTGCGGCTGCTGTTCAGTGTTCGAGTGGTGTAACGTATGAATAATAGTCATGCGGAAAAGTTCGTATGCTCAAGTGATGCAACTAGTTATAAATTTATGTTATTTTTAGTAAGACCTATTCTTCAAAGGAGGAAATTTTGCATGCCCTCAGAAATTTGGGTTTTATTCGAAAAAAGTACTCAAGCTTGAAGTCATAACTTTAGAACAAGGAAAGAACCAATTGATTATGGGCTCACTATTTGGGGATCTTAATGGATGGTATTATATTGAAATATGACCATTACTTGTAACTTTAAAATGGAGCTCACTTCACAAACAACCATTTATTTGTTTGTAGACGAAAACACGGGACCATTTGCTAGCCCTTTTGTTGGAATGTCTTCTGTTTTACGATTGTGATAGCAAAAGCGAATAGTGCTTCTTTAGCAATTGGAGGAATGGTGTATGTTAATATTTATGACGAAATTAAATTCACAACCATAAAACCAATCTTTTTCCAGTAAAAT
The DNA here is from genome assembly GCF_943734665.1 of Anopheles aquasalis. NCBI lineage: Eukaryota > Metazoa > Arthropoda > Insecta > Diptera > Culicidae > Anopheles > Anopheles aquasalis. The sequence continues at coordinate 44,528,636 of NC_064877.1, forward strand.
TAAATGGTTTGTCAAGTCTCTTATATATATATTTAGATTAAAATTCATATTAGCCCAAGTGGAGAATATTATGAAAGCTATATCAATAAAATCAATATCATCAATTTTATTCCTGAACTGCTTAGTTATATTTTTATAATAAAAATTTATCAAAAAGTTCAGCTTGCTCTATGAAATTTATGTAGATTTGTGATGATTTCAAATACTATCATAAGCGATAGATCTGTTTTCAATCCCTTTATCAACATTTCATCCTTTTGAATGTTTTTAATCCTAGAAAGTTAGGTGAGTCATTTTGATAGCCCATTCAATGCATAAACTGTTTTCTAATCAATTGGCTCGCCCTTCCAGTTAATGTTTAATAAGATAGAAACAGTTAAGCTACCTTCTCCTGCATCAAATTCTAGTCCCTTCAATGCTATACACCTTGAAATGGCGCCCCCGGGGTGGTTCAATATTTCTAAGAAGATTAAGAGCCGATTAATTGTACGTATTGTGAGAAAAGCAAATCGTGCCAATTGGATTCTCACACATACCGTACCGCACCGTACGGCAAAAGCCGTTCTGTGTTTTTCCCATTCCCCCCCGCGTCCCTAGCCGGTGACAAACGATCGGTAGGAAATAATAAGCCACATTCTATAATCCGATCAGTTTCGAACCCTGCCAACTGCGTTATGATCTTCCATGTCACGCAAGCAACATACGCTCCTCACGTGTACACCACATCCGGTCGACCCGGGTTGCCTCTTTTCACACAGAAAAGGTTGCAAAAAGACCCGTGATATCCCGTGCCTGAAAAGAGCTGCGCCGTGATGCCACCGTGTCTTGACTTCGCGAACATGTGGCACAAGAATTCATGCCACCCTAAAGTGGATATGTTCGTTCGCCGTTTTTTCCCCCGTGGCATAAATGAAACCTTTGGGGTTTTTTCCTTTCTTTTGTTTACTAAAACCCATCTCTGCATTCGCTTGCCGTGTGATTTCGCTGTTTGCTTCTTGTCTTGTCCCTTTTTTGTCTTATTCTACAAGAGCCGTGATAAGGAAAGCGTGGCACACTAACGTTTGTGGTCTACTTTTTCGGTTGATAATTTTTGAACGAGACGAGTCCAAAGATCGCCACCACCAAATGAAGCATATGGTAATGGGGCAAACGAAGCACAAGGTATGGTAACACTCGAGCGATTCCAGCTGCTAGAACGCTGGACTGTGGTAACAGATTGTTCGCAAAAGTAAGTGATCACCTCTCTCCCGGAGGAGCACACTTTATACCCCCTCCGAGGTATCGATGTCATTTAAAAAGGCTCTTCATTTGCCGGATGTCTGCCTCAAAGTTAAGCGATGCGAGCAACTGATTGACATCCTTCAG
>NC_064877.1:44537500-44540000 GCF_943734665.1 Anopheles aquasalis
CCTCCGGATTCTTCTTCAGGTCCGCATCCACCTCATCCAAATCCTTCTTGCGGTTCCGCAGCCTCCAACGGCGCCGCAGATGTGTGTCTCCACTGTGCATCTTCTTCCGTGCGTAAGGCATTTTCGGTCTGTTTGTGCAAAGTTTCCTTAAACCACTTTTCACAGTTTTCCCGAGTTTCCCGGCACAAAAAAAACGCAGGAAAATCGAAACCCAGATTTTGTTTTGAAAATAATCGGCCGCGTGGTTTTGATAGATGATGCCCCGTGGACAAACCACATTTTCTCCTGTTAAGGCTCCTGTTAAGCTCGTAGCAGGAGAGAGAAAATGTGGTTTGTCAACGGGAATGGCCGCGGCTCGAATTCCGCAAATCTGCTCGAACGAGCCTTGTTCGAGCACACCCGCTGGACAAAAGCAACTTAAAACTGCCTGTAAAAAGATCAACTTTAAATCCTGTTTGGCACAGTCTCAAGGATACTTTGAATAAAAAAGGATTTGAAAAGGATTCAAAACCTTGCAACAAAAGATCGCTTTTATCAGCGTCAGTTGGTCCGATATCACCCGGTCTCTGCACAGTACGAGAACGAACGGAAGTGCAGTTCGCTGCTGGCGTTCTCCAAGGATCCATTCAAGGACCATAACGGCTCTGGAACGGGATGTTTGATCAGGAAGCGATCAAGTAGCAACAATGAATGATCCTAAGCTTGGCTTCTGAACCCACGTGTCTGTCGGGGATTATGCGTGGAACGGGTAGAAGTTCAAGGAGGAGACAATGAGTAGCCAGCCTGATAACCTCGGGCCCCTGTTGACTAAGCAGGATCTAGAAAAGGTTGAACCACCGGCGTACTGGGATTGGGGAAGCCTCCCGAACCACCAGCAAACCAGCCACCATAAGTGTGATCACCAGCTCATGGCCACGTTATCACCTTCTCCAGCAATGAATGCTCCTCCATATTTGGGCAGCATTTTATCCATTATCGGTTCTAGGAGCAAATTCACGTGACCCATTGTTTCATGTTCACAACCGATCATAAAGGCCGTGAATTTGTCAAACATTTGCTTAGAAGAAATAGAGAAAGTATGTTCAATAAACAGGTTGGCTTCATCTTGATCTATTATTCCGAGATCTTCGGCGAAATGCCGTCGACCTCGAGACGAGCTCATTTCTACCCATTTCAATCCTTGAACCAGGAAATTCTATTCACCTGATGTCCTTCAGGTAAAGTAATAAACAGTGAATCCTGCTTACGTGAATGCAACTATACCATACATATTGTCAACCAATTTTGTTTCTTTCAATCCTACTGAAATATGTTTCCAGAAAGTGCAACTCAACCGAATGTTCAAAGCCCAAACGTTACACATTTGTAGCATTTAATCAATCATCTATTTTGCTTCTAATTAGATTTCAATTCGATGTTCTATGCTGGTACAAAGATATGTTTCCCACTAGCAGTTCCGTTGATCACTGATTCCAAAGGCTGCAGCAGGGACAGGGATCGGTTGCATCTCCCACAGTACGACAAAAGGGGGAAATCTCATGACGCTTCTCTCGGAAATCCCGCTTATGCTCCCCCAAAGGCGGCCAAGGCGACCAAAAATCCTCCGACGCTCTCGCCAATGCTCAGCAGCATCCAGAGAATCCAGAGACTCGGTCGTCGGTCGTCGGTTCTTCTTTCTCGTTACAAACGCACGTGTGTGGAGGTCGGCAGGATCGTCGGTTGTCTGTGGTGCTCATCTCAGTTCCATCGAAACCGTCACGGACTCCGGACGGACGGTGCGCGTTTTTCCTTCGGTTGCGGTCAGTTTTTGTTCAGCCGATCTCTCGCTTACCTTATCATCATCATCATCATCACCATCATCATCATCATCGACATCTCACTCGGTGCTCGACGGTACCATGGTGGCAGGATCCTGTACGGTACGCGTAGGATTGTTGGTTGCGTGCGGTCGCATCACTTTTTGGGAAACATCCTCCAAAAAGCCAGACAAACAAAAAGAAAGCCAACAACTCATCGGCACCCGGGCGATCGGAGCCAGCGAGAACGCGTGAAGAAGAGTGAGAAGCGAGCTCCTGCCGCGTTCCGTGGTCCGGCTGCTGCTGCTACTGTCTGTCGTCGCGGTTCTTATCAGTGCGCATATCATCGGTGAACGTACGTGCGGTACGCAGACAGTCGGGACGGTGCCAGACACCAACCGAACCGTGTGTAGCCGCCCCTCCTTTGTGTAGTTGTCCTATGCGTGTGTGTCTGGAAATCAGTGCGTGTGCCCCGGAGGATGTTCTTATGCTGCTGCTGCTGTTGTGTGTCTGCTTCTCTCGACGTCGTCGTCGTGGTCGTGTTCTTCTCGCGTTTTGTTTTGCTTTTGGGATGCCGTGTGATACGTTGGAGCGGCGCACGGCTCGGAGGACGAAGGGCACACGCAGCCTTCATCGGGCGCCACACAGCACGACGGTGGATCCGCTCTCTATCCATCTCTTCACCATGGTTACCTTTGCCTCCT
>NC_064877.1:44545000-44547500 GCF_943734665.1 Anopheles aquasalis
ACATTGATGGAAGCGACGATGGAAGTTTATCTTTACAAAAAAATGGTTTGAAAAACCCTTATTTGCGAGCATTTTATTCATTAATATGCAATACAGCACCCAGTTCCGCTTCCCGGGACTGCGAGACTTTTCTCTTCCTGCAGCCGTTAACGTTGCCCGGTTATGCAAAATGGATTCACCCATCCATTTAATACAATCTCGAAGCATCGCACCAAGGCGCACCGCACCGCATTCCGTCAATTACATTCATTTGCTAATCGAATTACTGGGGAGATTATGATAAAATTCCGCCCATTTTGCTATCGTCCGAAAGTCCGAAGGAAACAGCACAAAAAAAGGGCCATCTCAGCCATGCCAGCTCTAGCCGTTCACTGGCTGGCCCCGTGGCTAATTATTGCTTCCCATTTTTAGCCGTCAGTTCACAATGCAGACGGATCCTTTGCAATCCACGAGCCGGATTGTGAGGGTGATGCACGACGAACGGCGAGGTGCGCCCCAGGATGGTAATTTTAGCCGCGTCCACAAAACTTTACATCATGATTTTCTGCTGCTGCTGCTACTGCTGCTGCTGGTTGTGTGCCCAAGCTACCTTCAAAACTGGAGTGGCTCTTATCATCGATTCTGCTTCTTTCAATGATTCCTTGCGGGCTCTGGTTCGTGATGGCGGATCTCCCGTTGTTCGACGGTTCTTCGGTTGAGTGACTTTTGGGTGGTAATTGAATTATGCTGCCGTTCAATCCCATTATCAATGCTTGATCTGGTGGAAGTTTTCTCTATCCAGCGATCGGTGGCGGATGAGAAATCAATCGATCCATCCCGTCTTTGCCATGCGCTCGCTGTAGTCTGTACTTGGCGAGCGTTTTCGGCGTTCAAAAATCAAAACCAATCGTGTATCACTAGCGAGCTTATCGTCGGTTGCGGTTAGAACACCATCCATTTACAAGTTTCCTTGCCTCTCGAGTTCACACCCGGGTGCTGCTGCTGCGAAGGCGAAAGTGGATAAATGGTGCGAAACGAAGCAATTAATGTACGAGTAGTCCCCCGGTGTGGTGTGTATCGCACATTGATGAACGCAAGCGCAGAAAGAGTCAAACAATCCAATTAGGTATGCCTTGTTAAGCGACCTTCTGGTGCCGGGAGAGAGAGCCGGTTCTACTTGGTGCCGGAGTCTGCAACATCCAATCTCCCATCCTCACCTTCCTCGCATCTGGGTTTTCGTTGGTCCAGCTCCTGAATTAATACACTTTATGCGCGTGTTTTTTTTGTTTACCTTGTTCTTCTTCTCCGTTTTGTCCAATTGGTTTCCTGCATTTTTGGTGTTTGGTCCATGGACCCCCTTACCGTGCACTTGCAGCCACGACACGAACCGTTGACGATTCAATTCAATTTTCCATTTATGCAGCAAGCATAAACCGCCGTTTTGCGAGCGTGCCCCCGTATGAACGTGTATGTGTGTGGTCGTATGTGTCCAACCGTCGACTTTTTGTCGTTTAACGCACGTACGAACCCTTTGGGAGAACGCACATGAGAGGACATGGGAACCGATGGTGGCGCTCGGTAGCGGCTGAACGGATCGAGCACCAGTCAGCCAGCCAGCCAGCCAGCGATCTGCTCTGTATTGGGATCTTGCAGTGAAGGGGAGTGGATTGGAAGCGGAGCAATTTAAATGGTTTCGCGTGTGCGGCGACATGCCACATGGTTATAATTTAATTAATTCTCATTTATCATCGTTTCCCGGGCTGTGTGGCCGCGTTTGTGTGGTTTTCGGCTTCGGCTTCGGCTATCCCATCTGTTTTATGCTACCATGCTGCTCCTCCATTGCAGCTCTCCCCCTGTTGTGTATATCCATGTTGTGTCGTTTTAAAACTGTTGTTAAAAATAGAGCAACTGGGCGCTTTAATTGTCGTGCTTCCGTTTTGCTGGTTTGATGACAGGCCCAATGTTTTGCGGATATGTTTTCCATCGTTTATTGGACACACTTTTAATCCTTTTGATCCTATTCTGGCAAGCGACTTTTTGAGTGTATCTCGTTGACTCGTTGTTTACTGTTTTCGATCTAAAACGAAACAGATAGAATGTGGTAAAAGAGGTGGGCCACATCCACCGTACCCACAATTCCCATCGCCAACACATAAGCTCGCGGGACACAAATCCATCAAAACACGATGCCCACGATGTCACTTTCCCACCAAATCCTAGTGACCCAGTAGCAGCGCTATGGTTACGAGATTCATGTGCGCACAACACAAACTCCCGGAACTTGTTCCATCGGATTTTCATCCATCATCCCAGGCCAGGCCGAGGTTCCGTATTGCTTGCTATCGTTGGTGGTTAACACATTCGTTTCGTTCTAATGATGCAATGGCTCAATTACGTTGCTCCCACTGCGTCGCTGGGAAAGATTTTCCCAAAAACGAACAGGAAACCGACGCGTGACGCGGCTCCGAAGAGAAGGGAGCCGGTTTGTGAGTGAACGAAATGTGCAGAATTTTCCTGCACA
>NC_064877.1:44557500-44562500 GCF_943734665.1 Anopheles aquasalis
CCGTGTTCATCAAACAGGCCGAAGATATGGACGAGGTGGTGGAGCAGGTGGAGGAGGAGGAGGAGGAGGAGGAGGAGGAGGAGGAGGTGGATTGGGAAGAGGAGGAGGAGGAGGAGGAGGAGGAGCAGGAGCAGGAGGTTCGAGGGGGCCGACGGGGCACGGTGGAGGCGCCGGCCCTACCGGACGTCGCTATCGAGTATGAGGTCTTCCCCAAGCCGCTACCAACGAAGAGACCAGTGCCGGCCGCCATACAGAACGAGATACGCTCCTCGCAGGCGATTGACTGAATCTCCTAATCAAACACCCTTTCTTGCCAGCCAGCCAGCCAGCCAGCGGCCGCCAACGCCCGTGGTTCTGGCGACAAAGCAGACAATATAACTCCAACCAACGAACTCCCTTGTTCCGGCTGTTCCGGCTACTTTTCCTGTGGACGAGCTCATCACCAAGCTTGTGAGCAAATTTAGGCACAGGAAAATAGATGGTCCCGTTCGATCGGAGCCAGAAAGGACGGAACGAGCCAGATACCTTTGTCAGCAGGGTACAAGGAGCAACAAGTGTATTTGGTTGGAATTTAGTTTTAGGTAGAAAACCCCCGCCACCCCCCCTAAGGACGATGATAATCTGTGTGCATGTGTCCTGTGTGTACCAAACCAAGTCGTAGCCAGTAAATTGAGTAGCGATCAGTTAAGCATTAAGTAAGCGGGACACACACTTATATATATAGAGATATACATTATATATAAATGAAGATGTATACATATATTGAAGTATATACATGCATGAAAAGTTCTATTTACAGCGATGCGGACACCAGCGGATGCGACCCGAATTTCCTCCTTGTAATATACGGTACGAACCCACTGTTGTCTGCCATTTAGGGTCTGTGGGGTGTGTTTTATCTTATCCGCACCCCCCATGTAGGTTATGTCCCATCCCTTCCAATCCATTTTAAGCACAGTTAAAGCTAGGGGCGCCCGACAATTGCTCACTAGAAAAGCGAGATTCGTTCAAAGCTCATATCAGCAGATGTTACTATAGTAAGGGTTTTTAGATATACGTAGCCTAGAATGTCTTTTACTCTCTCATTCTTTGTCTACTTCCCGAGTTCTCAACTCTCTCTCTCTCTCTTTCTCTATCTCCTCCTCGTTGGAGGATGGATGAATGGCGCAAAAGGGCAGGAGACCAAAGTGGTGGTCATAATAGGGTTGCGCGCAATCACGTGCACGTGCGTGCGATAGGCGGGTGATAGGAGCCGTGCGTGCGTGGAACTCGCCGCAGTAGCTAGTAGTAGTAATCGTCGTTGCGGTTGCATCGTTCAATGCAGCGGCATAGTAATGCAATTTCGTGTCATTTTTTGAAAAGATCGAACAATAAACACAACCAACTTTCGTCATCGATATGTTGCTCTCGAAAATGAGTCTCAGATGAGTCCGATGGATGATTCCAACGCAGCACTTTAACGCGTTATTTGCTGAACTAATTTAGCTGATGGAAAGAAAAACATTAACCGCGAGTGTTTAATTGTCTTTCTCTAAATTGATACGCAGTAAAAAGAGTATCCTGAAGGAAGACTAACTACTAAAAATACTTCCATTTTTCGTTACGAATCTTTCGTTTTGAAACGCACTGTTTGCCGCCGCGTTACCACAGTTGATTTCGCCTCCCTCCGGCGCAGTTGCTGTTGCGGGTGATGTGGACGTAACCTTCAAATCGTAACCGTTTTCGCAACGGCTGTCAACGGCTGTCGCAACAGTTTTTTGGCTTGGGTTGCGGTAGTTGCGGTTGCAAAAGATTCACGAAGAAAAGCACCAAGAAAGAGCCAACGGGGCCATTTCGCGTGTTGCCGCAGAGTGAGCTAAAGCAGTTGTAAATTGTGTCTTTTGTGTTTCGTGTCGGTGCAAACTTTTTTCTCTGCGAGTGCTACACGCGGGCTATGAGGCCCTGAGCGGAAGATGAGCGCGTTCGAGGTAAAATGAAGCCGATCTTCGGAGCGATCGAAACGATAACACGCCGCTGTACGCGCCCTGTCGGGCTAATTATCCATCGCCAATAGGTATCCTGCACTCCGCCCCGTGTTGCAGCGAGAAAAAACAACGAAGCACGGGAACCGACGCTGGTCCAGCTGGGTCCTTTCACGCCGAAGGCTATCGTTGTGTTCGAGGGTGTTCCGGTGGGAAAAACGGCCCGGCGGCAGTTGATTCTTCGCAACGCACACACATCGGCCGTAGAGGTAAGGATCGATTTTGCGGGGAATCATCCTCACGAAACCCTTACACGAAATGGTTGTTCCTTCCGCAGGTACAACTGACGAGGGCACCGCCACCCGAGTGTGGGATTTCGTATGAGTGGGACCCGATAGAGCTAACGGTGGGAGAGCAGAAATCCTGGGAGATTGTTTGGAATCCAACGACTGCACTCATTGGAAAGGAACTGCTCATCTTCACCGATAGCCTTGGGCACAGGAAAGACGTGCAATTGATTCTGAAATCGATCGAACTGAAGCCGACCTGTCGTAAAGCGGTTGCCAAATCGTTTGTCGTGCCGACGAAGCTCAAGCTTAAGTCACCCTCACCGCCGAAGGTTAACCTTAAGCGTAACGTATTACCGAAGAAACCGACGAAAGCATCACCTGTGTGGCAAGTTTCGTCTTGGGCCACACTCTCATCCTCCTCCCTACCCGAATCGAATCGTAATCGAAGCCAGCCGAGCCGAATGGGTTCCTACGCCTCTCGACTAGCTGAACCCGTACTTGGATCAAACAACAAGGCAAGCGGCGACGGCTGTGTCGAAACGAATGATCAACTAACTCCATCGAGAAGTGGGCCACAGTCCCTTTGCGTTCCAAAGGAAAATGTAGATCCGGCTGGTACCACACTCGCGTGGTCCCCGTTAGCGGGCAAACATGATGAACTGTCGTATATGGCAAGCCAAGCGACACCGGAGGTGTACTTTACGGCCGTTAAAAGAACATCCAATCACACCATAATGATACGCAAATACCTAGACGGGTCACCGGAGTGTGATTACGAGAATCGTCGGCCCGTACCGGGCACGACCAAAGTGTTGATCGGGCCCAATTGTTTCAGCAAAAAGCCTCCGACTGTGTTAGGTGTGCGGCAGGATAATGTGGTGCAAGAGCCTACTGCTGCTATGGTGACGCCCGCGGGACGAACCAAATTTGATCCGGGCTGTTTTTCAACCGTTACCAAGCCGACGGTGACGGATAAAACGTATCTTAAACCGCTGGCAGAGAGAATCGTGCAGCCTGATGATGGTTGCGATGGAAACGATTCCAGCGAAAACGGTCCGCAACGACATTTAATTTTCTCCTACGAATCTCTCCAAACCGAGCTAGAAGAGGCAGAGAGGAAGAAGGCAAGGGACGCCAGCGATAACGTAGCGCAGAAAGTAATACCTTCCGTTGATCCGCCGTCGGTAATGATTAATCATTCGAGCCCACTGAATGTGGCCGATGCTGCTGTTGTAGATCAGCGTGTCGATTTGGGTGAAGATGATGCCGTGCTACCCATTAACAACCGGACACAGATACTGGGACACGATTCCAGTTCGCAGCTATCCGTCATCACGGAAGAGCACGTGCTCCCACTGGGCGTAACCTTTCCGCGGCAGGGTTCACTTCCGGATGGCTTGGTTCCATCGCATCAGCAGACATTCAAAATTAACAGCCTGGAAGACGTACGGTTGCTATCGGAGAAGAACGTAACTATGGTGCTGCATGCAAATGATTCGCTTCTTTCCCTACCGTGCCTGAGTGTGAAGTCGAATCAGAGCGTAGAGCACGACACTGCGGAGGAAGAGCGGTTGTTCAAGGAGCACGAGATACGGGCTCAATCGAGCCGCTTCAATATCGATGAGGTTGGTCGATTCAGTGACGAAATGATGCCGCTTGATCGTGGTGCTCCCGGCAGCAAGCGCAGTAAGGAAACGATTGACCACTATGCGAGCCAATTAGTTAGTCCTCCGAAGCGCCAGTGTCGCTTCGAAATGCCGGCCAGTCCACCATCATCGGTGGTTCGTAGGAAAGAGCGCACCGGTGGCGTGTCGTCCTGCAAACCGATCGGCTTTCGGGCCGAACAGGGTCGCACTACGAAACTAAAGGTAAGAAATCGATTTTACTATTCTTATCCAGGCGAATATTTTAATGCATATTTTTTTGCACCTTTTCCCCATTTCAGCATAACTCCATGACTGTTCAGCGTAGTCTCACACTGAAGCGTGCTGCGGTAGATCCGCCAACTCCATTGGCACCTAAGGCCACCGATAGTAGTAAGAAGCGCGTGTTTTTGTACGACTCCGAGCGACACCTGAAATCACTCGTCAATTTGGATCCATTCGCGGCGACCACCACAACTGATCCGTTCCTCAAAGCGACCATGTACCAGGATGATGTTGACTTTGCGAAAACGGAAAGACAGGTGATGAAATGGTTGAACGCACTGGTCACCATACCGGCCGATCTGGACACCGAGTCGGCGAAACCACTCGACGTGGGCAAACTGTTCGATGAGGTAAAGGGCAAAGAGTTAACCCTCGCCCCTACGAAAGAGTTGATCTCGTCCAAGTATTACAAAAACCGGCTCGACGGACTCCGGCGTGCCGGCATTGCGCTGTATTTGAGCGAGGAAGTCGCGGACCCGCTGCGTAAACTGCGCATACAGATCGATAAGCAACAGATAGCGATCCGTACCGATCGTAGCCTACATCTCGATCTGGTACTTCAGCGAACGGTTCTCGAGCTACTGCTCTGTTTCAATCCACTCTGGTTGCGGCTCGGATTAGAGGTCGTGTATGGGGAGCAGATTGAGCTGCAATCGAATCGGGACGTGGTGGGGCTAAGTACGTTCATCATACATCGGTTGTTCCGCGATCGCTACCTGGAAACCAAACACTCGAAGGCCTATAATCTGTCCTCGACGTACGCGGAGCACATGCGAAAGCTGACGTTGCGCACGGTGCTCTATTTGCTGCTGTTTCTCGAC
>NC_064877.1:44567500-44582500 GCF_943734665.1 Anopheles aquasalis
GGCATACTCAAAATCAATCTCATCCATCCGCTTCTGAGCGTGTACCTGCATCAGTTAAAAATGACCAGTTAAGAATATACTTCCCAATCATGGGTTTTCATGGCATACTAACACTATTGGAATACTCATGCTCGACATCCTCGGGCACGTATATCCTCAAAGGACTATGGGTGGTTTGGGGTGCAATCGTACTTCCGACTGCCTGCTGTAGCTGTTGCTGCTGTTGCTGCTGCTGGTTTCGCTGATAGGAGTAATGCTGCTGCGCTGGTTGAAGCTGGTTGTCCCCACCAGCTGGTTGGTCACGCAAACCGAGGATATTTGAGACGGCTTGCTGATGTTCCTGGTAGGCCTTCAGGTAATCGGAACTGGCCGGAGCTCCCTCCGACTGCACCGGTTGGTACTGTTGCTGAACTTCCTGCCGCTGCTGCTGTTGCATTTGCTGCTGGTAGTGATGCTGCTGTTGCTGTTGGTACTGTTGTTGCTGTTGCTGCTGATGGTAGAGATCCTGTTGGGCTTGCGCCAGGATACGATCGTTTTCCTTTTGCCGCTCGGACAGCTCGTAGAACGCGTGCACGGGCTGCTGGGATGATGTTGCTGATCCCGCCGTCGTCGGTTGATCCACCTGGTAGTGGTAGTAGTCGCTCGGTGCTAGGTTGCTGTGCAAGTTGATCATACCGTAGTTCAGAAGATGGGCTACCTCGGCATCGGTCATCGGACGCTGCGTCTGTCCACTGCTGTCCTGCTGGTGCTGCTGAATGAGCTGCTGTTGAAGCTGCTGCTCCAGTTGATTCAGCTGAGGCAACTGCTGCTGATGAATGGCCGGCTGTTCGTGGCCAACCAGCTGCGCATACGTCGGCATATCCACCGACTGTTCCTGCTGCTGCTGAAGAGGATGATGATGATGCTGCTGATGAATGTCGTTGAGCTGTATCTGGCTGACGACCGACTGCAGTTCGTGCAGCTGATCCTGTGTTGCCGTCAGGATCTGGCCGGTGCTGGCCGCCGGTTCGGCGTGCTTGTAATTGCTGAACGTATTAAACAGCACCGCCGGAGCAGGTGTTTGCGTGTGCAGCTGGTGCACTTGCTGCTGCTGCTGCTGATGCTGCACTGCGCCTAGGAAGTGGTTGTCGGGCTTGAAGAGATTGACCGCACCCTGCTGCTGGTGGGTATTGAAAAGGTTGTTGGATTGGGTCACGAGATAGGTAGGATTATAGAGCTGGAATGAAACGAAGGGAGAGGGAAGCGAAAAGCGAAGGATAATGGCAATGGATTAGAGCGTGTATGTGTGAGAGAGAGAGAGGGAGGTGATTAGTGCGATCAGGCGTGATGGTATTGATGATTGTGAGGGTGATGTTGGTGATGATGATGATGATGGTGGGCCTCTTGGTGGGCCTCATGGCCGGCAGCACTACTATCGGGCTGCGCCAAAACACTAACCGAAACGGGCATCTCCTGCAGCATGGCCGTCTGCTGTAGGATGTGTTGCTGCAGCTGCGGTTGCGTTGCCAGTGGAATGGCGTAGCTGCCCTGGGGCACCGCATTGACGTACTGAATCACGGCCGACGCACTGGTTTGCGGTTGAATGGGATAGTGTAGCTGCTGCTGCTGGTGATGGCCCGACTGTAGTAGCAAGTCGGATGATGGTGCGTATTTGCCATTGCTTGGCGTACTCAGGGGATCCGAGGTCGGGATGAGCGATTTGCTTGGTAGCGATGGATCGGGATCGGGTGCAAAGTACGTCTTTTTGCCCGAAAACGGATCCCCGATCGTCACATCGTTCGAGTGTTCCTCGGTCACCTGGTACTGGTGGTTATTAATCGCATGATGTTTGTACGGTCCTCCTACCACGATGGGCGATGGCTGAAAGAGGGGCAGTCAAGCAAAAGAGACTCGTATGATGATCCACCAGAACCACCGGGGATCTGGGTGAAAGGCCCGATGAATGTGGGACACATTCGCTTACCGTCGGATGCAGCTGGTAGGCGAGCGGTTTGGCCGTGTAAGCCGTGCTGAACGTGGGCTTGGTCGTTTTAACCTCAATCTCCAGCTTGTTGCTGTCCTCGTAGGAAGTCACGCGGATCTGGTTCGGTGCTTTCGGGGCCTTCGTCAGACCCAGATTCGGGGCCGGTATCGTATGTATGGCACCGTCCTTGTGCGCCGTAAGCTTGGTGGTGATCTGGCGAGAGGGAGCAAGCAAGATCGAAACATTGGAACATTGGGTTGTGTTTACCGTTGATCGTCCTTGCCAGTGGCGCTTGCATCCGGGGCCCACACATACCGGTTTCAGTTTCTCGAACACAATTTCTCCCGTGCTCGGTCCCACCGGTGGTGAGCTCAGGAACTTGTGGTGCTTGATGCTGGCGCTGACCCCACTGGTGAAAGCCAACGGTGATGGCCGTTTCAGTAGCGGTTGCTTCATAAGCGAAGGGTGGCTTAGAATGGATTTGATGGGTCTTTTCAAACTGGGAAATCGTTGGAGCGGAAGCAAAATGGCGTAGTTAGAGTAATCTGTACAACGGGAGAGATCGAATCTGTGAAGAACGGTAGCAGGTAAAGCAAACCTCATAATCATCGAAGGAGCAGGCCTGATCGCTACTGGAGCCAGCCGTGTACCAGCACGGAATTGCGTCATGTAGGGCTTAAGGCTTCCGCTGCTGCTGCTACTGTGGTGGCCGAGCATATGGCGTGACTTGGGGACGAAGCTTGGGAACATCAGCGGAACCTTGGGTGTGTAGCCGGAGGGCGGAAGTAATGGCTTGAACGGTGGTGCCCGATCCCCAGCGATACCGAGGATGATGGCGAGCGAGAGCAGCAGGAAAAGCTGGATCTGGAAATGGAGACATTCTGGTTTTTGAGGAGTTGTTTCGCTTAACGGGATTTTCACGCCGTCGCTGCCTCTGTGTGTCATGCGCTGACGCTCACCGGAGGACAAAGTGAGTCGGAGGGTAATTGCTGCTTAAGATTAAGAGCTTGTTTGCTCGTCGAACTGTGTAATAGCTAGGTGTGTAATACGACTACGGTATGTACGGATTGCCAGACACACATCGGTTCAATAACTTGTCCACCGAGATGGACCGCTATTGGCAGTAGTTCAGTGCCAGTGTTTCTATACATGCTGCTAGAAGGAATCGATTGCCCTCGGCAGTGACTGCAGCTCTGCACATGCAGCATAAGATGATAAATTGTTGCTTAAACAGTTAGCACTATATGTTTTTTTTATCATGAGGAAGGGAAGACTCATTAGCTTTAACGTAGAGTCTCTCTCATCATTTTATACTCTCCTAACTGATGTAATACTAGTAATAATAATTGACTGCAAGTAATGCCCCTATTTTGTTTCTAGTTATCCATCAACTATTTTCTATTTTTCATTTTATTCTTCTATCTAGTGAGTCATAACGTTAAATGAAATTTTTTAATTCTAATTGCTGCCAAAATGGTACTTTTTAAGTTTCAGTGATTGTTGTTTATGGCTTAGCTACAATAACTGTGAGAACATTAGTAAAACTAAAGATCTTTCTTGTACAGTTGTTCTCACTAGCACATGTCCTGCCATTCCAGTAGAAACAACCGCAAGATTCTATTTGTGTGTCTAAGCTGATTGTTGCAGTAAGAAAACTTGTGATTCTGTGCAAGACATTTTCTTCATTTTTTTAAAAGTTTTTCATCTATAAAATCAACTGTGTATTTATTGGAAGCAATATTACGTGATCTAACACATAACATCAAGATAAAACGCGACATAACATTTAGACAAAAGTTTTGATTTAGAAGGAATCGAAACACTACAAAACAACCTAGTAACTGTGACTGCACAGCACCGTGAGGAACGAAATGTTACAGGGTTGATTAGATTAACATGCAAATGCAACGTCGTGTGTCCCAGGTACTTCCAGCGGATTAGAGCGATGTTATGTTTGAGGACAAAAAAGCTATAGAAAAATTACAACACACTTTCTTTTCAATTTAACCCATTGATTAAACTAACAAAGTTTGATTCTCATACCCATACTTAACAAAACCATGTTAATAAATATCAGTAATAGCCGCTGAATTTACTGCAGAATGCTTTACAGATAATTTCATTAATTGGTTTGAAAAGGTGTAGTTTGTGGGTTTTTGAAGTATTGTTTCTTTGTCTTCAATTAACATATTAACCAATATTGGTTTTGATAAAGGCTCTATAAATGAAAAGTGTTATCATCTAGTGAATTAAGAGTAAATAAAAAATGTCAGTGAAACCTATACACACTTGTTAATAGCTCACATCCTTAAGATATCCTATGATTTACTGTTTTATTCTCATCACTTACTGGTCAGAAGTGAATTAGAATTTCTCATATCCTTGTAGAGCACGAAGTGTGTCTGAGTGGCGTTTACCAGAAAAAGTGAAAAGTTAATCGTATACGTAACAGAAAATCCTATCATAAACGACTACGACACAAGATAAAACTAACTGACAAGATAACGAAACATACTGGATACTGGACACAGGATATATTAGAAGGATTCAACGCGAAAAGTTCCATACAAAAAACAAAAAATGAGAAGATCTATGTAGGTTTTAGAATTTCAACTCTAACCAACTGTATAATCTCTTATTAGCATGTTCAGTTGCACTGCCACCTATCCATAATCATCGTTTAATTTCACTGCGTGCAGTTATCTTCTCTATGCATCTCTAGATTATGATCGTTATCGGGCAGTTGGTACAGTTTCGCCGAAAAAATCCCCGTCACCGTCTCGCAGCTCCACACTACCACCGCTTTCTATCGTCGCCATAAACTCGGCAGCAAACCAATCCTGCATGCACGATCCTGCGATTTCTCTGTCTTTCTTGACCAACACCACACCACGGCTAGGACCGCCGAATAGGGAAAGGCTTTCAAATGACAAGACAAGATCGCGCAGGTACACGCTCGCCGTGTGGCTGTGGCTTCGTCTTCGGTCGTCAACACTCACTTGTTTCATCTGAATGGCCATTTTCTCCGCTAATAACCGTTGCACAGGCTGGCACAGAGACAACACCGTTGATCGTGAACGCGGTTGCTTCACGTTTGACACGCTTAATCACCGTCAACCCTTGGTGAACGAACGGATTTAAGTTTCACTTGCACTTTACGACTCTCTGGAGCTGTTTGGGACACTTTTCTAGGATAATCACTCTAAAAACGCAAAATCAGCTGCATGGATAAACGAAAGAAAGCCAAAGCATTAGAACAACAGAACCGCACCGATCGATTATCGCGTGTCCGTACGAAGATCAATCGGTGATCGACGAAACACACGTGCTGTTTGCATGTTCTACACCATGAATTTTACAGCAAAATGAAGCCTTTGCCACACGAAAACCTACGCGAGCACAACCTAACTGCACATTTTCCTTATCGAGACCCGCACGCTACGGGACCGTGCATCCGGTTTTCCTTCCTAATCGGCTCGTCGAGAGAGAGTGCAACCACGTATCGCGACGACGTCCGGACAGTAACTGCGCGCGAAAACCGCTGCTTCGACCGATGTACCGCTGGTTCGCTGGAGTGCGAACAAGTGAAAACAACGCGGCCATCCCCAGGCCGGACCCGGAGCAATAAGCATGCCAGCTGCATACCGGAGTATGGTGGTGGTGGCGTGCCGTTCCGATAGCCGCCCTCAAGCGAGTGCTCTTCAGTCACCTACTGCTACTGCCTTGCTCGCTCTTGTTGTCTCTTCCACCACGGCTATCGTCGCTACCTCACACACAACCGGCCCGCAATAGTGGACCACACATGGCCCTGGCCCATGGCGCAGACCAATCACGGTACCAAATGCATGGTGACTGGCATGGTGCCGAGGTATGCCAGTAAGCATCCAGTAATGTTGGGTCCTTCGGGGCAAAACGGAAGTCGGGAGCAGCCAGTGCTGCTGTACTTTGTTTGCGAAATTAGGCCCTCGAGGTGTGCATGTGCGCATTCACGCGCTTAAGCATTAGAGGACCATTCCGCGACACTTACTGATGTGTCGTCGAACTGATCGCGAAAGTTGCGGCTATCAAAGGGAGGATGGATGATTCCTGAAGCATCCAGCATTCCCGCGGGGTATCTGTGTGAGGTATTACTTGATCCGGTGTATCTCGATTTTACGCAGTGTCCAACCGCACAGCAAGGCATCGATCGGCGCTGAACGACCCTGACATTGGCCGAGGTCTTGGCGCCAAGAGCGACACGTGTGATGGTGCACATGCGCGCACTGTCAGTGCGTGCAGCATAGTGCAATGGATGCCCATGTTAAGCACAAATCATAGCCACCGCGGTTACTCTCGCGTAAACCTGTTCCAGACCGGTCGTTGCGGGAGTTCGGCGTGGTAGAGTGGAACTGGCGATTTATGAGTTGTCCATTGGAAATGGAGAAGTGCAGTGCTGCACAGGGCGTCGGTCCAAGTGGCTCATATGCTGGCGAAAACGGTGTCAACGGTAGCTTCTGCACTAACAAAGTGGCTTGAATACTGCACGAGTACTTTGATGTTTGCAAGCATACAGGATCAGATTGGTCCGATGCACTGAGCCCATGATGGATGATGCTTATGCTTGATCATAGTTAGCATGCACAAAACAGTAAATGCACAAGCAAAGTAGCCTATGCAAGTCATTGTGTCATCGCTAATGGCCATCGCTCTCCCAGTAGTAATCAATAATTCCAGACTAAGGTAAATATTCTGGGTATTCCACAAGTATTCGAGGTTTTATTCGACAATCTTTACTTGCAACAAACATAAAAGGGCAAAACAAACAAACCACTTGGTGCTCAGAGAATTGCTCAATTTATTGGTACATTCGCCTTTTCTCTACCTTAGTGCGCATTATACCGAGAACCTGGAGCGAAAACCATACCCAGGTTAGAATATAGCAGAAAGAGGCATCTTTGTACTGTTCTACCGAAGACTCCCGGATGCCAAGAGACCCCCCCCCCCCCCAACGATAGAAAGTGTGCAAAGGCGAAGCAGTTAATTGAACCTCGCCGATTCGCCGTTCACACGTGAACGGTCTAGTCTTGGAGGGTGCCGGCTCTGCCCGTTCGCGTGGGAATCAGCAGAACGATCAGGTGGCACCTCCGGCACTGCTGCGGATCTCATTGGTATGTTATCCCCATCCCACCCCGGAACTCCATCTCATTGTGTCTGTGGTTAATCAAATCATTGAGAGAAAATTGACCAGAGGGTGGGGGTGTGCTCCATTAGACCCTGCCCCTGGTCCGTGCAGGAGCACCGTCCTCTGTTTGCTTCTAGACGGCCCTCCACCACCATCCCTTAATCATCCACCATCCCTTAATCACGGGGCCTGTCCCGGTCCCTGTGTCGACTGTGAGATAAATCAATTTCGCTGTTTTCTTTTGCAATTAATCAATGACTTTCGATTTCTGCACTGTAGGCGGCGTGTTGTGGCGTACGTTTGTGTCTGGAAATGCAAACTAAGCAGCATAGGGGTTGGGCGCAAATGGAATCGCAACGTTGGCAAGCCATGAAAATGCATGCTCACCGAGCTCAACAATTGCGCGCGCGGCGATCGGATTGGCTCTCGAAAGTCGCAGGTCTCGATCGTCGAATTGAACGATCAGATCACCGCGGACAACCGCGAAAGTCTCGTGGAGGCAGCGGCGGACCCGCTGCTGGGCCGAGTCGAGATGCACTTCTGGCTAAATAGAAAAGGGCTCTTGTCGTTGGCAACTTTCTTTCGCCACACTTTCGGACCGCAACCCGCACCTAAAACACATCATGTGTGCAGTCATGAGTGCACCAATTGCAGCGACCAAGCGTGATACCGCGAGCACCGTGGCACACCCCTGGCCACACACCGGACATACCGTTGGTGCCAAACTTTTCCTACACCGGATTGGATCCGTTGGTCCTTCTCGCATCTCTCTCTCTCTCTCTGTTTTCTCCTGTGTCCAGTCCGCTGGCTATAATCTTGCGCCAGGCTCTCGCCAGGAGTTTGCCAATGATAATAGGTTTCGGTGTTTGCCGTTGATGCTTGTGAGATTACGAGACAGCAAACAGCTGCTTCGACGCTTCGGCTGTTTGGCTTGTTTTTCTTCTCCATTGCGTGAGGGTGGCTGCATTGTAACGGAGCATTATTACATGCCCCATTAGTGATGCCCGCACGGTCTGGAGGGAAGCTGGTAAGATGGTTTAGTTATCGGTACGAATAGAGATGATTATTGCGCGGTTGGCATTCCACGGGAGTGTAGTAGAGTAATTTTAATATTCAAATATTAATATTCTATTCGTTTTGCATCGTTTTTGGTTGTTTAAATCCAAAAGCTTTTTAATGAAACATATTTTATGTTTGCTTGGGGTCGAATCGATTATGAATGGCTTGTGATTCTGGTAAAACCCATTAAACACCATGTTTTTCATTTGAATAAGAGATGAATAAATCTATCCTAAACTATTGACCAAAGAATTGGTTTGCTATCAACTTGGAGGACAGCGGTGCTCGTCGGTTTTCGCGCCTGGTAACTAAGTAGTATCTTAAGAGCAGGAGCCGAAAGTGATAAACATGACATGACTTAACAAACGTACAGCCTTAATACTCAAACGAAAACAGTTGAGCGTTGTAAAGCCATTTTTATGCGATATGTCCGACTTGAGCTTGACATTGTGCTGATGGCTAACATTTTCCCCGCGATTCCATGGGTTGGATGCCATCACATGTGCCATCGAGTGTTTTCACCTGACTAAAGACAGAGTCAGTACATAATCATCCCAACCATTCGTCATGTGGTACGGACTCGCGCAGAGGTTGACTGATCTCGTAATTGTTCCAACTGCTCGCTCAGCACCGCAGCGTTTATGCCGAACACGTGTCAAATCATATTCGCTTTCATTAGGATGGTTTCTCGCTGAGCGTGTATGCTGTCCTAACACGCATAAAAAAAGCCCATTTTTCTGTCCGAAACGCATCGAGCGTAGACAACACACAATCCATGCGTAGGCGAAAACGATGATTCGCTACTTGAAATCACTTGTTCGATCAACAGCATTGGCTCTGTATGTATCTTTTGAAGCTGGAGTTTGAAGGAGAGATGAAGAAAAAAAAGTGAAAACATAACTATCGCTCCTCCAAAGTAATCCTCTCCAGAGCTAGTGCTTTGGTCAATTAATGGTGCTACAGGAGCTTTGCTGTTCGGTTTGCAGCTGGCTGGTGGCTGTTGTTAAGCCTTATCTGGTTATGTTTTCGATTTTCATTTACTTTGTGCGATGTAATATTTTCTCGAGCAACGAAAGACATTATGAAATGTTGCGAAACGATGTTGGTTTTGCTTAATCTTTCATTCACTGGTGATGGAATGTTTGTTCGCATGAGAGGAACGTGCAGGAACTTCCTTATAATAATAGCCTTGCCAACGCACCGGTCAGGTCTCGCAAGTACGTTTGTGCACAGCATACCCATAAGTCACCAGATGCCAATGGTCACATCCTCATCGGGAACCACGCTGGTTCCAAAGCTACGCGGCTAGTGGTTGCGATCATGGGCCAAAGCTCGACTCGATTTCCGTTAGTAGTCCTAGTTAACAGCCAGCACGCACGTCCATGACGTTGGCTCGACCGATTGGGCATGTGCACCGTAGACGTTTCGTGATTAAACCAGCTCACGTACCAACATTTCACTTACTTTTTCTTTCAATACACCGCGGTTCCCCTTCTACTAACTTGGGCCGCTTTATCGGCCAAACGGGTGCGTTCCGGTTGATTTCGCTTGGCCGTCTTGGGCTTGGGCGGTCAGCGATGGTGGCATCGGAGCTGGATTGGGTCCGGCTGCCGGTCCGGCCATTTGTCATAAACGCTACAAATAGATTTCTATGTCCATGTCTAAGCATCATGCGAAGCGGTGTTTCGTGGGCGCTTTCTAGCAACCCAGTTCTGGGACTTTTGAGGCTGTTTGAGTGGTAGACGATTGAGCATTTGGATGATATTTTGCATTTTTATAGCTTCCATAAATTGATGGCTGCTTTTCAAGCACATCATTTACATCGCGCTTTATCTAAATCTATTCATAGATAATTTAAAGTCCAGAAATTTACTTCTTCTGATGGAAGTCGATGCTGTAGCGTGCACTGCAATGATACGAATGCATCAAAACTTCTGCATGGATGATTTGCTAGGTTAGATGAGGCAAAACGACCGATTTTACGCTTTCTGAATATTCACTCAACCGAACAGTACGCCAATCAAACATCAATCGATCGACAATGTATATCATTATCATTCTATTGCACCGCACATATGACTGGGTAAACTGTATCTGTGGCTAAGGTGATCTTATCTCGGAAAGTATTTACTTTTTTGATGCGTGCTGTGCAGTGAATGATACATGGAATAATAATTACATATATGGCTGCTTGTTTTTTGTCAATCCTATGATATCCGTTTGATCAGAAATTAGTTTCATACTCCTTTAAATAGCTATTGAACCTCATCCACCAAGCATACAGTAGCCAAATATCTTATTAATTAAATTTCTTCAGGACAAAAGCACATCCTAACGCCACACAGATCAAGTGCATCTCCTGCACATCGACTTTTCCAAAAACCACCTGCATTTTTTACCAGAATAGTTAAAAAATAATGAAAAGATCTCGCTTTGATTGCGAGGTGGAGTCTTCTGTTCTGTTATTTTCTGTTATTTATAGGAAGAAGGAAAATGGAAAACTTCTCACCGCACAAAACTGTAGGCATTATGTGAGCACATCATTGTAGTGTAACGCAAGAGCAGAGAGTGACTTAATTCATCTGGCCATACCATGAGAGTGATAGCTGACGGACTAAGCCATTGGTGTCCTGGACAGATACAGAGTGCATGGCAAACTGTAAGTGAACAACACCGACTGGCCATCCGCACCACCTGATGAAGGTAACTAAAGGATTCTACTGACGCACCTAGTAGTGTTCGTTCGCCAGTTGTTACATCTGTTGAGCGCGAATAGTTATAAATAAGGAAAATGTTTTTTTATAAGAAGGTTATTGTTCCTTTATTATAATTGCTTTCATATCCATACACACTTTTTATTTGATCTCGTCAAATTTCACATTTTTGGCTTCCCATGCGACCACAGGTTTATGAGCAAAGCAGTAGTGGAAAGAACACAAATTGTCCACCACAGTACGTTAACTATACAATTTGTTTAGTTTCATCACGATAAATTGCACAAGTCTTGTGTAAGAATGGAAGTTAAAATCAATCCTCGTATTACCACAAGCGTAGGAATGTTAACGTTTGATGAATTACGTGTGCATGCGAGCAACGTAATTGATACACATGGAATGTTTGCTGTGTGGACGGCAGAATACAGGCTCTATTCTTCATATTTTTTCTCAACCTCCACACGCTCCTTCTTCACAGAGAACTCCACGAGACAGAACGTTGTAGTTCCGATGATAGTTAAGACCACCAAAATGAGCAACTGAACGTGGAGCCCGAAATGCGAGGAATACACAAAGCTGGCCGCAGCAGCGATCGACTGGAAGATAGGAGAATGGTGTGTTAAATAAAAGATTCAATTGCTCGCTAATTTGTCTCATACCTGTGTGAACTTGAAGATTGCGAAGGCTTCAGCCGGTTGGTTCTTGAATACTCCGCCCAGCATGGAGTAACACTGCGTGTTGAAGCAAGCATCACCGAACCCTAGCAGCAGCGAGCAGAGCATTGCCACAATGGCGCTTGGTGGATTGATATACGACACTTCGTCCGTATTGCCAAAAGGAGCCACGTTGGGCAGGTTGATGAACACGAGGAAGTAGGAAATCAAATGCAACACTCCTCCGACTATCACGACCGGATCGCGCCCGTATCTAGTAGTGATTCTGGTACCGAGCAACCCGAACGCAACGCCACCGACAACTTCACCGATTCCGATGAATACACCGTTCAGGCCAACCAATTGCTTTGCCGACGTGCCAATGGCAGTGGTAAAACCAACACTCGACCCATAAACGCCACTGAAGAACGACAGGGAAAGGCCTACAAATACAAAGTAAATTAAAAAAGGAGTGTCACGTGGAAGGATCGCATCGTTATCATTTCATTTGTTAGAAATCGATTTTCTTACCAGTGTACACGAAAGTAATACTGAGCAGTATCATCCGCTTCGTCTTGAACAACTGTATCGCATCAACGAATGCTTGTTTTGGTGTGGCAGGTGCTGTTAGTTCCGTGGCCGCATCTTGGTCGGCGATAGGACGCCTGAGGCAGGAGAGCATAACCGTACCCAGGATGCCTACTGCGACCAGGACCGAGAAAACGATCGTGCGCGTTTCCACGTCGATATGCGTTTTGCCTTGGAACGTGAAAAACACCAACAAATTGCCGAAAAACATACTGCAACGAGATGGAAAGGGAAACAGAGTTAGTAATGTATTGTGTGTTGTGTTTGTTTTCATTACCTCATTTGAAGCATAGCCCAGAACACTCCAGAGTTTCTGGAGATGGTTTCGTTGTTGCTGCATTGCGATAGATATGTGCCTTGGCCGGTCCAGATGAGAGCTGCGCCAGCACCAAGCACAACACTGAACAGGTACAGCAGTGCCACGTGTGGTACGAAGAAGCATGCCATAAATAAGCTGAAGATAAAAGAACCAAATGTTAGTTTTGTACAGACACCGGAACAGAAGACCATACAAGAGTTATGCATCAGGAAATTAAAATGAATTCAGGAAAGTAATCCATCATCTTCAAAGCAGAGAGGGACGCATAAAATGAAGATCAGTTTCACCTTTATGCTAAATTCTGTCGATATAGTCCTTATTATTCAGAAATGATCCTGAATTTACTATCAGGGCGCTTACTGGGTTACATAATCGCCAGATCTGATCATGCATTTCAGATTACGAGTAAATCCGCTAATAATAGCTTGCCACTAAAAATATACATGTTAAGTTGTTTCAAAAATCGGCTTATGAAGATTATGCAAGAAAATACGAAAAGAAATGTTCCATTTCAAAAAGATTTGTAGGCAAAAAGAAATCAACTAAAAGGATATTACAACATTTGTTTTTTTCTCAGCATCGGGAATTATTAGGTGAAGGCTATCGCTATAAATCTATTAGAAGGTCAAATAGCTGTGGGAGGATAATCTTAAATGAAAAAGACGATAATTTTAGCATAAAAGTTGACCATGGTGGTCACAAGCATGGTAGGCGGATAACGCAAAACAAATTAGTCATCAATTTTACTTACACCAAGCACACGTTGGTGCTGATCGAAATGGTACAGATACGGATCGTCCGATTTGAAGACGTGCCAGACTTGTTGGCCTTGCCGAATGGTCCAAATGTCCTCGACACAAAATTGACCAGAAACATTACATCGTGAATTTGCATACGGTTAAGCAAAAACAAGACATGATCAATGTCAAGACCGACGTTCAAATGAGGGCACGAAACCATCTGGCACTCAAGAACGGCACAGCATTCATCGTTCTTATTTGCATTGACTAATTCTCAAATAACGTTGCTCTCCAAGCACTGGCGCACGTTATGCACAAAGGTGGTGCTTTTAAAACCAGTCAAACTAGTGGGACACATCTAAACCAGTCTCAAATCAAGTTTGGCTGGATAAGAAACGGACTGAAAAATATTATTCTGATCGGTTGTTTCGCCATCCATAGCAGTTGAAGATTGAACCGGCCCAGAATACCCGACCCGAGCATAACTCACTAGAGCGCGTTATCTGTGCGTTATCATACTCATTCGATGCGCAGGCTGGGACAGGCACATGTGCTCTGTTCGACCAGCGGCGTATGTTGTACGCGTTTGAACAAAGCTATAAAGAGTGCAACGTTTCAAGCACCCTTTGAATCTATTTGATTGATTCCAGAGCAGCGCTGCTTGGTCGTCTCTTGAGAACCTTTGTGTAATGGCTGCATTCCAAGCTAATGACGACATTAAATCCAGAGCAAAGCCTACAATGGACCTGCGCGGGGCTGATCTTACAGCGCAACGTGTGCCTGCCTGTGTGCTAACCTGCAACAATTAAGATTAAACTTACCAATATGTGACGGCGCCGATAATCATGGCTAATCGTGGCCCAATTGCCGAGAGTACGGACGGTGTAACCCAGTTTGATAAAGATAGTGCAGCATAGATGATAGCCAGGCTCGTATAGCCATCTCCAGTGAATGAGGGTTCGTCCTTCTTGATACTGTCGATGATGGTTTGCTGTATGGCGCCGTGTGTGGGCGCGCGTGGGGTGATATAGAATACGAAAAATGTTTAATCGGAACAGCATGTATTTGAGTGACCTTCGAAAACAGGCGTTGCCGTAATCGACCAGAAGGTTGCCTTGACTGCTTCAGTTATTCCAGTCTTTAAAAAAAACCGGTTTAACGTAGCTTACGAAATCGAGAGAAAGTGAACTTTAAAGGCAAAAGCAACAATATTTACGTGCCCCAACAGGCCCCACCTCTCCTATTACGGGTATTACAATTGATCGATCAGCGTGCCACGGAGTCACTTCGCTACCGTTCGTGAGGCACTTCAAAAAGCCAGCCACTTTAGCGAGGGGGCGGACGGTTGTGTTTCCTTCCTTTCACGCGGATTTACCGATTCAGGCGTGAAGCGGCTGATTGCCAGTCCGCCGCTCACCGTGGAACGCTGATTGACGAATTCTAAAGACTCTAGCTCTACGGCTCTGGCTGCCGGAAATGGTTCAATCAGCAGATCGCAATTGAAAATTTGGCCTTACCTCGATGTTGCCTAGCGTTTGAAAGGAGGTGAAAATCAGCATAAAACCGAAGCCCAGCATGAACACGTTGACAAAATTATGTTCCACCATCGTTACGCACTAGCTACGGACCGTTCTTATCGATAACAACAAACAAAACAAAAGAAAAATCAACAAAACACAACGCAACGACTCGGTAATACTACAACGGACACTACGGCGACGCGTCTGCGATCGTCATCGGTACAACTTCGAATGAGGCGCGCGCCAACCAACACGCAACTCGCTCGCAGCAGCCCACTTTCTC
>NC_064877.1:44587500-44597500 GCF_943734665.1 Anopheles aquasalis
AGGGTGGCTAGCTGCGCACCACCTGTGTTGCAATGTGAAATCTTTCCTAGTAAACTGTGAAAAATACGAATCCAATTGTGCCTCACATGTGTGCCTGTAAATCTGGAGAAAAAACCGCGAACAAAGTTCATTAGCGTTAAGAGAACCACGACTACCTGGTCATGGAAGAATGTAATAATTCTGCACCAGGCCAAGGGCTAATCTAATCCGTTCCTTATCTCTCTCTCTCTCTTTCTTCCGACAGCATCGCAAAACATCTCGAAAAGTCGGCAGCAGAAACGCAAGCTCCCGAACACCGAGCAGGGTGGGGCTTTGGGCAAAAAGAGTCGGCTCGGGGCGGATGTGAGTGCGCTGGTCAAGCTTCCGGCCCACGGTTATCCGTTGGAGCATCCGTTCAACAAGGATGGCTACCGGTACATCCTGGCGGAACCCGATCCGCACGCACCGTTTCGCCAGGAGTTTGATGAGAGCGCAGATTGGGCCGGCAAACCGATACCGGGCTGGCTGTACCGGGTGCTTTCGCCGAATGCCGTGTTGATCGCCCTGCATGACCGTGCTCCACAGCTGAAGGTTTCGGAAGACCGACTATCAGTCACGGGAGAGAAGGGGTACTGCATGGCTCGTGCTTCCCATTGTAAGTGACCACCCCATTGGGAGCTTTCCACAAATGTTGCTAATCGTCTTGTTCCTTTCCCGTCCCTAGATGTTACCAAGGGATGTTGGTATTGGGAGGCAACGGTAGAGGACATGCCCGACGGTTCCGCTTGTCGGCTCGGTTGGGGCCAGGAGTACGCCAATCTGCAGGCTCCACTCGGGTACGACAAGTTTGGCTACTCGTGGCGGTCTCGTAAGGGAACGCGATTCCACGAGTCCCACGGCAAGCACTACAGTAACGGGTACGCCGAGGGCGATACGCTGGGATTTCTGATTACGCTCCCCAAGGAGAATGAAAGTAGCTACGCACCGAGCACCTTCAAGGATCGGCCACTGGTCAAGTTCAAGAGCCACCTGTACTACGAGGAGAAGGATCGCGTCAACGAGACGCTGAAATCGCTGAAGGTGCAACCGGCAAGTCGGATTCATTTCTTCAAGAACGGCGTTTGCCAGGGAGAGGCTTTCGTGGATCTGTACAAGGGCGCCTACTATCCCACCGTGTCGTTGCACAAAAATGTGACCGTTAGCGTCAACTTTGGGCCCAACTTTAAGCACCCGGAAGCGCTGAAAGAATACAGCGCCCAGGGGGTAAGATGAGCCACCGCCTCGTACACCGTAATTCCCACCGCTTTTCTGATCGCCGGATTGATTCTTTCTTGCAGATGCACGAGCGCATTGAGGAAATGATCTGCGAGCAGACGATGGCCGATATGATGTACTTTACGGAAAACGACGGTAAATTGCGCCTCGATACCTACAGCATTTGAATAATTCGCGATACATAATCGTCCGTTTTCGAAGAAGAAACAATAAATGTCGCTGAGTCCCCGTGATTTCGGAACAGAAAATACACATCGTTTTGCATGGCTTTCGGTTGCGTTCGGCTTATAATATCACTAAGTAGTTATCAACGGAACAGGTCTCACTTGCCAAAACCTCCCTTGCAGTTGGGGCTAGGTTGTAGGGTATAGTTGGGATCCCACTGTTGCGGTGTTTTGGCCACTATCGATAGCGCGTGCACGAAATCGCCCGCTAGCTGGGTTTTCACAATATCATTCACCAATCGGTGCCGCTGTAAGTAAAGGGCCGGTAATGTAAGCGAGATCCTTAAGGGGATGAGGCCTCCAACTGGGATACTGTACCTTTATCGGGGGCAATCCTTCGAATTGCGGCGAAACAACCAACACTTTGAAGTGTGTTTCTGCCCCTTTCGGAACGTTGTGCATATACGATTCGTTCACCACCTCCAGATGCACGGGTGCCAGCTCCTTCGAAAGTCCGGCCCGGATAGCATTCTCGATGGGATTTTCCATTGTTGCCGCACTCATGCTTCTTGGCCATTCAGGTTTTATCCAACTTGTTGTGAAAACTCCTCTGCCGGCTCTTCTGATCAGCATCACGAACTTATCTGTTTACTGTGACGCTGCCTCCCACTTGCGGTGTAGTGGCCTCTGAAATAAAGAATTATTTATGTTGAATTTCTGGATGAAACAATAAAATTGGCGTGTTTCCAAGGTATGAAGTATTAAACTCGTGTCGGCCATAAACGACCAGGACGAAACAATAGAGGCCAACGTCAAAGTGGCGTTCTTTCGCGGCAAATTGTAAACAATCCGTGGGGTTTGTTAAGTGATAATCGCTTGTGATAAGAAGGTAAGTTTGCGGCAAATTACTGACGCCACGGTAAAGGATGTCCCACTATCCGCTCCTTTAATGGACTTTCTTCTTTCCCTCACCAGCAAAGCCGATCGAGCGGAGTATGGGGCGTCGAAAATCGAAAAGAAAGCCGCCACCCAAGCGCAAGAACATCGAGCCGCTCGATCAACAGTTTAACTGCCCGTTCTGCAACCACGAAAAGTCGTGCGAGGTGAAAATGGACAAAGGGAAAAACTCGGCCAAGATCATCTGCCGAGTGTGCATGGAAGAGTACCAGACGAACATAAATTTCCTCTCCGAGCCGGTGGATGTATACAACGATTGGGTGGACGCCTGTGAGACGGCAAACTGAACGCGGCATCGGGCCGGCCAACAACGGGACGTCCGAGTAAGGTGTGCGTATGTGTGTAAAATAAGCGATTTGACTAAAAATACATCGATTAAGTATCTAATGTAACACGGTTTTCTAAAGATTAGTACCGAAAAACGCTCCTTCATATATTCTGTAAACCGGTCAACAATCAGCATGTTGGCCGGAGGAAATCAGGTAAAAATTATTCTAGGAAAGAATGTTAAGATGAAAAAAGGGGCAAATTTAAGGCTCTTACACTCCTAAAAATAACGATCACTGATCCTTTTAGGAGCAACTCGGTAAGGCGGTTATCCTGATAAGAGAATTTTTCAAAATTCTATAGGACAGTCGGCAATATCGTCCTTTATCACATTATCCTTGGATCTGCGGTGTTTATGGGAACAAACATTATTGGACCTTTTGAACTTTTGAAACCTATCTCCTCATTATTTGTTGGGCAAATCCCTCGAGTTTTTATAATATCTGTTAATTCAAACTCGTTTTTATAATCAACATTGTATAAACCGTCCCTTTAACAACCCCGGAATGCTACCAAAACTCGCTAAGCTTCGGTAAGGGGAAAAAATCGAATTTCAACCCAAAAACCATCGTTTTGAACAGTACATGGACATAGCAGAAAAGCGATGTTTTGAAGACATTCGTTGAGCATATATTCCTGAAAATAAGTCCAAATATTCTGGAAAGGTTGTGGCATAGCATTACATTAAGAAAAACATGAAGTTTAATGGTTTTGTTAAAAAAAAACCTCTTAAAATGGGCTTAGTTATGGCCGGAATTCAGGTAAGACTATCCTAAAGACGTGCGTTTGTTTCGTCTACTTCAATAATCTCTTACCAAACCAATTTTCTCTCTGTGAATGATTTGTTTTTTGCCACGTTTTGATGGAACTTTGAAGAAGTTCTAAGAGGTCGTTGTCGAAGAGAGCGCTATCTATATTCCGACTATTGCTAAACACATGAAGCTTCGAATTTGGACTTCATCAATTTCATGAGATAAAGCGTATTAGCATCTTGAAAAGTTTTTCGATGCCTCTGAAAAAGAACCATTGTTGAAGGATGTTTTTGAGACCTATCGATGCGGATGACTTTTGTTTGAATGGAGGATTTGATGTGACTGGACCTTTTTGGAATCTAAATTGTGTTTTTCCAAGCTATGCTATGGTCTTCATTGTGTTCGTTAATTATGTTCGACGATTTTCCTAATACAGTAATTGCTATTTAGGTCGATAGATTTGAACGCGTGAATGCTCATTTCATTATAAACATTTTGCTCTAGCGTTGATTACAATGTTTTTAATGCTACGCATCGGTTAGCACTGCCATAGTCGCTTTTTATGTTTTTTTAAATCCAACTGCTGGATTTGATCGGGAAGATTGATCTAATCTGGTCTGAGCAAATCTCATCCGATGGTGATCTTCGTTATCCGCAAAGATCTCTTTTTTTACAGCATGGATTGTATGGAGCCGATCTAACGTGTCCTCAATCTCGCGTGTAATGCTGTGAATGTAAAGGCAGCCTTACAAACACTTCACTTTAATTCATTTCGTTTCTGTAATGATTCCCAAATTTTTTAACTGACTTCAATGTGATGAAATTCAATGAAAACATGCGTAGGTTTATGTACAAATAAAACAAATGTTTAAATGTTCCACGTCCGTGTGTTGAAGCTTGTGTTTTTTAAACGCCAAATTCTTCTGATAAATCTCTTAGTAACACAGACAATTCATCTTCAGTCTGATTCCGGCTTAAGACAGCGTGGACCGATCGCTTACCCCCTTTTTCCTGTTCACTTTTCGAATCACCGACGAGCAGGCATGTACCGAAGAGGATTCTTGCATCGCTCGCTCGCTTAGCTGAAAATTCTGTCGAGAGAGCCGCACGTTTCAGATGTTCCCTAGATCTCGTCCGTGAAGGTAACGTTTTGGGAATCGCTCGGCTCCCGGTCGGGTGGTGGTACTGCAGAAAAAAAAGATGGGAATATACCTTCCCTCCCCCGTGCTAGTGTCTTGAGCTCGTGTGTCTGTGTCGTGTGCGTGAATATGCTAGCAGTTTTGTTCGATTATTTGGCCAAGCTGGAGAGATTTTCCAGCTAGATTGTAGCAAAAAAACGTTCATGGAGCTTATGGTAACGTTCCGTGACAAATATTGGGCGTGTACAGCAGGGCACTGGTCGTGAAAAATCAACTTTTCCCTGCATTTCGCCCAATCGAACAAGCACCAGCTCCACCCCACCTACCCCTCGCCCTCCCGAAAACCATGCTGTTTCCGCAACGCCCTAGTTCTTGTGCCATTTTCATTGCCAATTACGGGATAAAATGGATAGATTTGTGATTAGTAGTGTTATTTTCATAGAGTGATGGCTTCCGGTGCTTTCAAGATCGTTTTCGAAAAGTAGTTCCTAAGTTCCATAAATCCTCAATATTGGTTCTCCTCCAGTCGACGGACGATGAACGTGGTGGTCCGGTTTGGTGGACTCCTTTCTCGCTAGAAAAGCGCTATTCAGTGTGCAAATGTGTGCCATGTGAGTGTTACAAGATGGAAAATTGCAAGAAAAAAAATTATCAGCCACCATTTTTCATAACTGAAAAAAAGGATCGAATTTTCAGCTCCCCAATGTGAAAAGTGTGAGTGAGATGGCCAGCGCTGATCGAATGTGACGGGAAATGTGAGGAAAATCGTATTGCAGTTGGGCGAAAGAAGAGATCGGCAATAGTGAATGAGCGAAAGCGAAGATGAAAAATCGACGGAGAGCTAACGCGAAGGAGAGAGCGTGCGAAAGAAAGAAAGAAAGAGAGAGAGAGAGAGAAATAGAAAAAGAGAGAGGTAGATAAAGAGAGAAATGGCACCGAGAGAGACAACAACGAGAAAAGAGCAAACCAGAGAATTTTGCGTGGAAAACTTGATCGGGGAAAAGTTGACAGAGCGAGAGAAAGTTTTTGGGAGCTCCGGGTGCTCCACTTGGTGCTGGGATCGACATTAGTCGAGTTGGTTTTCCCGAGGCAAGCATCCGGATAGAGCATGATGGGTGCAATCTAGCTACCAACTAGACAACAGTAGAAAATCGACCGTGTAGCTGTGTGCCAGTGTGTATGTGTGGGAGCAGGAAGAGAGAAGTACAATACAGCGTTGAAGTGACGAGTGGTAGGGTCGAGCTAATACATGAAGGTTCGCATGATGGAGGCGCCCGGAAAAAAGTGACAATTTTCGGCTGAAAATTTGTTGATTTGCTGTTGGGAACCTTAGAGTAAGCTGATAGAACAATTCATTGTTCGTGTTCAACGGCCAGTGTGGTCGCTTCCACTTTTTAGTCATTACTGGCCAAACAACGATGTAGTTTAATCAAGCTGTTAATACGTTCATTGTAAATCGACATCGATCGTTTTATTAAGCACACCGT
This sequence comes from Anopheles aquasalis, assembly GCF_943734665.1. Taxonomy (NCBI): domain Eukaryota; kingdom Metazoa; phylum Arthropoda; class Insecta; order Diptera; family Culicidae; genus Anopheles; species Anopheles aquasalis. The sequence goes on from NC_064877.1 coordinate 44,593,581, forward strand.
CGCCAGTGAATGTATTGCAAGTTGCTAGACACACAGAACAGTGTATCAGGAATGAGTGACTAAGTGCCTGAAGTAAAATGTGTATTTAGCTCAATTTATACAAGTTAGCAGTACAATTCGCAGGAACGAATCTAGTTAATGCATACTCCAGTCGACTTCAGAAAATGCCCCACAACGCGAGGTTCCTTCAGATAAAGTGAATCGATGAGAGAGAAAAAGAGCAAGGAGAGATAGGCTGGGAGCGAGAGCGTGAATTGAGGAAGAAAAGGCTGCTGTCTTACAGATCAGTAGGTGAGGTGGCCAACTTCTTCACTATGAATTAATACCAGAATGGCGTCCTAAAAAGTGTCTTTCTTCCGTGAAAATACGCCAAGAAAAAACAAGTATTGTGTGCATGTGTGTATGTATTACTGTGTATTTGTGTTTATGTAAGGAGCGCAATGGTTGGAAAGAGACTGCTTTGAAGCCAAATTATGAGAGAAAATTCTGTTAGTGTGCGGTAGAGCACATGGGTAAATTCAAGAAGAACCGAAGTAAAAACAAAGATGACAAGGATATGTGCGCCCAGTAGCTCCAGCGTTCAGTGAGAAAGCATCGCAGAGGACACTAGGGCAGTGTGAAGGATACGCAGATGCCACGTCTGTGCCTGGTGGTGGTTGTAATTGCTGCTGTAAAGTCTTCACGGGGTGGGAAAACCGACTACTGGTGTCGGTCGATACCAGCATGTACGGGAAGGGATTCGTCGTTGTCCTGCTACCCACTGGCCACCGTAGCCCCCAGGGAGGACAGTGAGCTGTATGTTAGTAGAGAGGGATCAATATGGTCGTTACAGCCACGGTTCCTATGAGTGTGTCTGTATGTGTCTGTGTGTCTGTGCTCCTGTGAGAGGTTCTCCGAGTGCGCCTTCGGTATCCCCCCCGGGGTAATTCGCTCCGTTTCTCTGTGCAGCCTGTGCGTTCACGAAAACGCGTTTCTTCAAATTGCTGTTTCTTTAGCTTCGAAAAGAAGGAGGTCATGCGTAGGGGTGATCCAAATGTAAAAGCACCCCATCCGCATCTCGTCCTCTGTACGGTGATTCTCACGTTGTCCTTTGTCTTTCCGCTCTTCGCCGAGACCATTCTCTGCCTTGTTTGGACACATTCGGTGTCTCTTTGGTTCTTTCTCTATTATCTCTCTGTGCCAACTCCTCGGTTTATTCAGTGGCATGTACGGACGGAGGTCACCATCCTTCTTTCTGTTTTGTAATATTGTAAACTTCCCATCGGAAGGACTTCCGTTGGCTAAAGGATATTATTATATAACGCACGGAGCTCACGTTCACGGAGTCAAGCTAGCCGCACCGCGTTTCCATGCCTGCCGCTCACAGTAACCAGCGCTTGAAAGGACCATTCGTTCGGCACCACTAGTAGACCATCGAAGCAATCTATGGTAGCGTTACGTTGGTTAGTTGTTCCGAGTGTTTGAAAGCCACATTTGTGCTCGGTTCCTCATGGTTTATCGGTTCCTGTGCAATAAATAACTGCTGTGAGTGAAACGAAGCGAAACGCGAAGAAAAACTAACCGATTTGGTGGCCACCACGGTGTAACATCGCTAGTCGCAATCGTCAACAGCTTAAAAGCGAGTTCCGGTTCATCGGTGAGCGTTAAGGAAAGCTCGGCTGGATGAGTGAGATATTATAAAACGACGCACCAAAGTGTAGTGAAAATCCGGGTTCTACCACCTCGCGTTCCCTCCTCGGGACGGTCGATGCCGCTGCCGCATCATCGACCGCACGCGCATTCTTACACAATCCATCCGCGGTTCCATGCGAACGGGAATCCATCCGCCGTTGGTTGTCCTGATCCTGCCGTTACCTTAACGCAACCGTGCGCCACCTGTGTCTGTGCGGTCCTTTTCGGCTCTATCTTTCTCGCTCTCGCGTTTTTCTCATTCCACTGTCGTACCATCTCTATCTTACTCTCTTTCTCTTTCTTTCTTTCTCTCTCTTTTTCTCTTTTACTCTCTCTCTCTCTCTCTCTCTTGATCTGGAAATGGTCTCCTGACCTATTTCGTGAAGTGAGTGAGCATCGATAGCGCAAAAGCAAACGTGCGGTGATAAGGTTGGCCCGCTGCCCGGTGTTTGCCAGTGTGTGCCCCAGTGTGTATCTCTGTTTGAATGTGTGTATGTGTGTAGTAGCGCGCCGCCATCTTCGTTGTGAAGTAGCCTTCGGGACACTACTTTGTGTTACCAACCTTACCAGCGCGCCATACCGTCATCGAAGCCATCATCGCTGAAGGAAGGCAAGCGTAGCGGGCCCGGAGCATAGCGGGCGTTCGCCTGCAATCAAGGCTCGGCATCACCGATCGATTCCGCTGGTTCGCTTGGTACGACAGGGATCACGAGCGCGCGCGCGCGCGCCCCTCCATCGCGCCCCTTTCATCGCAATCGGTGAACCGAAATCAGTGAGTGATCAGTGATCGGTTCCGCTCCAGGCACGACGTCATGTCCAATGACTACAGCTAAAAAGCCAGCCAAGCCTGTACGAAGCGGTGTGCGTTCTCGATCCCCCCCGAAAGTTCTGCACCGGGGTAGGGGATGTCGGGCTGTGACGAGGAGCAATCAGTACTGACAACGGAGCTACCACCAACCGATCTCGATGATTGTCTCCGGGTGCGCAAATGGTGGTGCTTTCTCCTGTCCAGCATCTTCACCTTTCTGGCCGGCCTGCTGGCCGTGCTGCTATGGCGGGCGTTCGCCTTCCTCTGCTGCCGCAAGGAGCCCGAGCTGGCTCCGAACGATCCGAAACAGAAGGAACAGAAGGCGTCCCGCCAGGGCAAGCAGGACTTCGAGGGAACGTTTATGACCGAAGCGAAGGACTGGGCAGGCGAGCTGATCTCGGGACAAACGACTACCGGCCGAATCCTGGTAAGTAAAAACCCGCCAACCATAAATGTCACACGCGCCAACGGAAGACGGACACTGTGGCGTTATATTTGGAATTTGATCGTCAACTATCCTTCACCGCTCATGCCACCCCCCCCAGACAGTGTGCGTCGATGTCGATCGACAGCGTATGCCAATGACGTCTGTTCCTTTTTGTGTGGAGGGCCACAGTAAACATTCGATCCGTCGCCTAACTTGCCCTCTGCAGATGCGTATAGACCCTCATGCGGCTGCTCCATATGATCCCGCCGGGGTGGTTAGTACATTTACGGCCATAAATCATAATTGAAGGCGCTGGTCGAAGGTAGGGGACCAATACCGTCGCTCGCTTGGCCACTCTGCAAACACGCCGCGTAATCCTTCTTATTACGGTGGCCACCGTCGGTGGGGGGGATCCCTTGGGGCGGCTGCCACTACGAAAACATCCAATTAAGCGTGAGATTGATTTATTGAACATCTAATTGCTGCGCGATGACGATGGTGATGATGGTGCTGGTGGCCCCAAAACGGTACCTCATCTGTCGGCCACCCGGGCCTGCCTTAGGTGCTTCTTATGTTTGACCTTTCGGCGTCGAGCGTGTTGAGATTGTTGCAGAATTGTTTACGCCGCAGCGCGCAACCGTCAGCAGCGTGCCCAGAGTGACGGCTCAGGCGTACGCGGGCACGCCTTGGATTGGATTTGGTCCGTTGGATGGTGAAATGTGCAAGAAATGGATTAGAACAAACGTCCGCAGGCATTTATTTTTATACCATTTCTCGGGTTGAACCGCGGCGAACGGGAGAGCACTGCCGAATGATTACGGGCCAACACTTCAGCTCTAGAATAGAATAGAATAGAATAGAATAGTATCGTATAGAAGGAAGCAGTAGGAGGAGGAGGAGGAGTAGGAGAAGGAGGAGGAAGAGGAGCAGCTACCGTTGACGGCCGCACGCGAGTCCTTCGCAAAATGGTTGCAAATAATATAAAATGCCTTCGTGCCAAGGGAAAATCCGTTT
>NC_064877.1:44647500-44650000 GCF_943734665.1 Anopheles aquasalis
TTTGCCGAATGGTTGATGCTGCCTTTTTCTCCTCCATCACCTTCTCGCGTTCAACGAGGGTCATGGGCGTTGTGGACAACGATGACAGAGGCTTTTTTCAAAGAAGCATTCGGGCGCATACACACGCGTACACCACTAACAACATTCCTCCGACTGACGACGATGTCGTTCCATTCCATACAGTACCGTCACCGTAAAACAATCTCTCACACGTCCTTGAACTTGATGTTTTTTCAGGCCGCCCGAAACCGAACCAAGCCCCTACGCAGGCTATCAACTCGCATATGAAGTGAAAAAGCTAATGTATGCACCTTAATTCTTCTTTCCCGTGTTTTGCTACTAGTTACTAGTTTTTCAATATACACATCCCCTTTTTTCGATTTGGTTCGCGTTGCATTTATGATCATCATATACCATCATGCCACTGCCTGCCGACCGATGGTTTTACACTCTTCCTTTTCTCGATGATGATATCCATTTCCGTTTCCGTTTCCGTTCCATTCCGTTGTGGGTTTGGTTTTTTGGTTTGCCTGTTTTTGCTAAATCCGTTTCAAGCGTAGCTTGATACACCGGCCCCAAAACCGCACTGCTCTGCCGCCTTCTCTTTTTTTTTTTTGTTTGGTTTCGAAATTATCACCCTTTGAAACCGTTTGTCGTTGGTGATTTGTTGATTTAGTTCGTTTTTTTGTTGTTGCATTATTTGTTTTTCTATCAAATCTAGACGTTCACACAACCAACCTAAAGAATCCTGGAATCCTGATTGCACAAACCATTCGTTTCGTGTCATGAACACGTCCTCTTCCTTCCTCTCACATCGCACCAAACGCGCTGGGCTGGGCCTTTTCATGGTTAATCGTTTGCGTTTCCGTTTCCGTTTCCGTTTTTTTTTACTATTTCCCTCAAACCAATTCTTCCCAAATTCGGGAGCCACCTGTGAGGCGGCTAACTCGCAGCGCAGCTTTTTTTTTTTTTTTAATTGATATCTTACGGACGGACCGCAGCGCAGCTTATCATTTGGTAGTATCGCGCGCTCCCCGTTGCAGTTGCATCGCTCCCTAGCTCTCACCACCTTATTTGCTCACGTTACTAGATGTGGATTGACTTTTTTTTTTCTTTTTGCTGTTGCATTCCTTCGTTTTCCGTTACCACAGTGTTACTGGAATGCTTCTGTTGGTTGATTGGTTGGTTGATTGATTGATTGGTAGTTTTTTCGCTTAGCGAATGCGGTAGCGAGATTGGGGGTTAGCTCGAGGGCCGGGGACCGGGAGAGTAGCAAATACTGGCCAGGGTAGTGTGTAGCGTAGTTGTGCATGAGGAGGAAACTGACAGCGGCTGACTAATGTCTGCGTCTTCGGCATCTTTTCAAGGCCAACGAGTCGTGGCAGTGGTTCCGGTGCGCAAAGCCAAAACGGCGTCACACTGCAGGCGGGCATCGCGGACGATCAGTCGAAGGATTTCGACTTCGAGAAGACGGAAATGAAGTACGATTCGACGGGGATGTTCCACTGGAGCCCGGCCAAAAGCCTGGAGGAGTGCATACTGGTAGGGATCGCCGCGTCGTCGTCGTGCTGGTCACATGCAGCTCACTAACGGGTGTTTGTGTTGCCTCTTTTACCACAACAGGATCGAAACCAAGCCGCCATGACGGTGCTGAATGGGCACGTGGTCGTGTGTCTGTTCGCCGACCCGGACTCACCGCTGATCGGTTTGCGGAACCTGGTGATGCCGCTCCGGGCTTCCAACTTTCACTATCACGAGCTGAAGCACGTCGTCATCGTCGGCTCTGTCGAGTACATCCGGCGGGAGTGGAAAATGTTGCAGAATCTTCCGAAAATATCCGTACTGAACGTAAGTTCACCCCCCGAAGTGGTGGCAGTATGCAGCTTGTTCGAAGAGTATAGTCCCGGCCTGTTCTGACGCCACAAATGCCCTCCTACTGCTTCACAGGGATCACCACTCAGTCGAGCGGATCTGCGTGCCGTCAACGTCAACCTATGTGATATGTGCTGCATTCTGTCAGCGAAAGTTCCTAGCAACGATGACCCAACGCTAGCCGATAAGGAAGCCATCCTGGCCTCGCTCAACATCAAGGCAATGACGTTCGACGATACGATAGGCGTGCTTAGCCAGCGTGGCTCCGAGCAAGACAATTTAACTCCCGTAGGTAGCCCGATAGTGCTGCAGCGTCGCGGTTCGGTTTATGGTGCCAACGTGCCCATGATCACAGGTAAACTAACACTACCACTAACGCTTGGAACACTTAATATTTGGTCGCACTATTTTACTCACTGTAGCGCTCCTAGTGGTCGCTTTGCTATTCTGTTGGTGTCCTTCTAAAGGTTATAGTCTTTTCTATTAGTGATAAAAAAAAATGCCAAAATCTAACCATACCTTCAAAAGTTATTGCCGGTGGAGCACGAAAGGTAAAAAAAAAAACCGGACACTCACTATGAAAACTCGATTTAACTGGAGAACAATCCCCAAAATTTCAACCAAAGCT
>NC_064877.1:44655000-44665000 GCF_943734665.1 Anopheles aquasalis
TCGCTCGAAATCAAACGCTTTCGGTGTCTACGCGCCCAGCCCTAGCCTAAAGAGGAGGAGGAGAGCAGTATAAGAAGATAGCTAGCGGGATGGCCTGCCTGGGCACGAACTCTCCCCCGCCCGGGGCCATTGATGGGCGAGCTGTTTGTTTGTTTGTTTAGATAAGGTAAACGCAAAACGTATCTTAACTCTTTAAGCACCACATCACAATCCTAAAACCCGTTCACAAACAGACACACACCGACACACGCAGCTAGTTTCAAGAGTGAGTCAAGAGTGAAAAAAAAAGGAACTCTCGCCGATCGTGCGGAGGTTATGCCCGGTACCAGCGCAAAGATCAAAGCAAGGAAATGTGAAATGGAATGCTGACACGAGCAGAGCAGAGATAGAAGATATCGTATAACAAAAAAAAAAGACATGCTACAAACGATCATAAACCACCCACCCAATTCAACCGACCCATGCACTGCTGTTTCGCTAATGTCTATGTATATTGGAACTAAGTAGATAGCGCCTTAGTAGAGAAGAAATTGAGAAGTACTTATAGATGAAGAAGAAGAAGAAGAAGAAGAAGAAGAAGAAGAAGAAGAAGAAGAAGAAGAAGGTCGCCATCGATCTAGTCGGGATATGTTAATGCGAAGGCGAACAGAGGAAGTCAATCAACATTCCGCCGACTGGTCATTGTTGTAGAGATCGTTTCGTTCCACACACCCCACGGTTCACCCTTCGCCACCAACACCACCACCACTTCTCACTCTCTGTCTCTCTCTTTCTCTCTTTTAGTTCCTTTCTGTGTCCCTCGCCTTTTTCGTAGTAAACCTTCAAACGGATTTTTTGCGAAACAGGCGAAATATTCCATTTCTTAGATCCAAGAACGCCGCCTGTTACCCATCATTAGACCACCAATGCTAGAGGCTCTTCCTTAGTCGACGATGCCTTCTGAGACTGGCTACTGGCCTACTAAGAGTGCAACAGTCCGGTTATGAGTGTGTTCAGAAAATGAGTTGAACGCTTGAAGTATACGTACACGCACTGCACGTGCGAGTGCGCCCGATTGTTGGTGTTTGCGAAGTAGATGTAGCAGCTAACGCTATCTCTTAACATAACCCTGTGTTCAGGTGCGATCCGGAAGATCATGATCATGGCTGTTGTGGCGAACCGAGCATCGAATGATGCTTCCGGGGACGGGATAGGGTAAGGGGAGTGTATGCTCGCTAGGATATAGATGCTTGCGCATATTTTTCCTTAGAAGTCCCCAGGCGAACAAGAGGGCCTTCGTACATCTCGTGGGCGTGCACTTTCCGCGTCAATCCGCGCTTTCCTAGATAAGTCCAATATTATAGTTTCGTGCTATAGTTCGGTACGTAAGCGTCAAGGGCAGATTAGAGAACGGGAATGTGCGAGTGAATAAAAGTAAACATTGCTAACAATCTAGTGAAATCTAATGAAATTGAAATAATGAAAAATCTTCATCCGCTGTGAAATGTAAAACAAAAATGAAAACAATGAAAAAAAAAAACAAACGCAAGCAGATGCCAGCTCGCCCAATTTGTGCGTGTTCTGTTTTTCTAACTAACGCTAGTGCGGTGGGGTTCGGGAAGCTGCAGTGCTAGTTCCGCTGATTGATTTCTAGCGCTATAGATCGCCCGCAACCCGCGGCAGGCAGATATTTCTGATTGGTTCGGATTGGGGGAAGCATAGGCGTACGCATAGTTAACTCGCAGCGAACGACAACAGTCAAGATAACACTAAAAAAAAGGGAGGGGGAAAGTAAATCATTCACGTGAGTCACATCCTTAATCCGTCGACGGGGCAGAGGTAGGCCACTCCGGTCTGCGGGGCTGCGATCGCTAATCCACATCCACAAACAAACAGGCAACAAACAAGCGGACACTGTGTCGCAGATCCGTGGCTTCCTGGGGTCTGGCATGCAAGGAGCCGGTCGTAAGTCTCCCTTACGGAGAGCGAGTGGATCGGACCGAATAAAAACGGACATGCACATGCAGCCCCCGGCCCGCTAAGGACATTCGCTCATTTGTGTAAACCATTGTCTTTGGGTAGAATGCATTTTTTTATAGATTTTTCAAAAAATTGATAAAAAAAATCATACAAAAATAACTACTTCAGCTAGCGTAAACATCTAGAGAGTAAAGCAAAACAGCAAACCACAACAACAACAACAACAAAAATGAAAAATGAAAAATGCAACATGAAAAACATGAACAGAAAGACATCATTCTCCATTGCTAAGGAATGTAAATAAGTCGTAATTCTTATTCTCTAAAATTATTCGTGCATATTGAGTAAACCACACAGCAAAAGTAGTAGAAGGCGCGCGGTCAGCCAGTGAGAGCTATAGTGACGAATGTGATGGAGGATGGATAGTAGTAGCCGTGGGCTATATGCTCGCAAGCGTGCTTCGAGGAGGCCATAGGAAAGGGCGCGGTAGAAAGGAACACTAGAAACAAGGATTAGAGGCAGCAAAAGTGCATGCGCATGCGAAGTAGGCCGGCTGCCGATGAGGTGAGGAGTGCTGGATGCTAAATCTGTATAAAATTTATCAAATTCCCCCGAATCCGAATGCAGTGGCTTTGGTTAAATCTTAATGTTTCTCGCCGTCGCATCGTCGCGCACACCTCTCACACCCATCAGCCATCATATAGCCAATCGCCATTACAGATAAGCGCAAGAAACACACTCACAGATCGCCTCGATAACATTGATATCTGCCATACACATAAAGTTTAGATGCTTGCGCCGATAAATGGCATAGCAATCCGATCACAGCCAGCTAATAGTGGAGCTGCAGCAGCAGCAGCAGCAGAGCTAGCTAACCGAGATAGGCCAACATACGCGGCAATACAGCGGTGTGGACTAAACTGTCCTGGTTGCAGTGCGAGGAATGCGAGCGCCCAACTCCCGCGCCGCACACCGGCGACACCGAAAAAGGGAATCTGATATATCGCCCATCATCAAAAAGACATCCACCGTTTTTATGTGTTCCAAGTTTGTGCCGACACTATATATATATTTGCGAAGATGTGTTTTGCGCGAAACTATAAAAAATCCACACCGATTCACCTCTCTGTCTCTGCTGCGCCCCCTCAGTTCGCGATGGCGCCTTCCATGGCGCGTTATCGGCTTTGTGTCGGCGCTCCACCTCCCCAGATGATTCGTTGTTATAAATCATTCAAATCCTATTCCCTCGCCCCCGCTGTAACTCTCGTTTCGTTGTCGATTTCCACATTTATGACGTATGCATGAAGCGATGAAAATGTTGTTAACGTTAAACTTATTGTTAATTATAAAATTCAAAGCAAAGAAAAACCAAACCAAGGGCAAAAAATGAAAAAAATAAATTCATAAAAATAACGACACAACTCGTTCGCTTTTCATTTCCGCTATACCGTGCACGTGTGGGTAGCAGCAGCTAACATGTAATCGTGTATGGGTAAGTAAATGATGATACTAATTGTGAAGTGATCTGAAATATTTAGCAATCCTGTCGCTTAAAAGCAATTCTTGTAGCAAATGAAATTCTTCTCTTCTTAGTTATTCCGGATGGACAGAGAGGGTGTGGTTGGTTACATTAATGCCAGAATTGCTAAAATTGCGACTTCAAGGACGATGGCACTCGATCGCGAGCGGTGAAGGGATCTTTTGTGGCAGGCCAAGATCGCTCCTCGGTTATAGCGCGTGATAAATTATAAAAACTATATTGGATAGTTTCAGCATTTTGTAATAGAAGTTTAAATGGCTAAATTGCCCATTAAATGTGCTGAAAACCTTAAAATATCTTGAAGGGGCTAGACATCCCTTTTACCCCTCCCCCACCCAGATAGCAAAAATATTTAACCCTTGAAAGTATGCAATTTGCTAGAGATGTAGATATTGGTTTTTTACCCTCAACTTAATTGCTATTTTGTAAAGGTTATTCCGGCGGGGAAAGAATATTCCTTTGGGAACTCGTAGCAAAATCAAAATCGCCATAGAATCCTCGACAACACATTTTAAAGAAAGCAATTTGTTCGTGGTGTCCTGTTTTGTCCGCAACTGTACACGCAACTGTCATCTGATTGTTTGTTGTGGCTTCGTTGTTGTGGCAAAAACATGAGAAAAGTGAAAAAATGGTCCGCTGCAACGACGGTTAAAGGCGTAAATTAGCATGTCCGCAAGCGGTAGTTTTACTTTCCGGACAACACCTAATAGTGCCCACGTTACCGGAGGAGGTGCCCGCGGCGAAACTGAGGATGAGCTCTCCGAGTCACAACACAACAGCCCATCGTCGCACCAGCTTTCAGGACGAGGATGAGGATACGCTGACGGAACTGTCCCGGGAGTCGCCGGGAAGCAGCCAAGGAAGAAGCAGCATCGGGTCAATCCCGTGGGCAGAAGACGCTATCAAACAGAACCAGACGGAATGGGAACGAATCGATCGGATGTTCTACGGCGAAGAGGAGCTACCGACGGATCCGCGGCTCCGGGAAGAGATCCTCGAATGGACCGGGGTGTTTCCGTATCTGCGCCTGGCGGGAGAAGGGATTACCATCGTCGAGTCGGTGCATGCAAAGGCGAATGATCCGTTTCACGAGGAAGTGTTCGCAATAGATCCCCCGCTGGCCAGCCGAACTCGATCATCGCGATCCGGCAAGGACAAGCAGCAGATTGCGAAAGACCTCGAGTGTGAGCTCAGTTCATGTGAACTGGACAAGTGTTTGTACATCAGCTCTGGTCACACATTCCGCAGCGGTCAGGTCAAAGCTGGTCGTCGCGCAGGGCCCGCGGACTCCGTGCCGGAGTACGTAGATAAGGGAGAGAAGCCGTTCAGCCGAGTGAAGCCTCTCAACAGTTTGATGGTACCTCAGGTGCCCATAATGCCGATCGGTACACTGGGGCTGTTAATCTCAACCCACCCCATCGGAGCAGGCCATTATCAGACGCTATCCGGCAGCAGGAATTGCAGTGCACAATCAGTTTCGTACGTAAGCCACAACAACGCCGACCACGGTGGTCGAAGTAGAAATGTAAATCTGCAGAGAAAGCTCGCACCGTTACCACACCGGCCAACGCAGCACCAGCAGTACCCTCAAAAACAGCCGAAAGTTAGCGAACCGACGGTTCTGTCGGCATCAGCAACACAACATCGCATCCCACCGTTGACGAAGAACTACAAATTTCTCGTGCAAAACAGTCACGTCGCTCCGACGCTGTTGGCCGAGATTGAGCAGCGGCATAGTAAGCTGACGGTGGTCAAATCAGCCACCACTCGCTACATGGCCTCATCGCCAACGAAACACATCTTTTCCCTCCCATCGCTCGGCGCTGGGATCGAATCCTTGGGCCATCATCATCATCATCATCATCATCATCACCACCACCACCGCCTTAACGGTGCTACGGTGCTGGAACGTAGTCCCGACAAGAAGCGTGCCTTCCGGTCGGAAGTGATCGGTCGATCGATATCGGCAGCCGTGACGCAGAAAGGAAATCCAATCTAGCAATCTACAGTCTAGTAGCCGGTGGCTTTTACTCAGCTCGTACCAGTACGCTTCGATTTACGCTAGTCTGCGCTAGAATAGATAGAGTGGTTCTTCAATGAAAAAGTCCACCAACATAGTTGTAAAAGTATACATGTATATTGTTAAGGAATAATCGTATAATGAATAAACTGTCCATAACAGCAAAAGCACAAGAATAAATTATTGGAATCTTGCAAAACTATTACCGATCGAAATGAAAATTCTGGGTGAGTTCAAGTGGATTTGGGCGAGCATACGCTTTATACGGCATTTTAAAATACAATGTACAATAATCAGAACTACTTAAAGCATGAAAAACTTGACCTTTCTTTACAGATTTCGTAGTTCTCGAAAGCCAGCATCGACAGCCCGTCTGACCAGGCTCTATAGTGAGAAGACGGCTAATGAGCCTGCCGCTATACTTGCGACCTTTTTCCGAAGCACGTGCTCGGCTCGAATTATTTGCTCGAATTATTTGCTCGAATGTAGGTGTAAACGGAACCACCGGCCAAGGTTCGTGGAGTGTGTGGTTTCATGTTTTTTTTAATTAATCGGGACCGAGCTGGTAAGTGGACGTGGAAATTCCGTGCGTTCCGAAATCGTGAAATCACAAACGCACAGAAAGAAATAGATTAGCATCCAAAGCAGGAACGCTCGCTTGCTGGCTTGGTGATACGTGACGACCGTGTGCTCGTTTTTCGGTTGGTGCGCCAGGCGTTAGACGGTGTTTCTTTGGGGAATCTTGCGATCGCAATCGAAAAGGGCGGTGGTTCGTGTTCCAAGTTGGGCAGCAGCTGTGAGTCACGGTACGGTAGCGGGCAGGGGTCATGTTTTGCGGTATTTGGCCAGTGGTGACGCGGACAGGCGACATCACGATAACCCGTTCCCGTCTGCGGGGGTGCAATTTGCTTTGTCTACACTTTCTCGTCGCGCCATGAGGCAAGCAAACCTGCTCATCCCCAGCAGTCCTTGCCTAGAGGCGCCGTAGTGAGAGAGGAAAAAACGGCTGCTATGCTTGGCAACGCGCTAGAGTGAGTGAGAGCAAACGTATCGATCCGTGCTGCTGGGTGACTTTCATCGTCGTTGACCGCTACGGGGAATCTTCGGGGGTAGGATCCTGTGGAGGAATTGCGTAACCCCGAAAAAGGATTATTTGCTAGGCCATCGTCACTAGCATGTGATGCGAGCCGGTGGCGCCCGTTTCTTTTAAATCCCCATTGATTAGAGTAGGGATTTGGTGGGGCAAATTAATCCCTTCTCTAGCCGGATCTACGCGTTCGGTGGTGGCAAGCCACAGCAGCAGCGTAAGGGGAATGCTTATTTTTATCGAAGTTTGATAAAGGGACTGCCGCCTGCAGACCGATAACGCGGATCTGCCCCGTCTGGTCGGGGAAGCAGGTGCCAGTCCGGCAAGTTTTCTAATCGAACAGTTGTTCTTACTCTTCGACAGCCAAAGGACTGCATAAGTGAAGGCCCCGTTGGAATTTTGGCAGCCTGTACAACGAACAAGCGGCACGATGGGGTCCCTTTTCCGCAGTGAGGAGATGTCTCTCTGCCAGCTGTTCCTCCAGAGTGAGGCAGCCTACGCTTGCGTGTCCGAGCTGGGAGAGCTGGGACTGGTGCAGTTCCGCGACGTAAGTAAAACACAAACACACTAGAACATAGTATATTATTTACTCTGTACACTGCAATTGAATTCCGCCCTCTATCACTCGTTTTGCAGCTTAACCCTGACGTGAATGCGTTCCAGCGCAAGTTTGTCAATGAGGTGCGCCGGTGCGATGAGATGGAGCGCAAGTTGCGCTACCTGGAGAAGGAGATCAAAAAGGATGGTATCCCGATGCTGGACACCGGCGAAAGTCCCGAGGCGCCGCAACCTCGCGAGATGATCGATCTGGAGGCGACGTTCGAGAAGCTAGAGAACGAGCTCCGTGAAGTCAACCAGAATGCGGAAGCGCTCAAGCGTAACTATCTCGAGCTGACCGAGCTGAAGCACATCCTGCGTAAGACTCAAGTCTTTTTTGACGAGGTAAGTCCATTCGTTACGCGTGATAATAGCTCCTAGTGACCGTGACGAGATCATGGTTTTGGTTATGATTATCAAACCTTTTTTTTTGTTTCTCTAACACTCGACGAATTTTGATAGTGCACACATGATAATAGGATTCACTGTGTACTGTTCATTTCATGTAATTTTTACTGCATTCGATTCGCCGATTTTATTTTTCGATTCCCATAGAAATCAAACGCGAATGCCCATATGCGCGCTACCACTATCATCAGTTTTGTTTCTTTTTTTTTTTTTGTTGATAAGAAAAATAACCCAAAGTCCCCTTACCGTTCACTGACTGACACTTTAAGAATAGACAAAATCTTTCACTCTTCAAGCCCCATACCACGTGTACCATCGGCCTATATGGTACCGTGTTTGTAAATGTATTTAAGCAAAAGGTACAGCCATTATTTAAATTAGCATCGTTTTACGAGAGAAGCATACACAACAGTTGGTGCTATGGTTTTAGCCGGGAAATAGAGTAAACTAACAATCGTGGCCGTGTATTTGTGTACTACTAAAACTGTAAGATATACAAGGTGTCCCCGAGATGAACGAACGAAATTATGAACAATCCACGACACTGCAACAAGACCAGAAGACAGTCGAACGGTGCTTATGGGCCCTCCTCGTAATACCACCTACGACAGAAAACGACAGTTTTGTGTTCCAATATTGATAATAATCATTACCTGCATGTTTCGATAAATCTTCAAATCAAAATAGCGATAGAATGTTTGCAGATTGCGATACTCCTTTTGCTCTAGGCCTTGTTCTACCGAATATTCTTGCTTTTCGGACGCACTTACTGTTGTCGCATTTTTGTTTTGTTTTACACCGTTTTTGCATTAATTATTATCCTATCGATTAAAAGCTAACCATACCGAGTGTCTTTTAATGCCTGTTTTTTCGTACATTCATAACAAGTGCGTGTTTAACGTGTAAAAGTCATACTAATGGAAGTAATACTCGAAATCATAAACCGTACACCATCACCTCTCATGTTCGCAACAAAACACACAACTGATTAATACCAGCTGCTGGTGGCGGGATCTAATCTAAAGAGACGATTATTGTACTCTGATGATAGTACTACTCTGGTTACTGGTCTGTAGATATCTACTATTAAAGGTGCTTCCGGGTGAGTAGTAGAGGATATGGCACTGGGGCCTTGTAGTTCAACAAGTTCAGTAAAGAAAAGATATCCCAACAGTAGAATGGTTAACGCATACTAGATGATGCAGGGTTACGTAAACAATACACTTGTAGTGCGCAAACCAGTTTGAGGTATACGATAGCATTCCGAGTATTAAAACTCGTTTCATGGCTCACTACTCAGCGTATTCATTGTGACGGGGGGATAAAAAAACCAGCAGCTGATGCTTGCTCATTGTAAGTGGTGATTCAGATTCCATTGTACTTTGATGTTTCATTTGCCTTCCATTTGCTCTTAAAGGGTAAACTGTAATTTGAACTGAATCTCTTCCTTCGTTACTAACACCTCATTTTCAATTTAATTCCACTGATTGAATGTCACAAAACAAATATGTTTAAAATATACCATTACTCTATGTTTAATAGCATCCCAGATTCATATGCAGAGCTCTACTAACCTCACTGGAATCCATTTTATTCGAACAATTTCCATGGTTCGACTTCGGAACTAACTCATACGTTACTAACGCATGGTACATAATATGCTGACACTTCACTTCCGTACCTCTCTGGTATGATAACAACAGTGCACTGCAAAAAGCATTGGATAGTGTGAACGTCCGTTGTTGTCTGTCCTATTTTTAATATATGATGATCCAATATATGGAACATCTTCTGGTGATCAGTATAACTAATTCGTTTACATACATTTTTGCCCTCTTCCCTCTCTACACTATCTCACCTATTTTGCCATTTTTCTGGTTGGGTACGTCTTATTTTCGGTTGTGTTGCGAATACCAAAAAAAACAAATAAATAAAACAATAAAAAAACGAACACATAAAATACAAACATCGAAAAAACAAACACGCACAAAACAAATGAAAACGAAAAAACAGGCACTGTATACCGGAAATGTACCTAATAAGACAAGAAACCGCTATCAACAGATGGCAGATTCGCACAGGGAAGAGGAGCAGGTTAACCTTCTTGGTGAGGAGGGCATTCGTGCTGGTGGTGCCGGGGCACAGGGACAGAACCTAAAATTAGGGTAAATATACACACTTTTTTTTGCTACAAAACTTCAATCTTCCCGCTTCCTTCAAAACCTTCGTTCCCCGATTTCCCAATCCCCTCTACTTGCTCAATTTATCGCTCCTACCGCTAGCTTTTCTCCCTGATTTTCTTCTCGACCCAAGCGTCCAAAAACGAACACGTTCAAGATACTTTACGAAGCTTACGTCCGCTCCATTCCCATGCCCATGTCCATTCCGG
>NC_064877.1:44675000-44710000 GCF_943734665.1 Anopheles aquasalis
AACTGCGAGGTCGAGATTTCACCCTGCCCCGGTGATGACCGGTCACGGGTCAGATCGTCCATATCGAGCTCGCTGGCACTGTTGCCCACGGATCCACTCGAACCACCACCGCTGGCCGGCAGGGACCACGTGCCGGACAGGCAGAGGGTAATGTAGGCGACAAGCACCGGTGTCCAGGTGTAGCAACGCATCGCGGCGCAAAAATAGGAACGCGAACAATCTGTTGGTGGGAAAAGCGAAAAACTTGAAAATCTTGCAAGCGGCGAGCAATTCCATACCAACTAAGCTAATTAAAATGACGGTCATAGAAATGGGGATTAGAATGAAGAATGATGTTTAATGTTTGTGATTAATTAAACTGATTCTCAAATGCGAACAGTGCCTTCACGAATGAAACGAATCATTTAAGCTCATAGTATCAGTCAAAAGACTCGAAGTGGACCATGAAATAGGCCTCGTCGAATGACACGATGATGTCGTTAACACAAATTAGACACGTGTGTGCGGATGCACTTCATAAAAGTAGGTGGATCAATTAGTGGAAACATTTACTTTCAACTCTGTTTTATGATTTCGGTCACTGATCGCCTGCATTAGAAGCGTTGCTCCAATGTACTTCGCCTACTCAGTTGCCGGCACCTCGCAACGCAGCCAATTACAATGTTTGTATGTTTGCGTTTTCATCGTTTCGGTTTGGTGAAGTTTTTTCAACTGCAACTTTTGCAGGCCCTATCAGAGGGAATGGAAATTTTCCTTTTTTCAAGGCTCTCTTTCCGTTTCTTTTTTCTCAAATCAAACAAACCCCTTTTGGAAACATTTGTAAGGGTTCTTGTTTGTGATTAATTTCGTCAGCATTACGCGGCATTTGGAAAAGTTTTTTAAGGGCATCAGACAGATCAGACAGAAGCCGAATTTTGATTTTGGATTTTTTTTAGATAGATGATTCAATGCGTTTTATTAAAAATATGTTTTATTTGTCTGTCAGTTGTGGTACAGTTATTAAATAGGGGAAGGGTCTTAGTGGGCATGACAACGAGGGAGAATCACAACGTGCATTTTTTTCTATCTATTTCGTTACGAAATAAACCGCGGAGAATTATTCTTTCGCATCTGTATGATACCCGAGAACTCCGCACCGTCGTCAATCAGCTTATCGTCCGTAAATTTCTACGATAAAGTTGTATCCATGGCCTCGCTGCGATTTCAGGTGTACCGTCGTGTAGTTGTAACCAATGCCACCTGCATACAAACTTGCATATCCTCCATTACCGTTGATGTACTGATCGACCACGGAAATAGCGGAGATGTTGCGCCCTTGCTGACCCTAAGAATAATTTGATTAAGCCGTATCACTACGAGTCCATGAGAATCAGCTCTCCGCTAATCTTACCTTCAACGGGTACACCAAATCGATGGACTTAACCTGCAGAATCGTACCAGACCGGACGGCAATGGTGCGGTTAAGTAGGACATCGCGCGGATCACGGACACCCCAGAAATAGTTGTGACTCTGGCTGGCAACCAGGCAACCGAACATCAGCAAAGCAACGATCACTGTTATTCCTTTCATTTTCCTCACGATCGATGTAGCACTAGGACGAGGATCAAATGTGAACTGTTTTGCTCTACTGCGAGAGATGGAGTGTAACTTGTGAATCGCTTGCTAACGCAAAAGCTTAAATAATGAAGAATCTATCCAACACGAGTATTGTGCAGCTGTTCTGTTTCTTATCTTATCAGTGCACGTGGTTTGTTGTCGAGTGAAACCACCCCAGAAGCCAAGCACACCTTTCTCTACCGTTAAATAAAAACACCAACAAAACATCATTCGTCACACGTTTTGCACTCCGTAGATGGTGGTAGATGCTTTATTCCGACGGTGTCTTATCTGCTTCCGGCTACTGGAAGCTGACTAAGAAAGAGATGACTAAGATGCCCCTCAAGTCTTGGCGGTTATTATGTGTCGGAACTCCATGGGAAACACATTTTGTTTCAAGATAAGAGCTGCAGTTGCCCTTGGTCTCTCGTCAGGTGACACTGTATCCGACTGTTGACCCGGTCATTGATATAGAACTGGACAGCTGTGGCTGGCAAAAAACCAGCACTAAATTATTTTTGGTTTTGTTTATTTAAAACTTGGAGAAGGCATTTCTATGAAACTTATTGCGCAAACCGGTGCAAACGAATTTGAGCACTATTTCATTTGTTTTTAATTCACTTTCTTCGATAAATATGCAGTTAAAGGCAACATGTTTAATCCAATCGTGTATTGATAGTTTCCACAATCATTCAATGATTTTTGAACTGACTTCTCAATCCTACCAGTCTTTAACAAACCGTTGATCTCCTGGAAATCAAACATTTCGGCTTAAAGAGAGGCTCAAGTGAAGCTTTGTCCATCACGCCATACTTCCATAGCGCGGCGGTACGAGCGAAGATTGTATCGATTATCGTCGCCCGATCGAAATGAAATCGATTCTCGGTCAGGCAGCACTTTACAAGGATAGTTCTTGTTATTTTTCGATGATACTCCATTCCATCCATCCGTTGCATAATCCATTCAATATTACTCCTTACGCCGACATCAACGGCAAATCCTCATTCGGTCCGCCCTTCCCTACTCCTTCTTCACAGCCATGCAAACGTTTGCCTGCGTCATCTCGGTTCTCGGTTCGCAAGAATAGAACTAATCCCCCTGGTCTCGTCCCGTCCCGTCCCGTCCCATGCACCGCATTGTGGCATCGGGCTGTTTCTGGTAGAAGAATAGATGAATCAACTGCCTCCTACTCAAACTTGGCTAGACCATTCTTGAACTATGATGACACATCTGAAGTGTAGAATCTGATAACGGCAATGATCTAACAGTAACATTGTGAGCTGTTGACTGAGCCTATGAAATTAAATTTCATTTGGAACGCGGCGGCCAAAGCGTTTATGTTGAATTGTGATACTTCATACCGCTTTCCGCTCTTTCATTTTCTCGAACTCTTACACAATACCATGGTATTGTGCGTAGGATCAACCAATCGAAGGTCTAGGGCATGTCCACAAGCCACCATTCTGTAAAAACGCCCTTCCGACAATGCTAATGCTGGTCAAGGGAGTGTAGTGTTTAATACTTGACACGCGCTTGTCGCGAAACAATCGAAGGGCAGAAAGTTCAAGCGAAATAAGAACCAAAAAGCGTTTATGCTGTAAGTAGAATCGGGTTATTTATAGAAGAAGAATAAGGAGCTTCAAATAACGTCCATGAGGTGGATGAAATTGGTAAAGGATTGAGATTTCGGGGATAGCAATCTGCTAATTAAAATCAAACAATCTGTTATCTGGCATTATCTCTTTCGTCACCAGCTTGTATTTCATTTCAGGAAAGATTACCTTTCCTAGTTTGAAAACGATTTGGGTCCTTAATCCAAAAACGGACCAATTTGATAAATGAAATTCTGTGACCATTTCCTCTTTATATTAACCTCTTATTCTATTGCATAAATTCTGTTGAGATATTTATAAACGAACGACTATCGCCTCAACAGTGACTGCAGCGAGCTGTTAGCTACAGTTGGCTCACTAACATCGTCCACAGAAGCTTCTATGCACTCAAATCAAAGGAGATAGGAGAAATAGTTGTGCAAATATTGCAACTGTGTAATAAAATTAGATTGCTTATTACTACGATTTAACAACACATTCAATTATCGCCGTTGTCCATAGTTTGCCACAATGTACGAGCAATGACATGCGTCTATATGCGCTGCGTGCAAATAAACCTCACGATGACACGTGCCATTTGCTGTGCTGCAACGGTCTGCAATTTACTACACTCGAATTTGGTATTCACAGCATGCCAGACTCTTTGGAGCCTTCATCCATGACGTCGTCTTCAGGCATTTCCACAAGGATGACAAGGATGTATAGCGGAGCGTGTAATGAAAATACACCATCGTGCAGCAGCACCGTATGATACAACTGACCGAGCAGAAGAAGAAACTTAACTGAACAAACAAACAAACAAACAAAAAGCAACACAAAAAAAACCGATATGTCCCTGCTGGTTATTAACTTCGTGCGACGTTGCTTCCATTATGCTCACAAATGGGCTTCTTGGTGCAACGTGCAAGCAAGCATGAAAAAAAAAAACAATTAGCAAACCTAATTGAGCAACTCATTGGTTCGCTGTTTTTTCCTCGCCTAAACCAATAAACACTCCGTCGTTCGTCTAACCGAGTAGCGGAAGTGACGATGCTTGAAAGCGACAGCCTCAAACAGGCGACATTTCACTGCAGCATAATGAATGAGCCGGTAGTATCACCCATTAAGGGTACTAGAGGAGTGTGGGGTACGGAGTTCGTCGGTGACATGACAGGCATCTATTCGATACATTGTGAGCCTGGCGCGGGAGAGGGGGGGGGTAATTTTCTCGTGACCAATTACGGCACATTACAATGATGCTTTTACAGCGTGCTTGTGGCAGGAGAATCCTTTCGTAACAAGAAGAGTTTGTTTCCGATGATCAAAGCTAGCTGGCGTAGCTGCGGTCAAAGGGATCCAAAGATTCCTTTCAGAAAGATTGTTTTCCAACAACACGCGAAACATTGTAGGTTTCCTTCGATTAGTAGGAATACCATCAAAGTTCCCATTCGATCATCGGTTGCTAGGCGTACAAATGATATTGTGCTCTCGTCGCAAAGGAATTCGTCGCCGTCATCTCCGTTGTTTCAGCCGCCACGAATCCTTTCAAATAATAGTTGATTAATTTGCAGTTTGGCGTCTTGGGCGTTTTAAACACGATTGATCCCCAGGCCAATGGAACAATCGAATGAGTCACTCTCGCAAGACCTGAACAAGCGAGCCACGTGTTTCATTCGTCACGGGATATTGTCCTTACCAGTGCTACTACCAGCGAGTAGCACTTGACGCGTGCCAACCAACGCCTCCTACGTTTGGTACTGCGCGCTATTGTTGCGACCAAACTTTAAGCAACTCGCGAGATGGTACCGCAAAGGGACCGGAAAGTGCTGGCAATTGTTGTCGCACAACATACACGCATACGGGGAGCCTCATGAAGGGCGGGCGGATGAGCGTGATCGGAAAAGCTAAACACACCACCAAACCGCCCCCCAAAATCGGCGGCAACAATAGCTATTATCTGGCATTATTTATCATTCCACAAATAATCCTTTGCGTATTCTTCGGGCGTTGGTCCCGAACGAGCCACAGCGAACCGAAAGGGAGCCCAAGGGAGCGAACACCAGCAGCCTACTTGGCTTGGCGTTGGGTTCAATAACGTATTTTATTGTGCCCCGAGCGGGAGGATCGACTGCGTGCCCATGGGCTGATTAGAGGCGCTTATGGAAAATGAGGTTTTCCGTAAGGTGGTAAGCGGGGCGGGGGGCATTTTCCTCCCTTCAGTGTCTCTGAATTTGTGGTAGTGTTTGTGTGTGTTTGCGTAAACTCAAGAAAATCATCGCAAACACTATGTTCGAGTGATTATGTTCGCCCGTGGCCTTTGGAGTATGAGTATGGTCTGTGCGCGCGGCTATTATTGGCGGGGTAGTTGCGGAAATAGTCTCTTAATCTCGTGATCTCGTCGGTTTTGGGGAGACATGGGTGTGGCAGCACAGTTTAATAACATTGTTTTAGGGTTTTGTGTGATGTTGTAAGTGAACCAATTCGATGTCTCGACGATGACTTGAACCCAAATGCTAAGCTATAAAATAAGCTAAAATAAAAGGAAAGCATATATGAGATGCGAGCATGCAGATTTTGCTGCTGGTTTCTAATTGAGTTTCGTGCACAAAATACTCATTAACACTTAACCCTCATCTTCATCATTGCTCTAGCCCCCGTTAACGGCTTCCGAAAAGCTGATCATGATAAGCGCATAACGTCGTCATCGAACCGATTACGATGCGAGGTAAGTTTATTACCATTACCAGCGCCCCCGGGGTAATCTAGCTGATGGGCCACGCGCGGAGCATTGATTGATTCGCGGAGGCCCCGAAAAATCCCGAAAAAGCTATCGCAACAATAGCATAATATAACAATCACTGTCGAGAAAAATCAATTTCCTACGGATAAATGATATTAAGCAATGGGGCACCGTGTTACCGGGAGTATTGCAGTGTGATCATACACTCCCGGGGGCAGAACACACGCGTCATAAAAAATAAGAATCTACCATCTGGGGAATTTCAGAGACGTAGTGTCAAGCTGTTGCGCCTAAGGAGCTAATTTTATCGCTCCTGAAATGGTGCTGCAAATGGTGCTGCCATGCGAGAGGTGTCTACCAGCATTTTATAATGTTTCAAGAGTGAAATGACGGGGGAGACGGCACAATCGGTTTAATAAGGACATTTTCTGGTTAGTAAAAATAATACCCTTGCCACAGGTTTCCGTCACTGCGCGTCTTGGACAGTGAGCTCCCAAGAAGTGATTTCGAGACCGGCTACTAGACCGGCATCCTTTCACCAACTGTTGATCATTTCCTCCAACTAATGGGATTCGCTACAGCCCGGAGGTTAAGCGGTGGTTAAGAGAACGTCCTTTCAATTATCTTCACAGAGACTTCCTTCCGGTGCGAAAGTGCTCTGTAGTGGAGCCTCTTCAAGGTCTGGTTCGTTGGTGAAAGTCACGTGTGGATTATGATTTTAAAATCCTCTGGTTACTGCGATGGTTCAAAAGGTGAAGAGAGACTAGCTTGCGGTGAGTATGATCAGCGAAGTAGTCGCCTCGCTATGCTATGGTAACGGCGATGCTACTGCTGCTGCTTGAGTTTAAATATTTGATAAACCACTCGTCAGCTGGTGGATGGCGCCGAACATTAACATAATGACTATACAATGCTCTGTCTGCGTTACTGCATACATTCTCGACGCCATCAAAATGCACCTCAGGCATCCGGAAAATGTATCCTTCGCACTCTCGCGTTGGACCGATTCGCGAGTTCGTTCGTTCGATATGTCATTCCAACGTACCATTCATCCGCACGTGGCAGCCCCTCCTAGCGCAGCCCTAGCACCGTCCCCGTTCCCCCGAAGGCCCGTTGCCGATAGATATGCTGATATAACGATATTTTTTCTCGGTTTTCCCATTGCTACGCGATTTTCCACTTGCGGCAGATTTTTGCACTGCCTTTTTTTCTCCCCGATTCCCCGTACGCGCCGGCGGCTTGCGTGACTAATATTGCCAGCCAGCGAGTGAGCTTAAGTGCGTAACCTACGCCCTGGTGCGCACCATCATCTCCTTCCTCCGCTCCTTCGATGTCATGTAATTTTGGCAACGATGTTTTTATTAGCATGCTTCAGCTGCCGGCCGCTCTGCCTTCACGCCATCGAATCGCAGCGTAACGACACTTTTCAAACAACGACCACGACGGCAAGTGGCCGTGGCGGCGTGCCGTGTCGGAGGAATGGCCAAATGCGAAATGATTTCACATCACTTTTGGCCACCAACGTGCACGTGTACATGGTGCTATGATGCTATGTGATGGAATGTGCCCATGGCCCTGGGAATGTGTCTGCGCTCGCGTTTTAATAATGTCATTCCGCGGGGCCACCACCATCATCATCTTTGGCATCGATATTTTTTTTGAGCGACAGTTCCGGGGGTGCTGCTGAGCCGGTACGTGACGTTACGTGTTGGTGCTGTTGGAACACATAAATCAAATCACATCATTTTACTTCTATCGGTCGGTGTCTGTCTGTCTCTCTCTCTCTCGCTATCTGTCGGTTCTTTTTCACATGGATGCTGGATGGTTTTTGTTCGGAATTGCATTGTTTACACACATTCTTTAGGTACTTATTGCGTGCCGTGGTTTTTTTTTGTTCCGAAACACGGCTTTACTGTTAAATTGATGCTCAGCATGTTGGTGCCCACCCTCCGGCCTATTCTTTCCGACCACATTAATGATAACGAGTGTAGTCTGCCGATTCCAGGGGCACCACGCGTTCGCAGCATTCTGAATCCGCTTGAATGGCATTAGCATCCTGTTCAGTTGCGACGAAGAGAACTTTCACTCAGTTCTGTTTTCTATCCGTTCCAAGGCAAACGATGCACTCTATTCTATCGTTCCAGTATTAGAAGCCACCACGAGAAGCCCCTGAAGCTCCCTGAATGCGCTTAGCTATACGTACACCAACAAGCTTATGCATAATTTCTACCCTAGAGTGAAACGTTAATTTCGGCAGCAAACAACAGACTTTCCTCGTTGTAGCGCTCTCGGTTGTGCTTCCATGAGACCACGCTTATAACGGCTGTTTAGCACACGATGGTCCACAAACCTGATCCACAGTGGGATTTTCGAATGTTCGGTATGAAAATCGGAAAATAACACTTATCACCATCGAGCAGCAGCTTCCGGGTTTGGGGTTATTTAAGGCTCCCCTTAAGCCTTAAGGCTTCGGTATTTAATCTTTTTGACACATATTTTTAGCATTTTAGCCTGAACGTTGATTTTTGGATCAATCGATGAAAAACTGACAAAAAATCCGCGTTTCATACAAGGATACATGCAGCTCGCTACTTTGAACAGCGTTTCCTAAAAACCAACATTTTCAAAGCCGGTGCCCATCGTACCGTAAAAACTACTGCACCGATTGATTTGAAATTTTTATCACATAATCTACATACTCTTTGCAAGGTAGCCTCATCAAGATTTTATGAAAGTTGTTGATACTTTTTTTTAAACTAATCTTTGAAACTCGTGTTTTTAATCAAAATGACAAAAAGCATCACTTTTCCAACTTAAAAAATCTGCCAAAAATCGAAAAATAGGAAATTACACAAAAACTCGACGGGGCTACCTTGATAAACTTATAATCTATCAAATGAATATCTATTTGTATTTTTCTAATGATCCATCACGCAGCTACTATGAGATCCGGAAAAAGTACCTTTTCGCAGACGCACCTTAATAAATTTGATGCCATGGATGAAGTTTTTTATCAATCTTCTTCAAAATAGAACCAAATACATTTTAAAAGTTGTAGTTTAATATGCCATTCACTTGTTAAAATAAAATTGAATAGTTACGTCACAAAAAATTGTCAAAAATGATCCTTTTTTGGATGGTCCTGGTTTCATCTTGTAAATGGGACTTGGCAAAAGAGGTTCCTGGAACTCATTTGACCAGTTGTACAGACCTCAATGGACCACTGTGTGCTGGATGGCTGGACGGAGCAACACATCAAAGGCATTTCCCGAATGTAAAGCAATTGTCACGCTATCCTTGAATCCGCAGGGATCCATCACGCATAAGAAGGAGGACACATCCATCGTTGTCGAGCCTAAAGCGTGGCAGTAGCTTGTCTTGCGTTACGTTGCGGTCTGGTTTGCGATTATGCTCACATCCGGTGCCGGTGGATCCCTTCGATCCTTTCGTACTCACAGGCTCGCCCTAGGAAAGGCGATAAGCGATTGTGCTAATGGTTTGCTAAACACCCGTCGCGCCGTTTGATGGATAAATTCTCGATCTCGATCTTTCCCATCCACCATCGGGTGCGGACGTTGCAAATTATGCAAGTAATCACGGATAATGAATTTGTGGCTGGAATCCCTTTTTCGAGGATTTCGAGCGCAAAATATGGAACACACCTGCAGCTGCTCCTTCTTTGTTGCCAGAGCAACGCATGCGTTCGCATACTACGACAGCAAACAAACAACCGAAACTTGATCATCGCCTCCTACTGCAGTTCATGGAAGGGGTTCATATTAGGTTGGGTAATAAGTCTTTTCGTATTTTGGCAATAGATGGCTTTGGAGTCGTCTATCTCCACCGTTATAAATCACATTATGTCATATCATACCACGTTGTTTTAAGGGACATTTGATGTATCTTTTAATCAAAACAGAACAGAATTTGGAGCAGTGACCAAAAAGTTATAGCTGTCCAAAGATGAGTGAAAATAGTGAAGAAATTCGCTATATTTTGAAAATGTTCTACAAAAAAGGGAAAAATGCCACGCAAGCCTCCAATTAAATTTGTGATGTTTAGGGGGACGATGCTGAATCAGTTCGTGTAGCATAACGATGGTTCGCGCGCTTCCGTTCTGAAAATTTTGATGTCAAAGATGCACCTCGCTCTGGCCGACCTATCGTTGCTAAAGTCGATGAAATTATTGAAAGGATAGACCACGATCGTCACATAAGCAGCCATTACATCGCTAAGGAACTAAACATTCACTATAAAACCGTTTTGAGCCATTTAAAAAAGGGTGGGTTAAAAAAAAGCACGATTTTTGGATACCGCATGAATTGTCAGCGAAAAGTTTATTGGACCGAATTAACATCTGCGATTCTTTGCTGAAACGGAATGAAATCGAACCGTTTCTGAAGCGAATGGTTACAGGACATGAAAAGTGGATCAAATACGACAATAACGTGCGAAAACGATCATGGTGCAAGAATGCAGAAGCTACACAAACAGTCCCAAAGCCAGGAAGATGCCGCGGAAGGTTATGCTCTGCGTTTGGTGAGATTGGAGAGGAATCAATCATTATGAGCTACTCCAGAAAGGTCTAACTATTAATTCTAGACTTTACTGTGACCAATTGATGATATTGAAGCAAGCAATCGAAGAAAAACGGCCAGAATTGGTCAACAGAAAGGCCTTCGTCTTCCACCATGACAACTCACATCTTTGATGACTCTGAAAAAACTGGGAGTGCTTGGCTGGGAAGTTTTGATGCATCCTCCATATAGCCTAGACCTTGCACCATCGGATTACCACTTGCTTGGTTCTATGCAAAACTCCCTTAGTGGAGTACCGCTACCTTCAAGAGAAGCATGTGAAAACATCGTGTCACAGTTTTTTAACGATAAACCACGGAGTTTTTACACTAAAGGAATTATGTCTTTAGCCTAAAAATGGCAAAAGGTGGTTAACCAAAATGGATAATATTTGGTTGAATAAAGTTGCTCAAAACTAAAAATATATCCCTTTGAAGTTTTACTCAAAATACGAAAAGACTTATTACCCAACCTAATATATCAAAGCGCAACCAACCATCGGGCACGTGGTGGTCCATCTGTGGTTCCCTGGCACCGGATGATGGTCGAGATCAATTGCGCGTGGCACGTAACGGGCAATCAAATGCTCATCAAACCCGTAACGGCTGTCGCTCCTTGAGGGGCGCTCCATTTTTGACTTTTCCCTTTTTCCACCCAGTAAAAGATGTTGATCTTACGATTTATGCGTTCGTTAGCCACATCGTCATCGACGGACAGCAGTCCATGCGATGGACGCTCAGCTCGTCCTACACAGCAGCATCCTTCTCATTACGAATGCCCCCTGCTGCTGACGAGTGTTGCTTAACAACGCGTGGAAACGGGGCCACGGCAAGAAGCAAAAAGGGGTTCAAATCGGGGCTCCTCTTCTTCTGGAGTTTGAAAGGTTGGCTCACTTGGCGAACGATAGTACTGTGCACAGTGGCCACTGGTTGCAGTAAACATTTTTGTGCTCCAGTTTCGCAAATTGGTCATACGGTCTTGTCCATTCACCATACCCTCCCTACTGTTAACCAGGGGTGGGTGCATCCATTCGCGACCAGAAATCGGCAGCATAAGGAGCCCTGGATGATATCCGGCTGCTAATAAAATTCGCCTGCTCATGGCACTGTGTTGTTACGCTTTCCTTACGATGCCGTTGCCAATGGAATGCCAATGAATTAACGCAAGGCTGTGCAGTGCAGCGGCAGTGGCATCCTTCTGGACCGGATATTTTTCCCTTTTCGCGAGTCAAGCTAATCTTTTGCTCTCTTGAGTTTTCTGTTTCTCCATTGAGGCGGAAAAAGCTTACCGATTGACGGGAAATTACCTGCAGCCGGCTGCGCGCAGACTGTTGCACTTGACGGCGCTTGACGTCATTAGAGGTGGCGCCCGCCCCCCCCCCGACAAAACAGTTCTCAAG
The DNA here is from genome assembly GCF_943734665.1 of Anopheles aquasalis. Taxonomy (NCBI): domain Eukaryota; kingdom Metazoa; phylum Arthropoda; class Insecta; order Diptera; family Culicidae; genus Anopheles; species Anopheles aquasalis. Next base: position 44,686,906 of record NC_064877.1, read on the forward strand.
CAAGGTTTGGCTTTGTTTCTCGCTCGAAATCCTGCAATCTTTGCCGGCTATTCATTAGTTTCTACCAGTAGCTCCAGAAAGGTGTTGACGAGAAGATTGTACACCTCCGCAAGACGCAAAGGCGCAAAGTTGTGTCGGCATAGTTGGACTTGTTTGGCTTGCGATGGAAAAGTAAAGGTGAGCAATTAGATTTGCATCTTGAGAAACGAAACACCATGTTTTGTCAGGTGCGCGATGGAAAGCGATTTATGCGCTGCTGAAACAAGTTTGTGAAACTGTGTAATAATGATGTAGATCAAGCGGAAGGTGGTAAATAACAGCATTCATTTCGTTCAATATCCGACGCAAAGCGGGCGCCACTGCCACTGGAGGTCAACTTTGTTTTTTTGTTCTTAATTCAATTTCCATTAGAAGCTTAGCAGGCTCGACCTGTAACACTCATACGAACCATATGCGGCTGCGTACTATAGTTGCCCATGCTTTTGATCGCTCGAGTGCGTCTCGATAAATGTCATCACACTTGCCACTCTCTAGAAGAAGGCCATGCAATGCTGCCATGCTGTGAATGCACCACACCGCAGGACGAACAATCACGCTGGCACAGAAGAAAACAATGGCCGTCAACGGAATCGCTTATTTACAGACGCTTACCGCGCTTCCGCTTATCGTCCGTAGCCTGCGACGCGTCGTGTGGAATCAACAGGTTCCGTCCCGGTGCAACGGTGCACTGGCCGCGCGTACAAATCCTTCTTGAGCAAAACAACACCCACGGCATGCTCGGACGATCGGCATGTGACAGGTTTAATTGAATTTCCCTTAACCCAAGCCCAACTGGCACGCTCCACTGGCCACCGCTGAAGAAGAAGAACGGCGATGGTGCGACACACAAGCAGTGTGCAGCACATGCAAAAACCGATTTCGTTTCGACGAAGCGGAGCTCTTCCTTCCCGGTTTCTGTACCATCTTTCTGCTTCTTATTTGTCATGTGGTTAGTGTGCCAAGTGGCCTCAACATAACCATCCTTCCGCAGAGTGAAAGGATGCCATTTTTATTGCATTCTTCGTGGTGTGGCAGTAAACATAAAAAGAGGAGAGGGAAATCTGCTACATCTGCTGCTACTGCACTCCATGCTGCATATGTTGCTGCACGTTTCCTGTCGATTGTATCAATTTGTAATCATTTATGAACCTAAACATGTACCGCACCCACAGGCATCATCTCGTGTTGAGTAGCAGCAGCATCATCGATGGAAGAGTGAATTTGAAAATGGCCATGTGGTGAATGCAAACGGAGCAATCTGCAATCTACAATGCTTCAAGATGCTGCTCTGCATAAGCTTCGATTCAAGGCTCGATATTTGATTGTGATACAAGCTGCACTCTGCATCGTAGCTGCACCATCGCACATCGTTCTAGGCCCCATTTGTGCATCGACCGACTGCCAACTAGTCTGGTCTGTCCATGCCAAGCCTTGTTAAACACTAAATCAACAAACCCTTCCATGCAAACCCTAGTGCCGGCAGCAATCGATACTTCCAGTGCAGTGGGGCCGGCTTTAAAGTTCGAAATCCGTAACAGTCCCCAGGGACATCCAACGTAACGACCTCGCTTCACTTTTCGCTTTTCAATTAAACTCGGTTTCGGTACTTCTGGTCGGCTTAGATGTGGTGCAAAGTAACGGCAAAAAACTGCCATTTGCCGGTATATGAGTTTCGTATAAAAAAGCATAAAATGTTGCGCTCGAGGCCGCCTCTCGCCGCCTTTCCCCGAAAAAGCGGATAAAGTGATAAAACCATACACCGAACCTCTCGATTCGCGTGGATTAGGTGTTGCTGATTGTGTTTCTTCGGTCCCGGGGTGGGCCGAAAAGCCGTCCATCGCACCCCGGAAAACACGCGGATTGCATCGCGCACCGCAGATAAGCTGTGGTCGCACCGGCGGCGACAACAAATTCTGCACAGATCCCTATCCTAAACATAAGATCCACTAGACAGACGGCAGCGCAGGTCGAGCGGTACGAAATCCTCTCGCCCCGGCTCTTTGGCGAGCCGGGAAATGTTATCTTTCCCGTCACCGGAAGCCTAATTCTGGGACAATCTCTCTTCCTTCTTCCGCGGCTCTGGCTTGTGAAGCTTTGTGAATTCCTTTTAAAATTCCAAGCACTTCACGATGCTCGAGGGCTCGGTTTGGTCAACAGGTCAGCGACATACAGTGGCACAGACCCAGTGTCCTCGCGTTGACCGGACGGAAGGACCGATGACTTGAGGCAAAGACTTGAGTCAAGGATCTGATTAAAAGTACATCAACGGAGAGAATGCGAGTGGCGCACACTCTGCTGCATGATGTGTTGCTTGATGGCACTTAGTACGACATGTCGTGGAGTCCTCTGGAACTTCCGGTCACCGTTGATAAACACTTCACAACTTCACAAGCATTTCCGTGTGTACCGTGGCTGTTGCACTTTTTGCAGCGGCCTTTTGTGCGGATGGTTTGTGATTGGCCAGTAGTCCAGCATGGATGGTCATTGGGGCCTAGCGACTCCCGACATTCTGCCTCACCGCCAGATGTACCCCCTTTGGAGCACGGCCATCTTGACGACATGTTGCTTTGCAAAAGCCCAAACCAAAGTGACTACGTGATCGAATTCCAACGGTCACATTCATCATGTACCGGGAGGACGGAGAAGTAGAAGAGAAGGAGGCATTTGTTCAACGAAGAAAAAGACGAAGTTGAACGGAACATGGGAGAAAGCTGAACGGTAGAAGAGATGAAATTCCATCATTCGAACGATATCAGTTCAGGTTAATGATGGCCACACCGGCAATAGGACGACGTGTCCAGAACGTGACAGTTGTGTTATCAATTTTCGGACCCCAAACGGATGGAGGCGCAAGACGCAAGCGCCACGATTGACGACTCGGTATCGGTAAATCAGGTCCACTATGACGCGCTGTTGCTGCTGCTGCTACTACTAACTGATTGACATCAGTATGGGAACCTGGGGGTATGGTGGTCATTGGAAAACTACGTCCTACGTTCATCGTACGTCCTACACGCCGAACTTTGGTCTTAATCCGCTACGGTTACGCTCGACGTGTGACAATCACAATGGATCATAATGACCGAAACCAACACAAAACGTGGTGGTGAAACGTGTGACAGTTACATTCGCCTGATAATATAGGATTACTGATATGAAGAGTTACCAACTTCACACTGTTGTATCTTTCAAACTGCTCGTAACATCGACGCCAAAAATTGTTTTAGTTACAGTTTAATATATTGTTTACAAGTTGGTCATATATTGTTTACGCAAATGCGTTTGGTAGGCATTTGCGTCTATGTTTTGTAGATTTTTGCTATCAGGATGTAATTCAATAGTAATAGCTGCGGTGGCGATTATTTGGCTGGAAAATCACATCCTTCTGCTAGGATTTGTGAGCTCAGTCACCTTAAAATGAACAAAATGTTTGTGTATCGCACCATAAATCGATACAATGGTACTGATAGTATTACAAAACGCCTTTGGTAGTGGATCAAAACAAACCGCAACATCGCCAGAAATGATTCGGAAAGTGAAGGCCACAATTCAACGAAATCCGCCGCGCTATCCAAAAAACCTTGCAAAAGATATGAACATTTCACCTCTAAAAACGATCGTGATTACTTGATCGATGGTTCATACTTCGAATTTCAGCCTAAGTACGACCACTAGTACCAATTTCCCATCGCAATCATTGGTTTGGACCGCGCTGTGACCGCTGATGGGCGCTCTTCAACTGTTTTCATCGATCCTGGAGTCAAAATGAAAGCAACACATTATCGATAATATGTCTCGAAAGGTGCTTTAGAGCCGTGGACACGCAAAGCTTTTGGTCGCAGACACACCACCGTCTCTTAAAATTCGTGTGAACCAAAAAAATGGTTAAAAAACCATGTTCCACACTTCATTTCGTCCACACAGTGGATTTAGATTTTGGCCAGACGCAAATCCAATGGACCATTCCATCTGGCCCAAGTGAGAGAGCATGGCGAGGACTAAAAAATAAGCCAGTATGGATGCGCTAATGAAATCGATTGTACGAGAACGAGCCAACATACCGCAAAATCACATTCGTGCAGCATCATCTTTTTTGTTTTACCATTTGAAGGCTATAGTCAAGGCAAAAGGTGATCAGATCGAGCTAAAGTGAATGGTTTCTGAGATTTTGATTATTTTTAAACCAATTTAGTCTTTAAAAATTAATACAAATTCATTCAAACAAAAAAGTTATAGTGTTTTTTGAATAGGTAACCCTTCTCATGTAAGTAACGCTGTAGATCGCTGGACGGAAAGGCAGCCGAGGCATCCTTCGATCGATCACACCGAAGCAGAGCTACGGAAATGAATATTTTCATTTCGATTCTGTATAAACGATTACCGCTGCTGCTGCTGTTGCTGCTGCTGCTGCTGTTGCTGCTGCTGCTGCTGCTGTGATTGTTGACAATCAGCGATAACAGTCGCGGTTTTTTGTTTAACTGAAAAGCGCAACGAACAACGAAGCGCAACGAACATTCGCGCGGGCGTTACAGTGAACTGTTTCTCCCTTCCAGCCCGGAACCAGAGCAAAGCAGATTGCCGGTACGGCGGTGTGAATAAATACGATTGCTTTACTGCCCATTTGTCTAAATATAATAAAAGGATAACAACCGGGGCGGTAGCGACGGTATGATATGTACCATACACCCAGTGAGCGAGTAGTGTGGGTTGCGTACGGTACGCGTAACCAAGCTATGGCCCCCGTACGCCTCTAGGTGCCCACAGCAATCACAGTCAACTTGGGGTCAACCGAGTGGGTGCTGGTTGGCTGACTGGCCTGGGGTAAGAATCCTGTTTGCTCATTTTATTTCCGGCAATTTACGCCCGGCTCTCGCTTACTATGTGGTACTGAACCGTGGGAAAACCAGCGTACGGCAGGCATTAACATTCGGCAGCTGTCCCCACGCGGTCACCGGTTTATTGCAATTTATGAACCAAAAAGAAAAAGGGACAAGACACCACAAACCACAAACGAACAAATATTCTTCCGATGGCTACTTCCTTTCCTCGGTGTCTCCTTCTCTGAAAGTTGACCAAGAAATCCAAGGGTCCTCGGTATGAATGGATCGCTTTCCGGTGCACACTGGATAGCCCTCCCGGTTGGCGCATCTTCTCGTCTGTTTATGCATAATCTATCGAAGAAGCAGTGCGGTGGGGGTCCCTCGGGGGGCAGAGTCGATATCATCGTATCGCCCATTCGCAACGGAATGGTTTTGGGGCCCTTGGGAATCGAAAGACCGTCGGGAGAGAGCAGCAACAGTTTCCGTTCGTGGTTTCCGTTCCGTTGGTTCTATATGCAAACCGGAAACGGTGCATATTCAGCAAGGGAGTTGATTGCTATGCTATACCGTCCCATTTTAGGATTCTAGAATACTAAACTGACAAACGCCCAGTCCAAAAGCTATCCTTTTTGGGGCGTCAGCGTGTCTGGAGTGAGTTCGTTTTGGTCGGAAAAGTTGTAAAGTTTGCCAATTGGCTTAAGGTGGTTCCGTTAAACAGGGAAACTGTTCAAAGCTCAGAAACTCTCACTAGTCCGTTTACTATGAAATGGATAATGTTCGGTAGGAAAATATGATTCCACACCGCTACTACTGGTTTCTGTGCGGGAATGCTTTCTTCCTCCTTCGTGGAAGAAGAAAAGCAACAAGAAAAAAAACCCCAATACAGAACTCACTTCACGGACAAGCTGGAAACAAGAATGTGAATCATTTTAACAAGAAGCCAAACCAAACGGGAACAACGAACTGAGCAGGGGGGAAAAACGATACAAAACATTATCTTCCCCGGGCAGGACGACGGAAACCTGGACCGAGGACCTCCCAGCTTATCTTGCCACTAGGTCCACCGTCGCAGCCGCCGCCGACGCCGTCGTCAAAAGAGCAAGATGGAAATGTCATTCGACATTAACGAATCAAACATAAAAAGGCAGCTCGAGGAGGAGAACGAGCTACTATTCGTCGCGTCTCTCGCGTTCTGTCGACCGCCATCGATAACGATTTCGTCCGCCACGATGCGATGCTGGTGTCGCACTAATTTGAATGTTGCCCAAAATGATGAGCTTTAAATAGCGCGCCAGCGACATCTTGCCCAAACAGTCCAGGCCAGTATTTGGCCAGGCGAGTGTAGCGTTGCCTGTTGAGTTGCCGGAATTCGGTTACCTTTCGGTTAGTTTCGTCTCAATTTCGTTTGTAAAATACAATTAGCGCTCCTCGGATGATCCGTCTCATTGAGTACGGTCGGTGGAGGAAGCAGCAGCAACAGATAGCACACGAAGGACACTTGGCGAGAACTCAAGACACCGTCCAAACCGTCGCCCTGTTCTGCTGGTACGATTTCAATTTCAGGAAGCCACTTTTCGGACGACTGAACCGATATTTGGAATTCCCAGACGTGGACCTTTGATATTTGAGGCACCGAGGTGCACATCACCTTGGTCCGTTTGCGTTTTTTTTCGGTTCGTTGCTGGCGCAGTTACTCGCGAGGAAGCTCCCGTTGGGCCGTAGCAGCGAGACGGTCATAAAACTGTTTTCGGGGCCATTTGTAGTCTAGAGCCCTTTTTATTACTCCAGGTTAGAACGGTCCTGCCCAGTGTGCGGCCTAAACCTGACCAGGGCTAACAAAGTCGGGGACCTCGAGGGCCTCGAGGGCTTGTGCGTAGAATTCCACTGCATGGTTTGGCATTGGCGGACGATTTTATGGTTAGTGCACAACACCGTCGGTTATGGTAAGATATGACCACACCGGGACACTAAGAAACAGATCACTAGCCAGCCAAACAGAGTTCCTCCGATGGGAAACAGAAGTGAAGGTCATCCGGTTTTCCTTTCGTACAATTAGAAAACAGATTAGGAGGCTTTTGTTCGGTAAAGCGCACCTCGCTAATCGTTATTAATGTATCATTTAAGTTACTCATTCGTCGCTGCTAGCTTCCACCAAGTAATGGTTGCTCATTTAGGCATTAAAATTTAATTAGAAAAATGTAAAGCTCCTCCATTCGATAGCACCTCAGGACATTATCCTCCATTTCCTTGCGCCACTGACCTGCTAGTCAGAATGGATGGCCTGCTTTGCTGACGAAAGTGTGAGGTCCGGTGGAGTGGCACAAAGCTGCACGGCCTACTCGAGCAGAATGGACGGCAGATCGCAGGTTGATCCAATTGACATCCACGTCTTTGGAGTTGTCAAATTTGAAGCAGCAACAGCATCCATCCATCCAATTTAGCTCCCCAAATCCCTCAAATCCCGGGCTGACGTCAAGGAAATGGGATACAGAACACACCCGCGCGACGCACCGTGCAGATAACTCTCGCTCCGGGACTCGCGGGAACGCTTTAATTGCTCCGTCTAGTACCATTCAATTAACACTTCGGTGAATCCTCACCGGTGTTGTTTAATTGGTGAAATTAAATACTCTAAGACTTCCTCCATTAACGTCACCACCACCACCAGCACCACTCCCGCAACGTTTCGCTCCATTAGGTGTCCTTTTCGGGGGGGTGTTTTGGGAGGGAATTGGCCTGGTAGCGAGAGGCGGAGACTCCTGTGATGCGAGCTGTGATGTGTTTTTATTGCCTAATTACACACCTGCGTGCGTCGGAGATTCCCTTTGGAGAGGCTTCTGTTACATCCTCGGTACTTAATGGGATATTACTGAGTTTCAAGTGGGCCGTCGGTTCCGAGGAACTTTTGGATTGGATCATCGAGCAAGACAGAGTTGCCCTTTTGCCCCCTGTATTTCTAGCACACAAATACACTCGTAATAGTACACTCTTGGAACTCCACTTATCTCTTATCATTATCGATAGCTACGGTGACGGACGGAGGAAAGAATATTTTTCCTGCGAATCATATTCTATAATGACCTACCTAAAGGAAGTCGTCTGCTGCTTCTGCTACTACTGCTTGATGCACTGATCACTCAACGGGGGTGACCAAGCTGATGACAACCAATCAGAACCGTCGGAAGGGTCTGCTGATGGAAAGATAACCGCACAGCACCAACCACACTAAGCTGAGCTTGTAGCACACGCGGCAGTACCACTTGGTCTGCGAGGTCGAGTTCTGTAACTTTCGGTTCGGTTATGAATGGTTCACTTTTCCCACACACTATCTCTTTGCAGCCCTTTGGTTTTGGCGGTTAGAACACACGGTATTCAAACGACGTCGTCCGTCACCACCGATGATATCGGAACCGCCACGAACGCCTTTCGTCCGCACCACACAGCGACCGTTCACTATCCGCTCGCAGACACCTCTCGTCAAGCGTGTATGTTGACTTTATCGTCGCACAACAGTTGATGAGCATTTACAGCCGTCCGCTTATCGTCCTGGCGCTTTTATACAGCCGGTTCGGGCCACGGGTGCCGGGAGCCGGCAACCGGACCGTACCCGCGCCGTACCCGCACCGTGGTTTTCCCTCATTTTTTCCGCGCACCTTCGGTTTGTCGCCCGTCAAGCAACTAACTGTTGCTTGACCTCCTCCTCCTCCTCCCCCCCGGGGAAGGACCACAGGGGCTCCATCTCGCTCACTCACCCTTGGAGCCTTGGAGCTGCTGGAACGCTTGGAGCGAGCCTTTCGGCCACGAAGTAACGCTTTCGGCCGAAGATGAACTCGTCGTCTCCGTCGTCGGTGGTTCGAAGCCGAAGTGGTTAAATTTTGCGCCAAACCACGGCAACCACCGCACGTCGACCACGTGTTGCTGCTGCTGCTGGTGATGGTGATGGTGGCTCGATCGTGGTTCTCGTCCTGGTCGTGCCACGATGAATGAATCGGTTCTGTGCCTCGAAAATGGCTTCATTAGCTTTCTCGCGTAAGATTGATTCAGGGCCCGTCTGCTCGGGACAGAAGCAGTAGCAAGAGAACGGCAACAACCACAACAACAACAACAGCCAGGTACGAGTTTTGCAAACAATTGATGATATCAATGCTTCCCAAGAGAGCGTCGCTTTCCACTCCCGATGTCCGATTATTAGTCGCGCATTGCGCATTGAAGCGAATGGAAATTATCTCAAACCAGCCAAAGGAGGTCCCAGTTGAGCAGTCCGCATACCAGACCCCCCGGGGGGGGGAATGGACAGGAATAGTGCCCGTGAGCCCCAGTTCTCGCTCGAGTGTCCCCGGCGTTGGTGGCGTCAGTGTCGCAGCTGTAGGATTACGGTGGCTGCTTTTTCATCGTCCATAGCAACAGCTTTGATTAATGTGCGGACTATTAATTTGGTTAATATTCGCTGCGTCGAGTCGTCGTGTCGGTCGAGCCACCATCGCTGTGTGTTCCGCGACGGTAACAGAAATAAGCTTTCCGAAGCGTTGGTTTCAATTAAATAACTCCACGACCACGGCACAACGTCAATGGCCGCTCTCAATGGAGGCCGTTTTTCCGCCGGTTTTCGCTGCTTCGCTGGCCTAAAAGGCAGAACCGTTTTTCATCGCCCTGTTCGATGATCATATCGAGTTCCTGGTGTTGCATTAAAATGGATTTTAAAACATGGAAATATTGAAACCTTTTCGCGTCATTGAGACGACGCTGAGAAGAGCTGGTGCACAAGCGACAGCGTATTGTTTCGTTAAAATTAGCTTTAATTAAAGCGAAAATGGAGCACCGTGGAAAACCTGATACCTTGATACGGCCCCAAACGGCCAACGTGGCCAACGAGGACACACCGACCAGACCGGGTGTACATTTTCGTGAGCTTAAAACCTTTTGCCGATGCCATACGCTACGGGGATATGATTCATTGGAGGATGTGTTTCTCCTCGGTGTTGCTGCTGGTTCGGAATCTGATGCGTATCTAAATCGTTTAATAAGTCCTCCGCTCCGCGGTCACGTTGGATCCCGGTGTTGGCAAATGGGAGAGGAAGTAAAAATGATGAACCCACCGATGATAAATCTTCATGTTTTATGTTCACCTTTTTGGCTCGACCTCGGTGCTCGACGAGAGACGCCAAAGCCAACGGTTACGCTTTCCTCCTATTCAATGCAAGGACACACACTTTCCTCTCCTGTTTTTGGAGCAGGGTGAAGAGGAAAAACAATACTCCAACACACTGTGAGTAACTTGAAGCGCGCCTGTACTTACGGAGTACCTTACCGCCCAATTAAAGAGACCCCGGGAGCGCGAAGGTGCGCGCAAATGTCCGATTCACGTCGAGATGCGGGGAATCGATGCACATTAATCTCTTTTCGAAGTTTTACTAGTAAACCAAGTTGCGAATCTGAACCATTATTTGACCCGTTAAAGCTCTCGGCGCGTTATCCTGGTGGAGCGGATTTAATAGTTTCTCTAAGCCAGCTCTATTATCCTACTTCGGAAGTTACAAAATCGATTCGCCCTTCCTTATGGGTAGGTACTGAACGCTATGTAAATTAATAGAAATAAAGGTAGGTACTAGTGTGGCTGGATGCAAAAACTGTGCATACTGGCTTCGTCTTTACATCATTTAATTGCCAAGAAAGCACAACAGGCACACGTTGCAAGAAATTGATTGTACTTTTGGTTGCTGATAGTCTACTTTGTTTGTCATAATGGTTGTTTGGTGTATTGGCTTTGGTGAGCGGAGTTGTAATGTATGTAAAATGTATGTAACATATTCTAGAACATCCAACATCGAATTGCTATAGAGAATTTCCAACCTTTAGAACATCTATGATCAATTTTGAGAAGCCTATCACCAATAAATTACATTTTCATTTTCATAAACATTTCGATCAGCAACACATTTAAGATCATAAATAGGCAATTGGTCGCAATAGGACGACGCAATTTGCTCGATTCACGGCAATTAACCGATTGATAACCATACAAATTTGATGAAATCTTAGTTTATTTTTTCAAGATAACTTAAGGGGGGCTTCAGTAATTTCTGGCCAAAGGAAGGATCATTTTTGACGAATTTTTGTGACGTAACCATTCAACTTTATTTTTTAAAATGAATGGCATATTAAACTGCAACTTTTGAAGAATATTCAGTTTTATTTTGGGGAAGATTCATTACAAACTCCATCCATGGCATCAAATTTAAGCAGTCGTGTCTGCGAAAAGATACCTTTGACGATGCCCATCGTAGCTGCGTGATGGGTCATCAGAAAAATACAAATCAATATTTTTTTGATAGATTGTAAGTTTATCTAGGTAGCTCCGTCGAGTTTTTGTTGAATTTCCTATTTTCGATTTTTGGTAGATTTTTGAAGTTGATAAAGTGATGCTTTTTGACATTGTGCCTAAAAATACGATTTTTAAAGTTTAAAAAAAAAGTATCAACTATTGTCATGAAATCTCGACGGGGCTACCTGACAAAGAGTGAACAGATTATGTGTTAGAAAATTCAAATCAATTGGTGCAGTAGTTTTTACGGTACGATGGGCCCCGACTCAAAGTCGGTTGGTTTTTGGGAAACGCTCTTCAAAGTAGCGAGCTCCATGGAGCCTTGTTTGTATATCTTTGTCAGTTTTGCTTCGTTTGATTCAAAAAAATTACCCAACGTTCTTGAAAGGATCAGCATTGAGGGAAAAATGATAAACATATGAGTCACAAAAATAATTAAATGCCAAAGCCCCCTTAAGTCATTGCTCTAAGCCAATGCCCAGCATAATGATTGAAAACACAATGTTACCACCGCTTCTAGCAGACATACGCTCGAAATGGTGTTTAAAAACTAAATAGCAATCTAAACGTGATGAAAATAAATCATTCTGACACTTGTTCTAGTCCTCAACGGCTGAAAAGACAATGGAAAACCCGACACAACGTGAAGCTAAAAGCGCTGTCAACATCTCAACCTGGAAACCCGGCTTAGGCCTTCGAGGAACTGAAGGACGAAAGCACTCGATCGTGATCAATCGAAGAATTCAAGAAGGAACCTTTTCCAAGTGATAAATTTGACAAGTGATTTGAACAACGGTACTCGAAAAGGTAGCCGTTGTATTTAGAGCTTTGAGTTTACCGTGTAACTGCTTGCCGTCCCTAGAAGATAAAATCAAAAAAGCAACATTGCCTTTAAGAACAGCTTAAAATTAAACATGCTAGGTAATAAACTTCTTAAGATTGAAAATGGAAAACAACTGTTTGTTAATCAAGTACTGCCGAAGCTCTGAAGCTTCTTCGAAGCCAAACCACATTGAAGCACACGAAGTATCAAACCGACACACTAAAGGAAGTCATTGCCATTGCCACGCTTCCGTTTGTATTGTAGCACCTAAATAAACGCTGAGAATTATCGATTAGCCAATGAATAAACATAGATCCATCAACATCCGGGACCAGCCCGATCAGAATCGGGTTGGAATCGAACTCGGTACCGGTGGCAAAACCTCCGCAAAGCAACCGATATGCCACGATTATGACGCTGAAACTGAAAACAACACAATTTCCTCGTGCGCCGCATAGGAAATTCCCGATAATCGAATCGAATATTTTTGCCAGCAAATCTCTATACTTCGTTTCGTCATCGTTGGAATCTGGTACGGTGTTATTTTCACGTGTTTAGTGAGCCAGCAGTGTTCTTTTATGTAACTCGATGCTGCTCTTTCGATAAACAATCCAGAATCCAGAAGACTGTTAGACGATCTATCCCTTATCGTCCCTCCTGCTTTTTTGCATCTATCACACATTCGTTTCCCAAGATGTTGTCCTCACAGTTGACACCGTGCTGCTACACTAAAGAGAGCGAGAGAGAGCCCGAAAGGTTTTGGCTGGTTTTTGGGTCGAGTGCCATTCAAATGCCGCAAATGAAATCCTCCATCACGACGTCAATCGAGCTACGGTATTTTGTGAAGGAAGGAAACCCATCCTTCTGATAAGGGCGCACCGATAGAACAAAGGAAAATAAAGCAGATATCCCTTCCACTGTGCCTCCACCGTTCACCGATCCATCATCATCCGCATCATCATCCGTGCCGGTTGGTTGATGAATAACGTTTGAAATTGACTTCCGGCCCGGTCTGGTTCACTCATGCGAAATGCTAAGCACGGTCAGTGTAGTGCAGGTTCGGGTCCAGTCACGATGGTCATTTTGCGAAGAAAAAGATGTCGAAAAAACACCCTTCAAAACGATGCTCCCAGCCGAAAGTTAGTCAAAAGTTTCAGTTCACCATAGGTAAAGCATTCTCTTAGCGCTCTCTCTTTCACTTTGCAAAGGCATCAGAGTCCTCCGACGAGGGTGATAAGCTTGCACAGTTTATGGTGCTGGTTGATGCTTCGCCTTTTACGTAAAATAAAGATCTACGGTGCGCCATTCGTTTCTATTCCTCAACCGTTAACCGTTTAGGTCCACCGGCTTCATTGCCAAGGAGGCAGCAGTAGCATAAGCGAAACATAAGAAGATTTATAAGCCATAAATACAAAAACAATTGATTGAACCGCAGTTGCAACCGGATGCAAACATGCATCAGTCAGTTCGATCGGATTCAGCGAAATTCGATGAGATTCGCTGTGAGAGAATGTTTTTAAATTGTCACACCGTGTGGTGACTTGTGGCGATGGTCTGCTGGCTACTCGTTGAAAGGCGGCACTTGACTGCTCTGTCCTTCGCCCACACTTGACCTACAAAGCCCGGGTCCGGGTGCCGTCGACGGGACAACGAGAGGACGAATTGTGAATTGTCATTCCGATCACCATTTAGCATTGTGCCATATTGTTGTCGACTTGCTCCTTGCGGTTCTCGGTGTTCGGTACAAAAACACACTTCCCGAAGACACCGCCGGTGGACTGGGCGCCGGGTGTTGGGTCTTGTTTTGCACCACCAGCACCAAAGCACTTGGTGAACTGTTATTAAATTAAGCTGACAGCTGAGTAGCTAACGTCCTCCGTCCCCTTGTATGCTGCCTGTGGCTGCTATGTTCCTTGCGCTTGCGACAGGACAGAGGCAACACAATGCACTCCCGGTGCCCAAGACGCTCTTCGGTTTCAGTTTCTGTGTTTGGTGAGCTAAATAGAACGCACTAAACACCTCGAAGATAGGTGTGAAGGGTCGTGTCCTTCGAGCCACACCCGGAACCACCTAATGGTGGCCAGGTTTTCCGGAAATATTAATCTTCCTCACCCAGGGCATGTCCTTGTGCTCATTCGGTGGCCCTAATATGGTCGCTGGTGCTGGAGAGCCCATTAAAAGCTGTCCTTCGTGTGCATTCGAGTACGGGTGATGTTTGATTTCCTCTGTCCTGAATTCCAGCACGATTCCTGTGCTGCAGCATCAAACAGTCCCACGAAAGTCGTACGAAGATGCGCCATTTTCACGATGCAGAGTTGGCGTTCCCTTTGTCATTGATAGACCACAAGTCCGCGACCGTCGTGCGATGCAGTTTGAGGTCGCTGGCGAGCGGAACCGTTACTTTTACTACCTGATAACGCGCCACGAGGGTGGAGGTGTTGATGTTAAATTTATTTCTCATTTCATACCCATTTCCGTACAAGTCACTCGAGCGGCGATAGTAAATCTACTCGTATCGCACACCTTGCTCCATTGCCCCCTGCGCCCCTTTGGAGGGCATTATTTATGACACTTGCACCACATATAAATGGATATTCCGTGTGCATAATGACAGCCAGTGTCGCATTATACGGTATATGGTTTTTTGGCTTGATAATCATTTGCCACGGATCCACCGGAGACTCGAGGAGGGTCCACGATGGGCTCGCAAGCCGCGCACAAAAACACAACTAATCCGGCCGTAGAAGAAAAGGAAGAAACATTCGATTCAAGTACTTCCGCTGCGGCTCCTCCCCGTAGCTCGAGCTCATACACAGCTTAGTAGACCGGAAAGCGATGGTTGCTATATCGTTGATGCGATGCGTTGGCAGCAACAGGTTCCCTTTTTGATTTGCGACGCCTGCTGCTAGACGTCACAGCAGAGCAACTCCAGGCGTAGTAGGCGATCAACGGGAGCAATAACGTGGTGCGATATGGAAGCGGTAATGAAATACACACGGGGCCTGATAAGGGGCTGCCGCCGACACGAAATCTGGCCAACAAGACTCGTAAATCCATAAAATGGCA
Source organism: Anopheles aquasalis (assembly GCF_943734665.1). NCBI lineage: Eukaryota > Metazoa > Arthropoda > Insecta > Diptera > Culicidae > Anopheles > Anopheles aquasalis. The sequence goes on from NC_064877.1 coordinate 44,701,976, forward strand.
ACGAAATTCAATCAGATTGTGTGTATGTGAGGCACACATACACGTCCTCCGGGCAGCCATTTTGCAACCACAGATGAAAGACCTGGTACGGTACGGTTTGTACTCACGATACCATGCCGTGGTTCTCCAGCAGCGATGAATGACGTCATCAGCGAAATGGAAGCAACTCCTCGCACCTCGTGACGGCCACTCGGGAGTGGTTCCTGGAAGATGAAAAACCAAAAGCCACGCTTGAGAAGCAAAGGGAGAAGAGAGGTAAAGCACATGCCCGATTAGGATGGGAGGTTAATTGAATTCCATTTCATCGAAAAACGGACGTGGGTGGATAGAAGATGCGGTGCGCACGCGATGCGTGGGCCACGGGTTTACCGTTTTCCGGTGCCAGGAGCGTATTTTTAGAAGCTTTCTTTTGCTTTGCTTTGCTTTGCCAAATCCTTTCTTTTGTGGCCAATGGCTCCGCCTTCTTTTGGTGTTTTCCGTACATTCCACCCCCGGCCACACGAGGGAGCAAATCTTTATTTCCATAACAGCGACCAACCCGACCGCTGCTCAGGATACGAATGCAAAAGCACTTAAAATTGAAGTTCGATGGTAACATATGGTGGCCTGGAACGAACGCAGAGTTTAAAATTTTGTTTCAAAAACATTAGTTATTATTGAGGTTCAATCATTTAATCACAAAAACATTTGATTGCTCGTCTTTTAGTCCCTGTTTGGGTCGTTATCCTTGAAGGTCGTGACTCACACACGCTGAACAGCGCAACGCTTCGCATCAGGGCAACCTTAGCCTGGACACACTCGTATGTCGCGTGATTGAAGCGTTTCAAGCGTTTTTCGTGCACGGAACACTCGATTCAACGAGAGTTTTCCAATTAAAAGCAATAGAAAGGGACATTCGCTTTTTATATTGATGTTTAACAATGCGTTAATACTAAATGTTTGAAATACAACTTCGCAACCAATCCTCCTTGAATACAGCAAACTAAAATGCGCCCCCCTCGAATGTGGGTCAACCACCAAACGTCTGTCATCGTGCATTCATCTCCATGCAAAACCATTGTTAAGAACGCAAGCAAAGCAACAAAATTCACGTGTGAGCTCACGATCACAAACACAAACCACAGGCCGGATACAACATCGGGTTCGTCAAATACGCCCCAAAAGGGGGGGTTCTATGCGTTTCGCACCAGCTGCTGGCACGGTTTTTGCAATGACCTACATTTGCCAAGGTGGTACAAATTAAAGGGCAAGGTGGCATCACCGACCGACCGGCAGGGGGGAAAGGTGTTGATAGGAACGGAGAGAGAAGAAAGAGAATGTTGACCACGCACCAGCATTGGATCCGCTCGGGGCGTATCACCAGGTATCATGTTGGATCGAGCGAACGCCTAAGAATCGAGCGACTACTACTACCACCACCACCAACATTGACCCACAGACTCTCTCTTTCTCTCTTTTTGTTTCTCTCTCTCTCTCTCTCTCTCTCTCTCTCTCTCTCTTTCCTTTCTCAATTTCTCGAACACTTGGAACACTAAACGCGCAGCCTCGAACTCTCGTACGGCCCCAACATTCCCAACGGGCATTGACCCCTTGCAGATCGAAGGATCGAGCGCAGCTGCTTGCCACAGTGCCGCACAATGGTTCCCGTACAATAAATCGCCCTTTTTTTCAAATGGCATTTAAGGTCGAAAATTTATTTTATACTTTTCTGGTACAAAAATCCCATCAGCGACCTCCTTCTCCTCCTTCAAGCATCCTCGATCCATCGAATAGAATAGTGATCGTCTCTCCGTTCCGAACATCACTGTCACCTGTCGTTAGCGCGGGCTCCCCGGGCCTTCACCGCGATCGCAACCGAGTGCCGTGCCCGGACGAACGGTTTTTGCATACCGTTCCCTACAGATGCGAACCGGTTTGCTGCCACGATGCTACTGCTGCTGGTGGTTTGGTTCACTTTTACCATCTCAGCGGCCAGCATATATGCACGCGAGATGCTGTGGAAGGAACTGGTGCAGCAGTAGCAGCAGAGAGAAACGCACACTGGTACGAGAACGGGTGGACCACTCCCAGAGGTCGCTCCGTCCACCTGCTGCACCCAGCAACAACCGTTCTTTTCACGATCGCGCCCCACTGACAATGACAATCGCGTGTTCTCCACCCCTCGTTGACCAGAAAAAAACACCAAGACCAACAGCATCACGACTGTTGCTTGGTTCGGGCATAAGATCAGGTGAAAATTTCGTTACTAACCACTGCTCCGCCTCCTCCTCCTCCCACGACGCAAACGCAGACTGCAAGACCTCAGATCGGAAACAGGTGATCCCGTTCTGTGTTCGAGACCATCACACTCATACCAGCAAACGCTCGCATGAAGGGCAACCTCTGGGGCATGCTGTGGTATGCTGGCTGGAAGCCGGATTTGGAAGGAAAGACTTGAATGCCTCGCTCGCTGGCAGAATTCCAGCGACGAACCCGATCAACACCGACCGCGCGGCCCTTTTTCTAATACCCCACAGCCTCCCAAATGGGCGGCATTCTCTCTCCGCTGCCATTCGCTGTCTCTCTCAGTGACTCTGTATCCTGTTCGCAGTCGCTCTCTCCCTCTCTCTGGGGGGATGACGTTCTTCTCTCCACCATCATGTTCATGTGCCAACCGCAGCACAAAGGTCTTTCTAATGCTTTTGCGCCCAACCGAGAAGAGATGTACCGCTAGGTACCGCTGGATCAGGGCCAGACCGTTGCCTAGCGGTACAGGGGCACGGGGCACCAAGCATCTGCACCCTACGTGCGCCCGTGTGCGCGCGTTGCACAAATCACTCGTCGATCCTCTCGTGAAAGGTGGATTCTCCGGCATCGCCCCGGGGCCCCTTTGGCCGGGGCCGATTCGGCGACGGATTTGCTGTGCGTGTGGTGCTCGCGCGAGCTCGGCCGCGAGTCGACTCTTTTCTTTATTTGTTTTGCCCCCATGATCTACTGCGGTCGCTCGGTCTCGGCTGCTGCTGCTCCTGCTGCTGCCCCTTTGGCCGGGCAGGGTAGCTGGGCGCGCGCGCGCGCGCACGCGCACGTTGGATGTTGTTTTCGTAAACGATCGCCAGCAGAGCAACTCTACAAGTCAGGGGTAGCAGCAGCCAGAGCAGCAGCAGCAGCAACACAAAATAATAATAATAATAATAATAACAATAATAAAACCGAACCGAATCAGCGGCGACGACGACGACGACGACGACGAGAGAGGCTTGACGATCCAAACAGCGCAGGAATCGGATCGGATCGCAGCGGATCTCTCGGGACGGCGGTGGCGCACACGGAACAACGATCGCGCTCGGTTCGTGATCGCCCGCTCGGTTGCATAAGACTTTCCAGCACCAGCTGGTTCGGCAGCAACAGCAGCAGCAGCCTAGCGATCTCCAAACAAACGAAACCCCCGGGGGACAAGGGCCATCTTGGCCTCTCATTGTGGCGTCGCGTGCAATTCGTGTGAATCTTCCCTCCGTCAACGTCTTTGCCAATGTCGATCCTTTGCCTGTAGTGTGACGTTCGTTGTGTGCGCGAGTGTGTGCGCGAGTGTTTGTGTGCGTTTACTATTTACCCGTCAGCACCTGTGTCAGCGCCCTGTGAACGATGTCGCTGAATCCGTGCAAGAGCGGTGATCGCGAGAAGGATCAGAACAACAATTTCGTCAACGCGTCCGCCCACGGTGGTGCCGGTGTGGACCGGGAGAGACGGGCACGCCGACTAGCGGCCGCAGCAGCAGCAGCAGCAGCAGCACGATCAGCAGCTAGCGAGGATCAGCAGCTGATGCGTAATGGCAACAACAGGAGCAACGGTTACTACCACAACGGTCACCAGCGTCAGCACGGAGACCACGGGTCCACGGGGGCATCCGCGAACGGTGCACCAGGAGGAGGTGGTGTCGGTATCGGGGGATCGCACGTAACCGCTAAAGTGATGTGGGGCAATGTCAGTGCCATCAAGGAGCTGCGTGATAAGGAGCAGAGCGAGCGACAGCTCGGCACTCGGGCCGCAGGACGTCGCCAGTGAGAGGACGGCAGCTCTCCATCACTCTATCTGCCTGCTCTCTCTCTCTCCCTTTCTCCCTCTCTCTCCCTCTTCCCCCTCTTCCCTATCCTTTAATTTATTGATTGCGGTCATCTGTCCCGGTCCCGAACTCATTTGATTACCGGATTACCCAACAACCGACACCGAAACCCCGTTGGTTGGTGTTGGGCGCACCAGCGTGCGCCATGAATAGCTAATTGCGCATAAGTTCTACCACTGGTTCTACATATTGTTACATTATTGTTCTGTGGTCTGTGTTGAAACACGTCGTTCTCGCCGTCAAAGCCACGCGGGGTCGAGAGTCGGGCAGCGTTCTCAGAACGTACCTTCGATCCGAAACAGTAAACGCTATGTGTGATATTTGTTATATACAACAATAGTAGATTAACGTGAACGCGAGGAAGAAGCCACTTGATGATAGACAAACGGACGGACGGACAGACGAACGAACAGAACGGAGACATTCCGGTTAGGGGGTGGAAGATAGCGTCCTACGAGTGTTTTGGGCCCGGGGCCAGCAATGAAAGCAGAAATCCCCGTACGGATATGAGATCGCGTGCTGCAGCAGGTGAGTGCATAATCTCGTCCAAAGGTCTCTACAACTTAACTCACTAACACAAACATAAAAGCCACAGCCACTGGAACGCCGGGGGGGGGGGGGGAATACCAGTGCCCCCCAGGGGGGAAAGGGGGTCTCACCTTCTTCTCATGTGTAGCACAAAATGTAGGTCATCGAGGAAGTTCTGGTTCACATTCAAATTTTGTGAATGTTCAGCTCGTTTGAGATGTTTCTGGTTTGCTGGAGGGGTGCAGGGTTGCGAGAGGGGGATCTTAAGGCAAGATTGCAGCTTGAAGAATCCACTGTTTTACCAAGAAGACGATAAGTACATCGGGTAGGATAGAAAAATAAATTTTTGGAAAAAAGCATTTAAATTCATTATATTGGAAAGTGAAATCAAAATTTTTAAACTAAATTATTGTCGATATTTTCATGCCTGTTCCCTCTACTGTTTATACTCTATCTTCCTCTATCTTTCTAATATATACGGCTCCGTCCGTAAGATACCAACTAAAAAAAAAAAAAAAAATATATTGTCGATATTTTTTTAAATTCTTAATTCAGGCCTAGCCAATAGTTGATACTATGTTAGCAATTTATCACACAATGCATTGGCTCGTTTGAAAAGCTAATTCTTCTCCTTTAGCATGCATTTGATGCATATTACACCTCGTGCATAACCAAATACTGATGTCATAACCTTGCCAGCCATCTGTTGTGTCCCCGCGTTGGTGTTGCTTCAACACACGTAATCGTTTTAATTTTCTGTTTAATATTTTTTGCACAAACTTGATCGAACATCTCGCATCATCTCTTACAATTTGTTAATTAAGTGCAGTTCAGTTTTGGGAAACTTCTAAATATTTTGCAGACATTTTAAAAGTTTTCGTCGGTATTTACGGACGGTATTATCCACACTACCGTAATTTATCATGTAATTTAACTTATCAAAGTCCTAGATTAAAGTCCAAATCCTGTTTATCGAGTGACGCTTTGGTGTGAACAATAATTTCGTTTCGTTAATAATATCATTGATCCATTTTTTACAAATTGAATTCAATATAAAGCTTTTCATGATATTTTATTTAAGTATTCGATACTAACAACCTCATAGCTGAACAGCTGGTGGTTGGATGCGTGATTCATTTGAAAGACCGACTAAGGATCACATCGATTTAATATTAGTTGTACCATTTATGCGTTAGTCTATGAACTTTTCATGCCAGCAGTTTTATCACGTGTATCCCCTTGGCCACACGTTAACCCACGCCTTTTTGAAGCAGTATCATTAATAATCTCTAGTGTACATTCTGGAACTATTGAAGCAAATATTACCGTCACGAACCCACGTCACAAAAACCGACACCGCAGCAGTTTAGTAACGGAATCTCAATGTCAGATATGCCGCACACTAGTTTGTGTGAGAGCGTTTGCGGTTATCAAGATAGAAAGTCGCGGATAGTCCTACCTCGGAACGAGGTCCAACGGATTCAACCACCGCTCAACCGCCAGAACAATCTTCCTAACGGCAAAAAGCATCACCAGGACCCCCGGGAGGGAACGGGTTGCGACCGGCAGAAAACCGGGTCCCGATTTGTGCGGTCCTCCGTTGAACGCGGTGGCAGGCCAGAGAAATGGCACAAACCATGGTGCTTCCCGCCACCGGTGACCCGTGACCAGCATCTTATATCACTTTCTGTGACGTACGGTGGCCCATATTCCCGTCGAAGAAGACACTTGGCAGTCTTCACGCGTGCACGCGTGGAGTGGGTGCTCGGTGATGAAGATGATGATGATGATGAGAGCTTCCCGGTGACGTTAAGCACCACCAGTGAATAGTGTCAGAACCAATCGGTGCTGTTCACTTCACGTTACCACTACGCCACGCCACGCCACGGCACTCCTGTCGATCACGTTGACACGGTGGCCGACGTTAAACGGTAAGGGTAATGTGGATCTCGCATCTCGCGTCCCTGCGACACTCGACTCGGGGTTGTCACACCCCACGCTGCTCCCCTTTTGCTTGATTGCCGGTGGTGAAGTGAAATCATAATTTCACCTCGTCTGCACAGCACACACCCAAACAGGATTGTATTCAATTGGTTTCGCGCAGAGTTCCCGGAGCAGGAATGACGGTGATCGCGATGAGGGCGATGATGATGATGATGATGATGCCGGTTATTATATGAGGATGGTCGCAAAGGGAAGCGACATCCGTGGAGCAGCTGCCCGAGTTAATGGGTCAGTCATTCCCGACGCTAAGTCAAGTTCAAACGCTACACAACCAGTGCGTGATCCGCGCAGGATGCCATCGGTGGGCTTTTGCGGCCAGGGTGTGACAACAGCTAAAAAAAAACTCCAGAAGTAAAGCTACGATGAGAACTGTGATTTTGAGACATTCATAAGCCTTAGTATGCGAGTAGTATCGTGTTTTGTGTTGTGCAAAGTCAAAAGAAACGAAAAAATTGCTTGAAGGAACGCGCCTGTTGCGAAGCGATAGGAACGGTGTGAGTATGGAAATGGAATCGTTGGCGATCTGACCAAATCCTTAAGTGTCCCCTATGTGTGCGAACCGTACGAGCTCAAGGTCGATTTGATTGTTTGTTTATTAAGTGATCCTATGGTTTCATCCATGGCCATGTCCGCAATACTGTAGAAAACATAGTCTCTTTCATCTAATCTGCTATGTTAATCACTGTCTGTGAGACTGATGTTGATGGTTCAACTTCTGTTGTGAGCTTGTGGTAGCTCACAACCCCACGAACAAAAGGCGCGTTGGATTAGCCGGTTGAGTTACTTCGTGGAATGATCAGGTATCTGTAGGCCGCGACCTTGGAGAGGCAGGAGCTTTCGGTAGAGTGCTAGCGTGCGGAGTGCGTTTTGATAAACTTGAACAGGCATATGAGTGCTACGTGTATATGTTCTGGACAGTGTAGTGTCCGACGGAGAAGGGGATAGTGACGAAAACAACCGGACACAAAACGCGGACGGAAATTTGGGCGCCACAAATATTAGCCTGTGGCTGCGGTTGTAGTTTTTTGTTAGCTTTCAAGCTTTGGACAGGACGATACATTTTGTCGCACTGTTGAGCGATTAGTCCATTAGCAAATTCGTCTTTACAGCGCAGCGATCATTAAAAAAAAACTAATAGCTTACGGGATCTCTGAACTCAATAATACAAAAAAAAGAATCGAATCCATCTTTATGTACAATTGTCTTGAGCATCTGCTATGTTATGTCGTTGTAAATATGGACAAACAACACCACCAGCTGCATGTAAAGAAAAATCTCATCAACCCCTTAACATCATCGTATCATCATCATTGCAGCACGACGCCCCCTGAACATCCACTCGAGATATCCACCGGACCACGACGCCACGGCCACTGATAAACGATCAATAAGAA
>NC_064877.1:44712500-44737500 GCF_943734665.1 Anopheles aquasalis
CGAGAGAGAGAGAGAGAGAGAGGAGGCAACAAAAATGGTGCTAAAATTTAAATATTAATCCCAATCTTATCGCCAAAGGAGTGTCAATAGTAGTCCATTGGCGCCAATCAACCTGCACAACGTGTGCGATGCGTTGTTTTTCTAATTGCTGATGCCTTTTAGTTATGCTCCAGTTGTAACGGATGCCAATGGACTCCAAGTGGACGAGGGTCATCCATGGCCCACCGGTTGAATGGATGATTTTACATTTACATTCAATTTACATTTCGAAAGCGTATCGCACCGTTGTGGAGTAGCCCACAAAACATATCACACGGGACGAGGAGCCGATTTTTGAAGGACCGTTTGCATTCGCCTCGTGCAGTGAATTATGCTGCAAACGGAATTCATTTGTCGTGTCTCGACTCTTCAGTGTCCCGGGCGGTAGTCTATCAAAAATGAAATCCATGCTTTGTCCGTGGCCTTGGAAGGGAAAATCGGGGAAGCAATTTAACATCGAAGAATGTAGGTGCCCCACTTTCACAGCATTTACGCCCACCGTCTAGCTTAGCATAACGAGCCGTGTTGTCAACTACCGACCGATTATCAAGTACTGATGTTTAAAATAGCTTGACCGTCGTATTACTGCGATAGTAGCTTGTGATAGATGAGAGATGCTCATATTCAATCAGGATATTCTTATGATTAGCCATAGATATTTTGTTTGATTTATGCTAAAAATTTATAAGTGTTACTTTTCATTTTAGATTACTTTCTTTTGAATTTGTTAAAACAATTAAATCGGTTATTTTAATTCTTCTGCAAGATTTTAACTCAGTTCCATGCTAATTTTCGCATTACATAATTTATCTTGTACACATTTACATTTGGATTCAATCACATTCGACGAGAAGAAATCCTAAACCAACCAACAGAATTTTTATGCCACGACAGCCATAGCACACTATGGGCGGCTTACCGAATGTTAGTCTGGCATTTGAGTCTTGGCAATTGGATTACTATCCGAATTTTATCTTGAGAAATGAAATGATAATATGCGGCATTCTTGTAGTATGGAAAGAGAACTAAGACCCCTAGTAAACACCTCAAAGGTCTCGAAAAACCTCAAAAACCTGACACCAAATACCAAATGTCGGACCAATTGATACTGCAGTCTATGGTTTTTTGGGAAGTTCATTCAAAATTGATGTGTATGTGTCTCGATATAGATGGGTGAAAAACACAATTACTATTGAGCTCAGCATAAAGGATAAAACTTACTGGCAATTCCTGTAAACCACAATGCTAATGACACACACCTCATGCAGCTGACGTGACCCCAAAGTACTGTTCCATCCCTATGTCTACTAGATGTGCCTAGGGCCACTAGATGCCCCTGAGTGTACTGAATGTTTAAGGAATGCTTTGTTGCAAGCAGTTGACTAACCAAAAAAGCTCGCGGCCACGTTGTTGGTTTGTTGCATAAAAATATTTTTTTTTTACCTAAACTCAACTCAACATTCGATTGCGAATATGAGCTCCATATTGTTCCAGCGCCACATACCACACATTCTCACAATTCATTTCGTTGATAAATAACGTTTCTGGTGGTTAACCACGCGATCTTCATCACGAATGCCCACGACGTTTAATAACCTCGATATGCTCATTACGACCACGCACAGTACCGCACAACTGTCGGTTATTTGCATACCCAACCGCCCGAACCGACCATCAACAGACTCAATCATTGACAAACTCGCTCGTGATGAGTGAAATCGGTTGACCGGTGCCACCGGCAAACCACCAGTTAGATCGGACTATCCACCGAGTTAGTTCGCAAAGTTCATCTCATAACCGCATACCACACTTGGCATGCCATGGAATGGCATAAAAAGATGGTTCCATGGGGCTGTAAATAAAAAACCCCGGAGGACATTCGGGACCGATTGTCTCGGACAAACCGTGGCCAGCTGTGTGCAATTACTTTAGCCAACCGGCCAACCAGGAACCCACACCCGCGAACGATGGGATGATGAGGTACCATCGGTGACCATCTTCCAGCACGTTGCCGGATTCCCAATGCATCTCCCCCTCCCGCAGTAGCTGGCAATTTCCACCATTTCATCTACCACTGGTACAAGGGACGGTAGGAAGCCAGCATTTTTCCCCCGCATCGCAGTTTTTCCTGCTCGATCTCCTATTTCATAATCTCGAAGCGAGCGGTGAGCTCGCGAGCCAGAAGAAAGTGAAAATGCTCGAAACACTTCACTTGTCCCCCTCGCTGTGCCTCGCATTTCTCTTCTCTTGTGCAGATTGAGTAATGTGCTTTTTCGTTTGCGTTACGCGACGCTCCTCCCCGGAGCAGAGTTTTTCCGATGCACAATGGCCACCACAAGCGCATTCGGTCGGGGGGGGGGGGGGGACGAAAATCCTGCTCAATTCAAACAAAACACACCCACCCGGAGGGACCGCTACGTGGGAGCAACAACATGCTCCGGGTTCAGGAAGAGGAGCTGGGAGCGAGAGGTCATTGTTATTAAATTATGGTTCGCTTTCCTCACACACCAGGGCTGGCGCACCAGGGCATGTACATGTACTGGCCACGCTAATGGGAAGGCACTGCATGCTGTCTGTGAACAGAGCATGGATGCCAGCACTACTGCATTGTGGATCGTCAAGTGGGCATTGTACGCCCAGCATCTCGCCTCCCCACTGATATGACAGTGGATGATGGGATCCTGGGAAAATAACAATAAAAAAATCTCCCCTTTCCATCACTCCCCCCTTCACACCAAGCCATCCAGATTTTACGCGGCCTTTATCTGGCTTTTGATGGCACCTCGTCGGTGTCACGCGGAGCATTGTTTGATCTTTCACTTTCTTACGCCAACAATCGCGAGAGCGCGAACGCGATGACTGGTTTCGCGTGATGATAGACCTCTTCGCAATGGTGTTCATCAGGCGGTATGCTGTATGCGCATCTAAAACTAATCACTAAACACTAAAAGCTGTATGCGCCATACCTGGCCTAGCCCTACCTGGCAGGCAGGTGAAGGTGGATGGAGAAAAAAAACAGAAGCAAACAAAAAAAATCACACGAGATCACGAAGCCAACGGGGCCGCCAACAACAAACCAAACGAACGAATATTATTGTTTTCACAACTTCAACCCACGCAACGGCGGAGAGGTGCCGTGCGTGAAGAGGTGATCGACCGGCTGAATTCAAGAGGTAGAGAGTGGGTTGCTGAGACGATAAGAAAACGCTACTCGCTAGCGATCCGCACAAATCCCCAAGCCCCAAAAAAAAATACGAAAAACAAACTCCAAACAAACGAACTGGTAACAATCGTCCGGCATAAAATCGTGAGCATCATGGCGCGAGCAAAACCTCAACCCTCTTCGAAGATGCTTTTTGGAAGGCAGTTTAGGATCCCCTTTCCGATTTGGAAGCGTAACGCTGTTTAGGGAAACAAAAAACCTCACATCTTTCGGTTGCATAATTCATCGAAAAACAAAAAGCAAATGAAAACAGCTACATCACAGACAGCTACCCCATCCACTTCAGCGGGAAGCATCACCGCCCCCCTAAAAACGGTGGTCGATCATAAGCATCGAGGAGACTGTATAGGCTGCTCGCAGCCCTATAAAAATTGCCCAGACTGCAGCAATACCTGTGGGAATGAATGAGTGAAGAAGGGTTTTTCATCAGTTGCAACCGATGCATCATTAGCACGCAACATTGGCATTGCTTCGAGTCCGGGGGCTCCTGTAATCGTAGCACAAAAGATGGGTGCGGCAGAACCACGTGAAGCAAGATGGCCCTTAAAATATTAAAACAAAAATAATAATGGCACTCCCCCTCGAGCCTCATGCGAAACTAGACCAGTGTCGGTGCGGCTGGTTTTGAGAAAAGATGAAAATTCATGCTCACGTAAGGGTGCACTGCTTTGGAGCGGCAAAACTGTTGTACAACATTGTACGGTGAACAAGAGTAGAGCACCCTACGAAGCACCTCCGTCTGCTCTGCAACAACGCTTTTCGGGCTGGCATTCGGTCTGTGGCGGTGTGTAATTGATTATGTTAAATACAACAAAATGAACCAAGCATTACAGAGTTTCACAGCTCGCATGCATGAGCCAAAGGTGTGTGCTATTGAAACACAACACTGTGCCACGCAACACAGCGCGATTGAACCACCAGTCAACGCTGTGCTGTGTACGTCTTGATGTCTTGGCAAGATCTCCTAATCAGTAATCAATCACAATCAGCTAAGCTAATTGTTCGAACCCGAAGCTATAAGAAGCCCGTCGTCGACACCGTGGCTCGGCTGGTTGGCAAGTTATGAGGTTGCAGCTTTCCAACGCGATCCGTTCCTTGGTTGCACTGGGGTGATCCCACCAAGGAAACGACCATATCGCTTCACCACAATCTATTGGTAACCCCAAGGCAACTGGCTGCTACCGGTTTTGATCCATTAATTGGATCGATGCTTTGGGGCCATTTATTTATGATTGGTGTCATTTCTACGATTCCACTCTACTTCCCACCTAACAAACCGGTAACAGCAGGGGCCGCAAGACGCAAATTTTGCAGTCAATCCGTGGCCCTCCATGCGGAAACCACCATCCCACCGGTCCCCCGGTGGTAAACATCCGGGCGAAATGAGCAGCAGGGCACCCCTGCGGGGACAATTCTGCACAACGACGGTGCACCCTGTCGCGATTGAATGGAGAAACCGTATAAGTATGGATATACATGTATTATGTGATTTGTGTTACGAGGAAAAGCGGTGATTTGTGGTGACGCTATCGCGAGATTTATCCGGGAAGAGGTTTGTGTTCCGTGCTTTGCATTTCCTCCTGCATCGCGTCCTGACGGGGTTCCTAACCGGCTCTTCCTGCTGCCGTTGCTGTTGCTGGTGCCTCACACCATCCTAAGCCATATCTCCTGATTTGCATCTCTGAACGGTTGGTAGCAGCAGCAGCAGCAGCAGCAGCAGTAACAGTGGCCATTATCATTATCAATCGAGCGCTTACGTAAACGTGACCCAGATACCCGGTAATCAACTTCAAAAGAAGGAAAGCTAATGAGATCAATCACAGAGGTCTGGGGATCTCGATACACGAGCCTTTTAACAGCGCTGCAAGAGAATTGTCAAACATGCACATGTTTCATCTCAGGTGGCGACGATTATGGCTTTGCTGTATTTCAAATTTCCCAGCGACGGGTAGGGAAGCGTAACCAACACACTACCTAGTGCCAGGTCTACTACTTTCTCATGGTGGTTGCTGCTGTTGTTTACCAAAAGATTTTCCGACAGAAAGGAATTAATTCAAGCAGCAGATTCACGGTTTGGTGTGGTTTGAATCGTTTTTAGTACGGAATAGCAGTCTTCAAGATAAAAAATGACTGCTTTTTCATCCATTTCCTCATTGTGCTCCTTTTGTAAGGATGGAAGGGGATGGTTGAAGGGTAGTTGGGCGTGATTTATGCCAAATGCGCAGCATCGCGATCACTGTTTCACGCTCCGTTTGCCCTCCACTCGGTTGTCACGTAAAGCTCGAGCTACTCGCAACCTCCCTTTGGCCATCCTCCCCAAAACACACACTCATACACACGCTGCCAGACGTAACAGTGAAAGACAGAGAGAGCTCGGAGGACAAGAAATGATCGGAGTTTTGATTCGAATTTCATCTTCAATGTTGCACGCAGCCTCCAACCGACGGGGCTTGCTGCTTGGTGCGACCAGCCAGCTTATTCCATAACGCCGCATTGCTATGATGCTCACCGTAATGCCACTCAATGTTGGCGTCATTCCGGCACGCACTAGGTCTCTCCTCGGCCCGGGGGGAGCAGATGATACAACGATGCAAATCCCCCCTCGACCTCTACACTGCCTTATGCCATCGCACGCAACGCACATCGTCGTGAAGCAGGAAGCGATCGAGCGATCGAGCGATCTGACCAGCAGCATCTGGGTCTGGGCGCACACACTCTGGTAGTCTAGTACCGGTTAAGCGACTCACACACCATAGAAGGTCCGCGGACACACGGGGGAAGCCCCATTGGAACCCATCTCTCCACCGGTGGCCACGAGTTCGACGAGTTTCGGCAAATTGATTCCCTGCCTTACGTAAGCCAACGCCCCCCTGGGGCGAGAAAGACACTTTCTCCCACGAAGGGGCCAAATCCCATCTTCGCTTCAACGGTTTTCGTGTCCAGCCACCCTGCAACCCCCGTTATTGCCCTTTAGGTGTGTCTTTTCCTGCTCCCAGCGCCAAAACCGGCCTTTCGCGATGCGGCTGCGATAAGAGTCCTCCTAATCACCTTGATTGGCCACCATGCCTCCCTCTCCAAAACACCGGAATCGTGCCACGGAGTTATATTGCAACCCTCCAAGTGATCGCAGACTGCGCTGTGCAGATGGTACTGCGGAAGTGACATGATCACGGTGCCGGCCACTCCACTGCACGATCCAATGATCTACGATCGTACAGAGATTAGTGATTGGCCGCATTGATTGGCTGTTAGTGCGAGGAGCTTCCACTGAGGCGCTAGATATTCCTTTGCGGCTACGCTAGATCGTGTCCGAAAGATATCGCCAATGAATGCCACTCCATCGTGTGTTGTGTCACTTTTTGGGAACGAAGAGGCGTTTGTATTACCGCACAACACATATGCTTTCTCTCTTTCATGTCTTCTCGCGGATAAACCTGCCTGGGGATCGCAGGATTCTCCTCCAGCTGAACCGTGGACACCATTAATATGTCGATGACACCCAAAGGCCAATATTACGTCCGTTCCGTTTCGTTTCGTCTTTCGTTTTTTTTTTGTGAAGAGGGAATACGAAACCGTTTGTGTCTTTTATGTGAAAGCTAACACGAAGATCGTTTTAGATAAAGAAGACGAGTGTGGTTGGAGACAATGTTTGAGTGAAGGTGATTTAGGTGATGATAAATTAGCACGCAATATGCCGTTACATTTGGCACCCTGAATCGACGCGGTTCAATGTTTATCTCCATACACTCATATGTTGCTGTTTGCATGCTGTGCTACGTAATGCCCGAAAGGCAAATACAAACGTGAGAAACTATCGATGGCTTAAGGGGGGCTTCAGTATTTAATTTTTTTTTGACACATATTTTTAGCATTTTTCCCTGAATGCTGATCCTTTCAATGGTAATGTGTAAAATGTTTGAGTCAATCAAAGCAAAACTGACCAAGATATACATATAAGGCTCCACAGAGCTCGCTCCTTTGAAACGCGTTTCCCAAAAACCAACGTGTTCAAAGCCGGTGCCCATCGTACCGTAAAAACTACTGCAGCGATTGATTTGAAATTTTTAACCCATAATCTATACACTCTTTGCCAGGTAGCCCCTTCAAATTTCATTAAAATTGCTGATACTTTTTATAAAACAAATCTTTAAAAATCGTGTTTTTGGCAAAATGTCAAAAAGCATCACTTTTTCATCTTCAAAAATCTGCTAAAAATCAAAAAATAGGAAATTCAACAAAAACTCGATCTGGCTACATGGTTAAACTTATAATCTATCAAAAAAATATCGAATTGTATTTTTCTGATTTTCTGACTCATCACGCACCTTTTCGCAGACGCACCCTCATAAATTTGATGCCAAGGATAAAGTTTTAAATCCATCTTCCCCAAAAAATAGAACCAAACATTTTTCAAAAGTTGCAGTTTATTATGACGTTCACTTGAAAAAATAAAGTTGAATGGTTACATCACAAAAATTCGTCAAAAATGGTCCTTTTTTGGCCAGAAGTTTTCTGGCGAGATTGCCACCAGTTCTGTTCGGTGGCGGTCTATTTTCGGTGCCGACGAGGACACTTGCTGGCCGATACCATTTAAATTGTGGAGCTGCTTACGGATTTACCTTGAAAGAAGCAGAGCATCTATGATGAAGCATCGAGTCAGTATGCCACCCCCCGCGGTTCATGGTCAGTTCTCGTTGGAAGAGTTTTTCTTTTTCGAAAATGTACCAAACGTTTGGTTGTACGATCGTTTCCATCTCGGTGGCTCAGTAGCTTGATCAACCTAATAACCGGCATAATTACCACATTAGATGCACTGCCGCTCCATCACGCTTTCCACCGTGGCTGGCCATCTTCTTCCTTCACCGATCATGTGCCTAACCGATCTGATTGACCCTATTTGGTCATTTAACTACTCTCTTTCTCTCTGTCTCTCTCTTTGCCATTTTTCTCTCTATATCTCTCTCTTGCTCTCTTGCTTGCCAAGGTTTACCGACACTTTCTATTTCCGGCCCATAAACCCCCCTCGCAGCCTATCTATGATCGACCTCACCAACCTCATGCCACTGGCCATACGGATGCGACGGCCGGTAGCCTCCCAGTTCGCGCTGGTAGAAAGTGGTTTTCCATCTTGATTGGCCGCGGGGACAGATGTGTGTACGCGGCGCGGTGGCTGCTGGTGGTTGCTTGCAGTGAGCACTCGTTTCATTTGCCGCTTTTCTTGACACGCCTCGTGGCCACCACTTGATCGAAGGCCTTCTTGGGTGAACTTTCTTGACAGTGGCCACCAGAAAACCCCATCGCCCCCCACCACCCCCAGCGACCGTACGTGTCGTGTGTTTTCACTTTGCACTTTCCGATCGCTTTCGGCTCTTCTCGGCGCAGCATCGCAAAGCTGCACGCAGAAAGGATGGGGCGCGGCAATGATCGTGCATCAGTGCAAACAGTGAGTGAGAGAATGGGATTGTGGAAGACGAGAAGAGGAACGACCGAACGAACGAACGCACGTAGGAAGGAATGGAAGTAAAGGAAAGTGCAGCCGATCTCACATCGATCGCGACTCTCGAAGAACGCTTTTTCCTTCCATCTTTAGCCTCTCATGGCATGGCCTTTCGTGGTGTGGAGCGTTGCGCCCAAAGTTCATGATCTCTCCATTACCGCCTCGAATGGACGCGCGTAGACATGGACTGCAGTGGAGGTACCCCGCACGGGACTTTCTTTTCGATCGCTTGGACACCACCAACCGAGAGTAGCATGGCCAGTGACCCAAAAAGCCTTCGCTTGCAACTTGTTGGTACATCCTTCAGCCACACTGGAGGGTCAGGATGGCCATCCAATGCAAGCTTTTGTTTGCATTTACGATCGTGAAAGAGTGCAGCATGTTTAAGGCGATTTTTATACGTACGTAGCGTGTATATTGTCGCTTCTCTTTGATCTGTTATAGTTATCGATATAGACATAAATCGATGTTCTGGTACAGTGTGAAGATATTGTTGGGATGAGCTCTTTCGATCAGTATAAAAGCATTGTATCACATATCAATAGTTTAATTTTTTAGCTCTTCTTTACTATGCTTTTTACATTTTTCAAAAATACCTCGTAGAACCAAAGATATTATAAAAACAGTCGAGCAAGGTACGAAAGGCACGCAAAAACAGTTTATCCACCCTCATGTTTTTCATTGTATTGCATTGTACAGTTTTTTATTCCACAATAATCAAATAACAATTTTCCCCCTCAATTTCACAAATGCATTTTAGTTTGTTTAATCTCAAAAACATGTTATGAGACCCATTGGATGGTTTTATCGTAAAAAATTATGAAGTTATGCATCTAAGAAGCGTGAAGAAACGTGTTTTTCTTACTTTACTCGACTGATTTTGTAATATCTTTGTTTCTAGGAGATATTTTCGAAAAATGTAAAAAGCATAGTAAAGAAGAATAAAAAACAAAACTATCGATATGTGATACACATTTTTGAACTGAGAGTTTCCATGAAAAATCAACCAAAATCTATGTTTCTTGCAAGGGGTGGATAACCTTTTTTTGCATAGTGTATCTATAAATCGAAAAGCAAAAGCAATTAACAAAATATGTTAACGCAAAGTTCTATAAAAACCCACTTATTTAAATCAAAAACATCTGTAAGATCTGAGAATAAACGTATAAAATCATCATCAAACCAGCAGCATCCACGTAATCACCTCAAAATGGCGAACATCGGGCGTTAGATTGCTTTAATCAAACACCCCAATAAACGCTTTCCACCGATCACGTGTTACTGCTTGAGGCGCATGTTCCGACGCCTTGGGCGATCACCTCTATCCTCTATTTGAACGCATGGCATTTAAAGGAAAACTTTCGCCAGGAAAGTTCCATTTAACAGTCAACTGTGACAACCGGCACCGACTACTAAAATGATGGATCACTGTGCCAGCCAGTGGCACGTAGCCCCGATCCACCCGATCCCGAGTGTCACCACGTGTGCCAGTTTTCCTGCGCCGCATAAACAATTCGAATCCGTTGATCGATCAAGGGCGCTAATCGGTCGAAATCGACGGAAAGCCGAGCCCTGATCTCAGCTCGCGTGCACCCAGGATGGACCGTGATGGCGAGACGAACATTCGCCCCGAAATAGCCACCGCCAGGGGCCACTCCGAGTGGTGCTCTACTCTGCAGCAGTGCCCGAGATCAACCGGCGTCAAGTTCAGGCCACCGAAAAACCCCCCAAGGGTCGATGGACCGTGGGATGGCTCACCTCAGGCTTTGACTTTCGATGCACGTTTTCTGTGTCACATCAGGTTGTGGGTATTTTTAAATTTCGCGGTTGCGCCCGCTCTATTCGCGGAATTTAAAACGCATTTAAGGCGTCTTTGACATCTGCGACCGAGCAGAGGCTACTGAGAATGCGATTGAAACCATTCCGTTCCGTCGATGAGCCACAATGTCGAGGGACCGAACATCATCACCGCCATCGCGATCAAAACGCTACAAATAGTTCATTAAATGAAGAGTTCATTAGATAAAACAAAAACATGCAACCAGCTAATCGAATCGAGATCTGGCTACTACCAAACTGGCAACGAGAGGAGCAAAACCGCCATTTATCTAATCCATTTCAAGCGATGCTTCCGGATAATGAGCAATTCAGCAAAGCGAAACTGGTCAGCTAGCGACAAACAATTATCATTAAGAAAACTCGCCCCCTCCCCACCATCCGGCCATGCTTTCCCTCCCTCGGGCCTTTGAACCAACGAACAAAATGTGAAAGACTCACTTTCGAACGGGCAAAAAATGCGGGCCACAAACCCACCATTAGGCAGCTGGCGCAAGCGAACGACTGATCAGGTTGTGATGATGGGACCGTTCAAGCCACCGAACCGGACCAACAAGCCAGCCAACAAGAGCGGCCTTTCGATCGCGATGTCGCCATAAAATCAATTAGTTCCCGCTTCCGGTGGACCCACGGTGGAATCTCACGTGCGCAAAAAAGGCACAAAAACTGGAGTAGAGCGTATCGAACCCAGGGAAAAAGGTGGCCTTTACTGCATCCCAGGGAGTGTCCTAAAAACCGGCTTTCGCCGCCAAGTTCCGTGAAATACGGTGCGATCACCGAAATCGGAGATAAAAAGTGCCATTAAAAAATGCTGTGGTTGGTGTGCTACCCGACATGTGCCAATGGTAAAGCATGCCAACGTGTATTTGAAGAGAAAGAATCGCCGAAACAACCAGTAAATGGCGATCAGGATCGGATAAGACACTACACGGGGCCATCCATGCCCCACCGGAGCCCGAACGCATCAGAAAAGAGAAACTTTGCTCTGGAAACAGGGCCTCCTAGGGAGGGGGCATAGGGGTACTCGATCGTCACCCCGTCCGGGAGGGGTTGGCTCGATGTCGTGATCTTTCACTTTCCCTTATCATGTGTCACGGTACGGCCAAAGGGCTCGGGCTATGAGGATCCGGTTCAGCCGCGTCTTCGGTGTCCCCACGATGCAATTTAATTCCGCCGCTGAAGAAGAGAACGCCTACTGCGCTCCGATTCGCCCGAAGGGGATCCCAAAACGATCCGTTCAGTAGCTTTCCAACAGCACGCACTGCCTTCAATCGGTGCATCTCAGGCGGCCTCCCCTTGCGAGTAAGAAAAGGAAATTGTCTCCATGACAACTGAGCCGGGTACTAAGCCGTTTTTACCCCAAGACGTCGCGTCGACCGATGTCTTCCGGTCACCGACCAGAGGTTGGCGGAAGATCACGATCTTCACTTCACTGCGCGTTAAACAGCGAGGAAGCCAAGAAAGAAAGCTCAAGGGAAAATGGTGAAAAAAAGAGACACAGACAAGACAGAAAAAGCCCCCGGCCCGGTAAGGGGGGGCAGGGTTAATGCCAAGGCGGACGGAGGAGTGCCACGGAGGGGGTTGGAAAATAAAAACATTACACACCATCCCCACCACCGGCGTGGGTCACGTCTGGCCATCACGTCGTCGTCGTTTTCGTCGAGGGTTGGTTGACTCCGATGGTCGGAAGCGCCCGATCGCCGCGGCCCCCGATGCACACTGCCGAAGGTAGGGAGGGAGAACTTTATAAATACGATCGTCCCCACGGTGCTCCATCACAGTTTGGCTTTGGTGTCGATGCGGCACGGTACGTGTTCCGACCGAGCGCGCCATAACATAGAAAAAAAGCGTTTCAGAAGAAAGTTGACGATGCGTGAACGTGAAGGGGGTGTTGCTGTTGCGGCTGTGTGCAAAGTGAAAGTGAGAGCGATCGTACTAACGATGGGGCCAAACTCTTGAACGGACACTCGCTCGGTGGGATCCGGCTGGGTTTGCGGCAGCATAGCAACCCAGCATCCTACCAACGTGTGGTTGTCAACCAACAACAACGATTGTGTTGAAGCAGGCTGTGGAAAGGAGAATTCTAAACGCGCACGCTTTGCCTACTTGACCCAACAGTACCAACGTAGAGTATGTGGCCATCGGGCGGCAAGCACCGCCGAAGATTTCGCTGAAGAAAACCCCACTGGAGCGGTTGTGTCCATCGAGGGAAGCGCCACGATGTGTTCCGGCGAGTCTTCGCTATCGGACACACGATGGAACCTGCAACAATGCCCGCCGTCCACGCTGGGGCTCAGCCCAAATGCCATTCCATCGATTCCTGGCCCCCGAGTACAGCGATGGTGTCGAGGGAATACGGTAAGTTGAACAACGGCGGCCGCCAGTTGTGATCACACTTGAACCCCCCGTTCCGCTAATGGACCCAGTTAAACTCATATTCGTTCCTTCCTGTGCGTGTGTTTGTGCGTGTAATGTTGTGACTGGCCACAGCCGATCGGTAACCGGAGCATCGCTTCCATCGGCCCGCTTCGTTAGCCTGGTGGTGCACGGTTCCCGGAATGAGGAAGCGCCCGTGACGATGATGCTCGCCCTCTGGGGTCAGCTGATTGATCACGATCTGACGGCTACGGCGCAACCGCGCCCGATCAACGGTTCCACTCCGAGGTGCTGCGGCGGTGGTGAGGACAGTACGCATCCATCCTGTCTGCCGATCAAGGTGCCGCACGACGATCCCTGGCTGTCGCAGCTGGGTGTCCGCTGCTTGGAATTTCTCCGTTCAGCGCCTGCCCAACGACGCGATTGTCTGTTGTCATGGCGCGAACAGAGCAACCAGGCTACCGCCTACCTTGATGCATCGCCGATCTACTCTAGCAACCCACGGTCGTCGGACAATGCGCGTATCTTCCGTCAGGGGATGCTGCTGTTTGGCCGAGGGCCACCGCATGAGGATGTGTGCTTTCGGGCGGCTTTGGCCAACCAGTGCATTCGGCCAGGGGACAGCCGGAGTGGCGAGCAGCCGGGTCTACTCCTGATGCACATGATCTGGGTGAACGAACACAATCAGATTGCGACGCGACTGGCCGCCCTGAACCCGCACTGGAGCGACGAGAAGGTGTACCAGGAGACGAGACGCATTGTCGGGGCACTCTTCCAGCACATCACGTTCCGAGAGTTTTTGCCGCTCGTGCTGGGTCGCGACGTTTGCCGGCTGTTTGATCTGGAGCTGGAAACCAGTGGCTACTACCGGGGGTACGATGGTAACGTTAATCCGACGGTTGCGAATGAGTTCTCCGCGGCCGCCTTTCGCTTCGGTCACTCGCTCATCCAGGACACTTACATGCGTGCGGACCGGAACCATCGGTTCATCGCTAACAATGTCAGCCTGCACGAGGACACGGCCGAAGGGGATTTCGGTGGTCCCGGATCGTTGCACCGGTTGCTGCGCGGTATGGTGAACCAGCGGGCCCTCAAGCGGGACGAGTTTATCACGGCCGAGCTAACGAACCATCTGTTTCAGACGAAAAGTGAGTTTTGGTCATCTTCAGGCGCATAAAGCCATCGCCACTGTCCTCTACACAATGTACTAATCCGCTTTCTTATCCGCAGGTTTTCCCTTCGGGCTCGATCTGGCGGCAATCAACATACAGCGGGGTCGCGATCACGGTCTACCAGCGTACGTGAACTGGCGTGGCCCGTGTGGCCTGTCGACGATTCGGGACTGGAACGATCTGGACCGGGTGATGGGACCGGCATCGACGAATCGGCTCCGCAAAGCATACCGCACGATCGACGATATCGATCTGTTCGTCGGAGGGCTAGCGGAACGGCCAGTCGTCGGGGGTATCGTTGGTCCCACGTTTGCCTGTATCATCGCGCAGCAGTTCAGCAACCTGCGCAAGGGTGATCGATTCTGGTACGAGAATGCAGGCTTCGAGTCCTCGTTCACGCCGGCCCAGCTCGAATCGATCCGTCAGGTGGCGTTGTCGCAGGTCCTGTGCCGAGCCCTCGGGGGCGGTGGTACGCTGCAACCGTTTGCCTTTCTTCCACCGGACTTTGGACAGAACGAACGATTACCGTGCGAGACGCGACTGATGGCCCCGATCGACCTGGACCCTTGGGCCGAACGGGACCCCTTCACAAACGACGCTGACGCCACCAACAGCAACGGGACGAACGAGGAAGACGATGACGGTTGGGACGATTCCGACGAAGAGGAGGAAGAGGAGCAGGCAGATACTGACACGGACAAGAACGAGACAAAACCAGCCGTGGGCACTACCGACGCCGCCACCGCACAGTTAACAACATTTTCCACGACTACTACGACTACACGTAGACCTCCGACGATCTTGTTGAACCCGGTAACAGGAAACGTGCTCAACAAGGTAGACCTGATCACGAACGGCAACACGGGACTACAGCAGCGGCCTACCGTGATCAAAGGACAGAAAGCAACGCCGACTGTACTAGTGAGCAACAAACTTGACCTTAACTCACCGACACCAACGAATCGACCTTCGCAGCCGCTGATCTTAGTAGCCGGTACAACCGTCGTAGACCACAAGCTGGACCTTCAAACGATGACCACGACGACCAAACGACCATCGACAACCAAACGCAAACAGACCCGCAAACCGACCACCAAGAAACGGCCCCAAACGGCAGCCTCTGCATCGAACCGACCAACCGGTGGCGGTATCAGCAACAACCTTGACTTTTCCGCCACGAGACGAACCGTCAACGGGTCGACGACGACAACGACGACCACTAGAAGACGGCGTACTAGACGAACTGCTACAAAACGAGACGCACGCCATGGAACGGCCTACTACTATCAGACACCTGACGACGACGCCGACTATGATGACGACTCTGACTATGACCCTCCACCGTACCTAGCCTATGGTTACCATAGACCGACTACGACCACGACCACGACAACGACCACTACTGAACCACCGTACGCCTACTACCACCACCCCCCACCATTCGGGGGTTACTACACGGTACCTTCGACGGCCCCTCCACAACCACCGTACCCTTACTTTGACACACGACGACCAACACTCCGCGCCAGGACAACGACCATACGACGTAGACTTTCGGACAAACTTACCCTACCCTTAGACGCGACTACTAGTAAACCACCCCGACAACCCAACAAAAACGGCGACCAGACGCGACCGAATAAACCTTTCCTCAAACCGGCGTCCGGTTCTTCGTCTCACTCGTCTGTCTTCTCTGTCGACTTCCGGCGGAGCCTCGTAGTACACGGTAGCCGTAGCTCGGTTGCTACTGCACCATCTGGTACTACGGTGGCCAGTTCTGTCGCTTCCTCGCCTACTACTAACGATCGAACGAACAAACTTTCCGCTAACGAGCTACTGCTACCAGCACTGTCTCAACGACAAACTTTCTTCGCCTCCAACGGCACCCGACGTGCTTCTCTTTCCGCTACTTCTTCTCTTCCTTCCGATCTTCCGATGAAACTATCCGAATCTTTCTCTACTAACGACTATGACGACGACTACCAAGACGATCAGACGAACGTTCAGACGAAACGAGATGACGCCATTGATCGACTGCAGGAAGAACATGACGGTTACCTACGACCCGAGCAGACACACTTTGAACCACTGGTTCGTCCCGATAGGCCACTAGCATACCGGGATTACTACGGTGACGGAAGCATAAAGACGTTACCATACCGACGAGACTACCCGGCCTCAACGGACAGAACGGGAAACCACGTGGACTCTCTACTGTTGTACCGACCGGACACGACACAGACCGTACGTTACGCATCGACTTACAACGATCCACTACTACTGGATGACTATTCGGACAAATTCGTGGGATTGCTTATGCTGGATAACCAGCCCCACCAGGACCATAGGGCGATACGAGCGAAAGAACGGGCCATACGGGACGACGTGACGACACAAATGGACGGCAAACAGATCACCAACAGACTGAAACACGACAAACGACCTAACGGGAACAAACGCAAGGGAGTACCGGCAGCAAGCTCCACCATTTCCATGGTACCGTTCGTGCTGCTAACCAACATCGACAGGTAAGCCCGATGGCAATGCCACACCTGCGCCCAACAGATTCTAATCCACATTCCCGTTTGAGCAGACCGGACAACTGGGTAATGTACCATTCGAAGCCCTCGAAACGACGAACACCACCACCAGCGGTACCGTTGCTGAAGAGCGATACGTTCTCCCTGAGCGAACTCCCGAAGCCCATCATTGGCCCGGACTGATGGCGGGGTTTTCGCCGGATTTGCCCATTTTTTCACCCAGCATTTTCCATGACATTTAACGCTACACTGTACTGTTGTAACTTGTACTCACAATCATTTATTATTTATTTATTGCATTGCATTAAAACACATTATGGTTACTCGCAGTAAAGAGCGCAAATATAGTGCCGATTGTTGTATGCTGAACGTGGTGGTGCGCTAGTTCTTCATTTGCGACTAACCATCCTCGTAATAACGGAGATGATGACACACTGGAACTCTTCCGTTTCGGCCAGAGTTAAGATCCATTTTAATACGTTCTTTAACCGAGGCTTATCCTTTTCAGCTATCAAGCTTCCTTTGTCCATTTAGACGGTGTGCCGAGCTTCAGTTCTTTCGGAAATACAATCGAGGACATTGTTGATGATATGATAAGCACAGTGGGTGGATTAATGCAGCATCCACCGAAATGGCGAAAAAAAGAGCAACGACGCAGCGCATCCTGCTTTGTCATCATTTTGCAAACAGATAACCATAGTAACCGACGAGCCATCCATGATTCAACACTTTATATTGTAATGTATACATATTTATATGCTTTATGCTCGAGTAGAGTGGTGTATACGAGAACGAGTTGTTAAGAAGGGAATTCATGTTTGTCTTGCGCATTCAATTACAATGTGCAACATTCTTTCCTGGAGTGTACGGGATAAACTGGAAATGGGGGTTTCATCGCGAATGCTGTTATGCATCGGTCTGTTATTGTAATTTAAACTTACTGCTTACTGAAACGCAACCCCGCTGAATGCCCGGTGGGAACGCTCAAGCACTAGCGTGTAACAGGCGCTCTGTTGGAGGTCGTTGTGTAAGTGAACAATCCACAAACGGGGTGCGTTCGCATGGGGGGCAGGCCGAAAGGAAACGGAAACCGGGGTTGAGCTGATAAGTTAATCTGTGGTGTTGCAACATAATCATCGTTGGTTGCTCCATCCCACGGAACCTTCCAGCGATAAATCGAGGCAATGTGATAAGGTTTCTGCTACCAACCAAACTGCTAAATCACAGTTTCCACCGACTGCAGCGGTTATCTAGCTCCATCCCTATGCGCAGTGTCACCGACGGGACAGGGTTCCGGTTGAAGAAAAGAATTGTGGATTTACAGCAAAACGTAACGTTTCATCTTTCATCATAGCGAGACGATGTGTCCTAACCGCTACCCTTCTGTATAATATTTTTTCGATGGAATTTTTTGGAACGCATTTGGAAGGAATCTCGCTCGCTCGCTCGCTCTCTCGCTATCGCTCACATACACATGTACCCAACACAGTCCCCCCTACTGCTACTGTTTAACCAGTAATTGCCATAGTGTGTTGGCATTAGTATATATGAATGAAATCGACTTTGCCATAGCTTCTTAATAAGTTGAGTAGTTGCTGTTGTACATATTCCTTTCATCAACACTCGCGGCACTCCCCGCAGCCGACGCGTGCCAGCCTCTACGTCTACAAGAAATGAGTGCGTATCATTGCATCGTGTACGCAGGGTTGCACTACACTACATGTCCTTTTCTACGCCACCGATCGCTCAATCTATCGCTCATCCATCCATCCAACCAACGACCGCTCCTTACCATGCAATAGCCTACGCAATATACACTCTACACCGTCCACTCTGACTGAGCTCCAACGACCTTACTTAACCGCATTTTATTTACTTCACATTAGCTACATGATAGAATAAGTTACTGGCTTATACACGTACATCGCGCTAAACAGCATCATCAACAACGGGATAGGAAGTAGGTTTTTTTTCTAAAATTGAACCGCGTGCAGAAGAACAGGACAATCCTGTGCTGTGTTTGTGGCGCAATATTCATTTCTCGCTGTGTGTTTCATTTACTATCGCAATGCTATTTCTATTGTGTTCCGTTGGTAATGGTTATTTCTGTTTCGTTTTTTCCATTCTTTCTATTATCAAATAATTCAACACAGTATGGGATGGGCCACCTTCCAGCCTGTGGACAACAACTACTGCGCGTTCATTAAACATAATTTCAACTTCAAACTCTTGCAAACCATCCAACGTTGGTTAAAACCACTAAAAAGAAACCCAAAAACGAGTCAAAAGGCTAAAGGATTTCGCATACATCATTAATCTACTGCAACAAAACGTAAGACGTATCATCGATACCGTTTTGTAAAGGCAAACACTTTTGAGGCATTAATCTCAAACAAAACTTTGCTGGATAGGATGATTTTGGAATAAAATTTCTCATAATTTCCAACGCTAGAACCACATGAAATCCAGATGTGCCACATGAAATCACACAAATTTAACCATTCCTTCCGATATCACCTTTTCCTGGGATTTTCCAATTCGTTTCATCATCTCATCATACCTAAACAGGCCCTTCTTTCTTTTAAATATATAAAGCAATCCTCACATTAAACGCAGCTGGCGGGGGACATTGAAGAGCCCAGGAATTTACTCTTATAAAATATGGAATTAAAAATAAAATATGAACTAACTAAGAAAGGGCGGGGAAGTAAAGAATGTATATGTTTATATACGTCTGTGATGCACTACAAAATGCATTTCCTGCAACAAGCGTCATAGTGGTTGACCTAAGGAAAGAACAAATTATCACATGATCGTCTACCTCTAAGAGCAGTCGCGTTTCTTCTTCAGTTCCTTTGCCTTTTTGTACGGGTGTAACTTCGTACACTCGATACGATAACACGATCGATCGTCGATTTCCAACTTCCTCGCTCGACTTCGATGGTGTTACTTTGATTGAAAACATTCATGATGGTCCAGCGAGATCTCCGAGACCTTCGATTTCTCGCTCTCTTTTCGCATCACCGACCCTCCCTCCCCGGCTCACTATTTCTCTTTTCCTTCAAGCCTCGACGCCCATTGCCAACGCCCAACAACAAATGGGATTGGATTGCACTGTGATTAAAACAAAAAATGTTTTAAAATCTCATTTTATGATACCTCCCATTGTGAAGCCTTATCAGTCCGAAGCATGTGATGAGTTGGTGTAGTAGATCAACGAACGGAGTACAATCCGTTCCTCCCCCTTCACTTCAGTACTTGCGAATCTAATCGCGAGTACGGCGGACGACCTAGTTAGCGAATAGATTCTGCTGGCTGGCATCGCTCTCAAACTCGGTCCAAGCATTGTTCAGCTCCATGAAGATCAGCTTAGCCATGCTTTCATTTTCGGTACCAGTGTGCTGAAAGGAAGACACATAGCGACGCTCACGGTCATCAGTATACTCTGCCCCTTGGTTACCTCTCGATTCACATTGGCTTCACTACCTACCTTATCCGGATGCACAGCTAGGCAGGCTTTGCGATAAATTTTCTTCACATCAGCCGCCGTTACCAGCTGATGCATTTCACATTTTGTCCATTTGGCACCGGGCCATAGAATCGTGTGGACGGTGCAAAGCAGCGCTCGAATGTTGCTCTTCTTGCCCTCGGTCTAGTGGGGGTAAAAAAAAAGTGCGACGGGATATTAGTAAGTAGAATACCGTTGTTTCGTGGGAAATCCTTACCCATTCCATCAGTTTCAACCGTTCCGGATCCATCTCCTTCACGAGCTCTTCCTTGCGCATATCGTTGATCGTGCGTGGGCCCTGATTTTTCGAGCTACCGAACGAGTAACCCTGCTGACCGAGAATGTCACCAAAGATGTCTCCCGAACGGCCACCGGCCGCCCCATTACCATTGCTGCCATTACCATTGTTCGGAGTCGTACCTTTGGTCGAAGGGTCAGCAAAGTGCGAGCGGCTGTAATCGGGTTGTCGTTGCGATTGGCCCTCGTTCGGGCTGCGCACCTGCTGCTGCTGCTGCTGCTGCTGATGGTTCGGTGTCGAAGGTGCCCTTGGCGATGGATTGGCCGTGCTAGCGCCACTAAAGTGATGCGTAGGACTGGAGAACTGTGTTGACCGAGGGCTCGGTGTCGTCGCTGAAGGCATACCACCCTTGGTACCCCATCCAGCCCCACCACCACCACCACCACCACTACCACCTCCAGCAGTATTCGTCGTTGCCCCGGCAACCAAACCAGCTGTCAGATTGCCAATGTCTGCGAACGGATCTTTCGGTTGCTGCGTCGCTGGTTGCTGAGACTGCTGTGCCATCGGAGTGGGAGCACTGTTATAGAACACCTGGGGGCCTACACCGGCAAAAGCATCGAACCCGAAACTATTGTTAGCATTCGGTGCATTCACGTCCGTCTGCGAACCATTGCTGAACGGTCCGGCAGGTCCAGCGGTCGGGCCAGCTGCTGGCTGTGCAACACCACCAAAGTGGTCAAAGTTCAAGTTCAGTCCGTTCAGATCACTGCTAGACTTGGTAGCTGTTAGCGTTGCTCCACCGACTGCTGGGCCGACACCTTCGAAAGCTCCGAAAATGTCATCCAAGACAGCCGATTTGGTACCAGTAAGCGGCTCAGTCGCTGTGGTTGCCGGCGCATTGACAACCGGAGGTGATAGTCCTCCGAGTAAATCAAACGATTCCTCTACATTTGAAGGCCGTTCGACTGGATGATGAACTTCCTGTTGCTGCTGCTGCTGCTGCTCGACAACACCTGTCCCGGCTGAACCCTTACCAGATTTGCTCAGATTCAGTAGGTCAGCTTCTCGATCAGCGATCACGTCGTGCGCTTCCACAAACCCACCAACCGGCCGACGGGCAGGCTGCGGAGAAGGTGGTGCTGGGCGAGGCGGCGGTGGTTTCGCTCCACCAGCTGCAGATTTGCTGCTCGGTTTGGTGATGAAATTATCGACATTCTCCTCATACTCCAGCTGGGTGGCGAACAGAATCTTTGGATCACGGGACGCTTTCGTCGATCGCCACGGTGGCTGTGAAGCCGGGGGACGTTCCGAATCACCAACGAACACGCTCAACGCGACGGCAAACTTTTGCGGTACGTGCTCCAAATCCGGTACCTCATCCAGTTCCGATCGATCGTAGTTGATCAGAGTTTCCTCCTCCGGAATGTAGCCTGTGTGGAACTGCAGCTGGCATATGCGTATACCCTGCGGCCGTCCTATGCCACCCAGAGCATTTCGAGCGTGGTACAAACTGATCGTCACATCACCACACACGGTCACATTCATTGCCAGGGCGATCTTGCCCTCGGCCGAATGGTAAAGCCTCATTCGTTCGTAATCCTGCAGCGTACAGAACACCGTCCGATCGGCCGTGGCCACCTCCACGTACATCCGGCAACCATCGCGTGCCTTCGTCATACGCGGAACCGGCGCAACCGATAGCGAAACGAGCGTGACCGGTTTGTAGTGGGGCAGATGTGGAACCGATCGCACGATATCACCCAGATAGTACAGATACCGCAGCTCCGACGGTCGCATATTCGGTGGCATTCGTCGGATCGCAAACATTTGCATCGCATCTTCCGGTTCCGTCACGAGCCCGGCATAGATCAGCAATCCACAGACCACGGTCGCTGCCAAGGCTCGGCCACTGTCCGGGCTTTGAATGACGACGATCGTTTTCGGGTCAGCGCTCAGAAACCCGTAGATGTCTTCCACCAGCGAGTACAGACCGGTGAGCAGTGGTGCCTTGCCCGTACCCGTGCTGGACAGTGGAACCGGAGCATAGATGAAACCCGCCTCGACAGTACGCACCGGTGGTGGCATCCGTGGGCTACTCCGTGGCCCCAAATTGTACACGCTCAGTTTAGTCGGCTGATAGCGCGTATCCAGATACACCTTCACATCTTCGATGTTGTTCGTCCGGTATGTGGATTCGAGTCCCTCGGATGGACAGGGCATTACCAGGATGCGCTGCGTAATGTAGCTCAAATCGAGATCGGTCCGTGCGATGCTTTGCTGTACGGTTTGCATCACCTTCGAAGATGTATCCTTCAGGTTCTTCAAGAAGCTGCCCGCCCCTCCCTTGATCGAAGAGAACAGGCCGCCGCCACCGCCACCAGCACCGGCTGCAGGATGTCCGTACGCTGGGCCACCGATGTGATGCGAAGGTGGTACTCCGTGGCCTCCATGTGCTGCTACGCCACTCACTGTCACTCGCACTGGATCGGGTGGTCGCTGGGGGTACTTGTTTTTGTTCAAGGAACCATCGGGACCAACCGGAACAGCACCACCCGGTGGTGGACCAACGGTCGGTCTGGGAGGTGCCGGTCTTTCCGGTGCTACTCCACCACCGCCAGCACCACCACCATTCGATACGCGATGAACCGGACTAGGTGACGGGGTCACACCGGATGGTGGTGAGTTTAACGGTTTACCGGACAGCCCAAGTGGTGCCTTCAATGGCCACCCTTTCGTTTCAGCGATCGCTGCCAAACGCTCCAGCACGGTTGACGTATCGAAGCGCTGATTGGGGTCGACCTGCAGGCAACCGCGGATCGTTTCACTGAAGCACGCGTACCGGCTATCGTTCGGAATGGTATAGTTGGCGTTGATGATACGCAGTTTGGCCGAATCCTCGAACGGGTGCTTGCGGTAACAGAGTAGATACAGCACACAGCCGAGTGCCCACACATCCATTTGAATACCGATCGGATAGTTTGCCCACGTGTCCAGCTGTTCCGGGGCACGGTACATGGGTGTTGTACAGCGTGTTAACGCATCCTCCAGTGTGTCCCGTTGCTGCGCGTTCCAGGTCACATCCGGTGCGTAGCTGTCGGTTGATGCGGAACCGAAATCACACAGCTTCAGCAGCCCATCGCTTCCGATCAGAAAATTCTCAATCTGCAACGTAAAAGGGGACGATAAGGAAGAGTAAGCGCTGGTACACGACCACATGCATGCATGTTTGGATACGTTACCTTAATATCGCGATGATTAATAGGTTTCGGTTGACTGTGCAGATGTGCGACCGCTTTCGTCGCCTGATAGAACACGCGCAGTACCGTTTCGGGGGCCAGATCCTGCTCCAGACAGTCGTACAGTGAACCACCCTTGCATAGTTCCGACACCAGCAGATACTCGGCCCGCCGCTGCGTGTTGGCTGTTTGCGTGCGGTCGATGAAGGTGGCGGCCACAAACTTGACCACATTCGGGTGACCGGAAACCTGCTTGTGGACATTGATTTCCCGGATGATGTTGTTGCACTCCTCCTTGTCCGTACCGAGCAATCGCTTCAGCGCGTACTCCGTTCCCGATTGTACATCCTGTGCCACGAACACATAGGCGAATCCACCTACAAAGAAAAGGAAGAGGCCCTCGGAGTTAAGCGATATGAAGGGAATGCATCATTAGTGCAGATATCAGCCACTGCCACCAACGCGCGTCTCGGAATCGATAACGGATTGCGGGTCACGGGCCACGGACGATGGGCTTTGTCCTGCGAATGTTCTTTCTCCTTGACTTTTGTCCCTTGCTCGACAAAGGGCACATTGAATAGATGCGGCAGCAGCATCAGCAGCAGCGCATAACAGCTGCCCAGGCGCCAGTGTCGCCCGTTTGCCCACTATCGTATATCCAGCTCCGAGACAGACGGAGAGATAAGAGGGAATCTGGAAAACCAGCAACAGCAGCAGCAGCAGCAGTTACTAACCTTCCGCTATGACACGCTTGATTCGCAACTTTACATTCGCCACCTCGACCGTTTGTCCCACGAATTCGTTGTCCAGCCCGTTCGAAGGGGCCGCGTTGAAGTAGCTCATGGCCGATTTCAGAAAATCGCTCATCCTGGAGAAGCCGTCTTGGGCACGTTTGCTTTATGAACAACGGGGGGATGAACAAAAGGGGGCCGACCGCAACGATGACCACACACCACACACTTAACTCCGTTCCAGCACAGCCCCACGGAGGGCTCGCAAGGGTCGCTACGTTCCGCAGCGTGTGCAACCGTCGGCACCGTATCCTGGTTGCTTTGCTTTTTGTCAACTGGTCCGCGGATCTAATCGCGATACACCCCCTTTCATTCGCAGGGAGGATAATACGGGAAAACGGAGGTTCTTTGCTCCCGATCGCTGCGAAACACCCACTCTTCTTGGTACGTAAATTGGCCACCCTCGAGAACAGAACAGAATGCGTATCTCACGCGAAGGAGCGACAGAGACGCACGATACGCATCCTTCGGGAGGACCGTCACTTTGACAACCTGTCAACATGCACCGTTTACAGCAACTCGCTTAATACTTGCCGCAACA
>NC_064877.1:44740000-44742500 GCF_943734665.1 Anopheles aquasalis
CAGTAAAGTGCGTTTTGTGGGTCAGGATTTTGTGCAAGAATGTCGGCATTTGAAGGATTCACTAGCGGTAAGTACACTGCATGGGAGCGCCATGGTCACCAGCGTTTCATCTATTCGTTTTTAGGTACCGACATCGAAACCAAACATGCAGCCCGGTGGGCGAAACTAAGCTTTGGTCTCGAGTTGCTCGATGCGATGACCGATGGCGGGATTCCACGGAGGGGGATTGTGGAGATGGCAGGTGATCCCGGGGCCGGTAAGACGCAGATCGCATTAAAACTGGCACTGGAAGCACAGCGCCAAGTGCCGGATGCGTCGGTTGTTTTTATCTCTACCGAGCATCCCTTTCCCTCCGGAAGATTGCTTCAGATGGAGGCGGCACTGAAACGGCGGCATCCCCGCGATCCATTCGTGCAGCAGCACAACTTTGCCGATCACATACTGGTTGAGCACGTTAAATGTGTGGTAAGCTGGCCGCGCACCGATGCGGAGGACACGGATATTCTCTAACATATTTTTTCTAATTTCTCCGCCGTATTGCCTTCCAGCCATCATTGACAAACTGTTTGTTCAAACAGTTACCACAATTGCTGCGTAGCACGCCCGTGAGCCTAGTCATTATTGACTCCATCACGGGTCCTTTCATCGGCGAACACGACTATAAAGCCCGGGCAGCTACGTTTCGTGAGATAGTGAAGCAACTACAGTTGTACCAGGAGCAGTACAACATGGCAGTTTACGTTAACAATCAGGTACGCTGTGTGATCGATGGCTCGGTACCACAAACCAAAGGGAAGAAAATAGCGGCCCTCGGTTTATCGTGGAGCTCGATGGTACACACCCGGTTGCAGTTGTGTCGAACTGAGGGAAAGTACAAGCGCTGTGTTGTCGTGTTTGGACCCACCATTGGTCCGGCACATGGGGTGTTTCAAATTGACGAATCGGGTCCCTGCGATGTTCCCGATCTACCGCTAGGGCACATACCGGATATGAATGAATAGCTCCCACATGAACGCCTTAGACACGGCAGTTGGCAGATTTATTATCGGTTCCACAAAGAAGTTGGTTATTACAGCCCAGCCCATCGACTGCACGGTAACTATATTAACGGGTTGCCAGCCTCCTTGGGTTTGCTGATCGTAAACATTGATTTCAGTATTTTGATAAAATACAGAAAAACTACAAAAGCGTGTGGTTGGTAACGGGTAAATGATTCAACGTGGGACTTGCTCTTGGAGAACCAGAGCGCTCCCGGTGGAGCAGCAGCACGCACCACCATGAGAGTCGAACGCACGGTGCCTCGGGAAGACTGCTTTCCGCTGGAGTATCTCTGCTGTGACACGATTATTTTATTTGCATTACTAGCGTTTTCGATAGTTTGTCAGTGTATGCTGCTTCTGGATATTTTTTTTGCTTTTTCTTGTTTAAACATTTCCTAAACTAACCACATTACGCTACCGGCTTTGCTCGTGTTGTTCCATCTAGTTTATATTTTAATATATATACTTTCTTGAGTCTTTAAAATGTCGCTCACATTTTCTCTACGGCTGCAGCTATGCTCTATAGTCTCTGTAATCGTATGTTTTAAAACATTTCTCACTAGTTTCTGTTTGTCTTTCTCTTTCTCTTTACGAACGGTGGCGATGGTGGGTAATGTCGTTTTAAAAACGTCGATATCGAGTAACAACAACACGGCAAGAGTAGCGGGATTAGAAATGGGGACCGAATATAGCGCGAATATGCAGAGAGAGAGAGAGAAAGAGTGACAAGGATTGTTACACAGGTTACAGCGGTTACGGTAGTGCTAAGAACGGGCGTCCTGTTCCGGTGAGTTTTCATTGGGTTTTTTTTGTTTTGTTTCTTTAGTTCCGATTGTCTTAGTAGTAACATTACACAGCTGGATAGACACGAGTTGAGTTTGAGTTAATATAGGGGGTTCCGCCCTTCCTAACGCTCGAAATTTTCTAACGAACCTGTTTGGTTGTCGAGGACCTAACACTATTTACACATCACATTCGTTTAATACCCGATAGACATAGTTGTTACGATCATCTTCTGTATTGCGATATACGAGCTGCTATGAACATCAGGCGAACTTATCTGCTCCATCTATGGAACCTACTCTCTAGAGACGGTGGCCTGTAGATGCTACCCCTTTCCCTGGGGGGCTTCTATTCATATCCTCGACTGGAAGTAGGTCACAAGCGGACAGATAAGAAAAAAATCTCATACAAAAACTGATCTCTTAGCTCACGTACAATCATCCCAAATCTGCACACCACCATTCTTTAGGTCAGTAAAAATGGGATTGTAAATAGAATATTTGACGAACGTATTAGCAAAGAGATTTTCCGTTAGGTCGCGATACGCTGTATAAGTGAGCACTACGCGATTCGTCGTTTCTTTGCATTCTTGTCCAATTAAAAAAAGAAGTATGATCAGCCCGTCGAATTAGATTTCCGTTCACCAGCTGAGCCTTGCATAATACTCGCTTGATGGT
>NC_064877.1:44747500-44755000 GCF_943734665.1 Anopheles aquasalis
AATGACTTTTTTTGTCGAAATGCATCATAAAATACTGAAATATGTCAGCCTCACGTTATATTTACATCTATCTCAACATCTTGTTGTGAAACAGATGGAGCATTCATAGTGTTTTTGAACATTCGCTTGCATTTATGGGCAGTTTATTTACTTGAAACCCTGAACTTGTCCGGTTTATTGTTTGAACGGTTTAACTTTTGTTTCCATGTGTGATTCCATTTTTTGTTCCATGTGGGAAGCACGGATAATTGATGTCATCATTGGTGCGGCTGCACCAATGCATCTTTCTGCAGGTTTCAAGTTTTACTGCTTAATTAATCGCAACAGCATTAGCCTTATCATAATAAAGAGCCTGATGTCCGATCTGGCTGTTTCTTGAGATGCAGTATAATCTGGCCAGCAACACGCCACTCCACTTTCAATAGCAGCCTCAACTCGACCCTCTCTGCTACGTGATATGATAAAGGCGCAAGCCAAAGCAAGCGCTCCTCCAGAATGATAACGGACCAGCCACTCATAGATTGCATCATAGAAGATTCATGTATTTATTCCGCAAAATTCATCTCACACACTATCATCAAGAGCCGTCGCCATGGCATCCGTGGCCTGCCTACGATGCCTGCATTCTATGTCGATGGCTTGCTTAGTTGCACAATTCCCGGTACCACTGTTTACTGACGGAACATTTCTGATTAACGCAGGCCGGACAGCGTAGCAAGAACTTGGGTCCAACCGTGACATCGCTGGCAAGATGGTTCCGTACGACATCCGCGAGCGCTTCAATGAAGAGTGGATGATCGTTGGGGGCCGCCGCACGTCCAATTTTCTCCGCACCGACTTCATGCGCCAGCTCTTGGCAGTACTCGATGTCGAGCTCGTGCAGTGTCTCGATGTGCTCATTCACAAATGCGATCGGTATGAGGATGAAGTTCTTTTTGCCCTGCTTCACGTATCCCTTGATCGCATCCTCCGTGAACGGTTCCAGCCAGGGTAGCGGGCCCACCTTCGACTGCCACACCAGGCAGTAAGGCTGCGACCAGCCTAGCTCCTGCATTACGTTCTGCACGGTCGCACCCACTTCCGATGGGTACGCATCACCTCGGTTTACTGCCCGCAGTGGCAAAGAGTGCGCCGAGAAGAGCAACACAACGTCCTTCCGCTTTTCGGCCGGAAACTTTTCCAGCTCCTTCCGGATGTTGTCGGCGAATGTTCGTGCAAGCAGCGGGTGTGTACCCCATCGATCAATCACGCTCCAGCGAGCCTTCGACAGATTAGCCGATGGGTTTTCCTTATAATGCGTGAAGATGGCGTTGAAGCTGGAACCGGATGTTGCACAGCTGTACTGTGGGTACTGTGAGAACAACACCACCCGTTCCGGCTGATCGCGCTCTACTTCGCGCAGTGTATCCTCCGTCAGCGGGTTCACATAGCGGAAGGCAACGTAGTGCTTGTGGGGTCCTGTTTCCGGTGACAACTTGTCTAGCGTTTTGCACATCAATTCCCCTTGTACGTTGGTCCACTTTAGAATCGGTGAACCACCACCGATTTCGGCGTACTTCTTCTGTACTTCAGGCGTCCGGCGGTTCGCAATCCAAGGTCCCAGTTTGCTGCAAGCGAGGAAAAGAATACTCTAGTTGACGGCCGAAATCATGTAGTGGCCCAACGGTAGCGTGTTACCTTTGCACCGGTAACTGGATCATATCGCGATCGGTCATGATGCGGTGCAGATAATCGTGTACCTGATCGGTATTCTGTGGTCCTCCCATGTTGAGCATAACGATCGCTGTGCGTGGTTTCGTGGCAACCGTACGCAATGGGACCGAGAGAGCGGCTACTGCGATAGAATCCGGCGAAATTAGTTTCATAAACTTGTGTCCGCGGTTCGTTTCACTCACCATGCCTGCTCGTATTGCCTGAGGAAATGCATCTTCTGAGTAAGGAATGCATATTTGAACCTGTAATTTGTATTCCACGCAGTCACACTTTCACCTTAATCACTCTAATGCTACGGAACACCTGCGGGAAACGTTGTCGTTGGTGGTGGTTGAGCAACTTTCTTGCGCAAGACGCACTCGCTCCGATCAGCCGGTTCCAGAAGTTTACGTTTTTCAAAGTGATTGTCATTGTTGCGCACAATGGTCGCATGGTGCGAGCAGGAAGTCAAAACCGTTCTTGGAATTAAATTTTGTAAATTGAGGATTCGAAGCTTTATTTGCCATTTTTTTCAAATTCATTTTCCTACTTCGTTTTAATGGAAAGCGTTTCGCTATATGCTTAATTTAAAAAATGAAACAAAAACCAAAAACGAGAAAATGTGCTAGTCAATGAATACGTAGAATATATATATATTTTGAAATATTTTGTTCATATACCGAATAACAGTACATAAGTGATTTAAAAAGTCATGCAATATAGAATGTAATGGATGCTTTTGTGTATAGAAACATAAAACATTGGCACGTGTGTCGGTTGACTCCCGTTTCCCAGACCGCAGCATGCTGAGGAGATTCGTTTTGTATAAAGCTAGAGCTCAAACAAATGTTCCTTATCGGTTGCTGCATTCTCTTCATGCATTGCCAATGATGGCACACAGAGCCTTTTTGTAGTCTCCGGAAGTTTCGCTCTGTAACGAGAGGAGATAAGTGATGATAAGAAGAATTGGGGAATTTGAAAGCATTTTGACCCATCTAACCTTCACCGCACTCAGCAGCGTTTTGTTGTACATCTGCTCGTACTCGTCCTTGATGTTCTGCAGATCAATCTCCGCCCGGCTGATGATGATGCGTATCAGTGTCTTGTCGTCCGTGCCCATACCATCCATCGCCAGGAACAGTTTTTTGGCGAAGAAATGCGGTGCCATCTGGACACACTCGACGATCGCACTGAGCGCTTCATAGAAATCCCCGCTCAGCTCCGCTTTCAGCGCCTGCTCGATCGTTCGGCCCGTCTTTTTCTTATACTCCTCAAACACGTACTCTAGCTGATCGAAGGAGGAATGGGCCAGAATCTTATAAAACGTGGTCTCATCTGTACCGAATCGGCCCTCGCCAGCATTGTACAGCTGTTGGGCCTGTTCCACTGCCTTCTGCGGGTCAACCGTGCCCGGTGCCTCACGCGTCCCGGTAATGATCAGCGTTAGCAACCGACGGAAATTACCGGATGTTTCGGAACAAACATGTTCGGCCAGCGGCCTGTTGTACATCTCCTCGTAGACACGCGCAATCTCGTGCATCTGTTCGTTGTTCTGCGAACAAAGTATCTCGATAAGAGCCTTCTCGTCCGTCCCGATACCATCCATCGCTTTGAACAGCTGCTTGCACAGGTATTCCACCGGTGGCAACATCAGGCCGAGAATCACATCCTCAAACTTGCCGCCAAGCTCCGATTTCAGATCTTTGATCAAATCGCGACCCAGCTCGTTCTTGAATGCCTTCAGTATGGCCTGCCGTTGTGCATTCGATCGCGAGCACAGAATATCGATGATCGCTTGCTCGTCGGTACCGAACCCCTTCATAGCTTTCCGCAGCGCTGCAGCATCTGCCGATGGGTTGAAATTCTCAGCCGGCACCACGGTCGGAACGGGCTAAGGAGTAATAAATCAAACAAAACGAATGATTTAATAATGCACTAAGGCTACTAAACGAAAAATAACGCAAAGTGGAGGTTCTGAGTTTGATGATTCATCGATACTTTCAATGATTCACTACCGCACTGCTACTGATATTGCGATTTGCGTTGGAGAACTTTCTACCGGCACGATAAACACTGGGAAGCATTTCGGGGAAAGGGATAGCCGGTGTTGCATTTCACATTCTTTAAAAATAGAAACCTTACTCACCGTATAGTACCAAGACATATTGAGATAAGGGAACCGCTTTTGTGGCACTACCAAACAAATTTAGCAAACGAACGACAATCCGATAGAGATGTTCAGTTCCAATTGGCACTGGAGCGTAAATTTGCGTCAGGTGAGCCACCGACTACCACTTATTTGTAATTCAAGGCCTTACTAGATCGCTTTCGAGGTCACCTACTAACGGCTTGACGTGTACGCTCTCGATAGGGTGCCGAGATCGCGCTCGCTGCTGTGGAAGAGGATGCGTGCAACCGCGAAGCGAACCAAAAACTATCTGTGACGCGAGAGGAGCAAGCGTGAGAGCAAAGCGAAGCTTCGGGGGAAAACCAACAACAAGATCGGCAAAACGGCCGAACACAAACACGAATTTGTTTATGAGGATTCGCACGCTTCTGGATACACGGTGGGAGAACTATAGGATCATATTTGAAGGAGTAGTAGCCATAAGAATATCTAAAATCTTTGTACCTTACCACATAATTCGAATGGATGCCAGGAGCCCACATGTTTAACGGTGAAATGAAATTTGTAATTTATTTAACAATGTTCTCCATCAATCCATCAAGTCCTAGCCGACACCTCATATGAATCTGACGAAAGACAATGTGGCGGCATGGTGAAATGGGTGTGCGCTCCAATTGGTCAACAATTTATCCTTCGCCTAATGGACATTATTGCTACGCATTCCTTAATGCCTGCCGTGCCTCATTAGAGCGGTCAGGAAGGTGTGGCACCAAAACCACTTTCGCTACACACCCCCGGCTTATCGATTTTTGTCTAGCCGGCTTTTTTTGTGGCAAATTGTGGTAGTAGGAGTAATAATCATTACACCGATCGATAGGCGCCGACTGGATGGCGCCAATACAGTCGGGCGGCGATATCATTAGGAAGAACTGGAAGCGAATTGAGACATTGAATTCCGATTCGTTAGAGAGCGGTTGAGATAGGTTTCGTGTGATTTATTCAAGAGAACGTTAGTGGACACCGATACAGC
Organism: Anopheles aquasalis; assembly: GCF_943734665.1. Lineage (NCBI taxonomy): Eukaryota > Metazoa > Arthropoda > Insecta > Diptera > Culicidae > Anopheles > Anopheles aquasalis. The sequence goes on from NC_064877.1 coordinate 44,752,351, forward strand.
GAAATGTAGAACCAACCAATAGAACGCAATATGCTTGGCATGAAACAGTTTTACACATAAAACGGATGCATTGTGCTTGGGTTGCTGCTATGGACGATTAGGCATTTCCGATCAAGGCACAAAGGGCGCGTTTGTAGTCTCCAGATGTTTCATCCTGTATGGAAATGTAGAAAAAAAAACGGTCAAAGTCAAATCAACGCCCTTGATTAAACATTCTTGCCCCTTACCTTTACTGCACTCAGCAGCGTTTTGTTGTACATCTGCTCGTACTCATCCTTCACGTTCTGCAAATCGATCTCGGAGCGCGAAACGATGATCCGGATGAGCGTGGCATCATCCGTACCAATACCATCCATGGCCTTGTGAAGGCGTTTGGCGAAGAAATGGGGGGCCATCTGGACACACTCGACGATTGCACTAAGTGCATCGTACAGCTCACCGCTCAGTTCCGCTTTCAGTGCCTGCTCGATCGTGCGTCCTGACAAACTCTTGTACTCTTCAAACACAAGTTCCAGTTGGTCGAAGGAGGCGTGAGCCAGAATCTTGTAGAATACCTCCTCATCCGTGCCCAGCTTTCCCTCGCCGGCATCGTACAACTGTTTGGCCTGCTCTACGGCCAGCTCCGGATCAACGGTTCCCTGCGGATCGCGGGCTCCCACGATGATCATCGTCAACAGCCGGCGGAAGCTGCCCGAGGTCTCCGAGCAGATATGCTCCGCCAGCGGCCGGTTGTACTTCTCCTCATAGCAGTCAACGATGGCTTTGATTTGATCGTTCGTTTGCGGTGAAATAATTTCAATCAGCGCCTTCTCATCGGTTCCAATACCGTCCATCGCTTTGTGAAGCTGCTTGCACAGGTACTCCTCCGGGGGCAGCATAAGGGCGAGAATGACATCCTCAAACTTCCCCCCGAGTTCCGACTTGAGATCAGCAATCAAATCCTGTATGCCGACAGTGGTAACGAGCGGGAAAAGAAGATGGAAAATTAAAAATAGAACCAAAACATGTTTTTGGAAGCGCCCATCTGCAGCAACTTACGCGGCCAAGTTCTCGCTTGAACGCTTCCGAGATCTCCTGTCGCTGGGCATTCGATCGCGCACACAGAATATCGATGATCGCTTGCTCATCCGTGCCGAATCCTTTCATGGCCTTGCGAAGTGCATTTGCGTCCGCGGACGCATCAAACTCTTCCGCCGGCACGACCGTCGGTTTAGGCTGTAGAAAGACCAAAGAAAAACGAAGCGTTGAACGCCCGGGGTGTCACGAAAAACAGCATCTGGAACCAGTTTGTCTGGCCTCTTTGCAGAATAGAACAATCGTAAAACACTGCAATATTCTTACCGTATAATACCACGACATTGTGAAGAAACAGCACAACAAATGCACTACTGGGATGGGAAATTAACGCTGCTGGGAAACTCCGCGGGCGTCTATTGGTTCGAGAATGATAACTGACGACGTCACCAGCGTCACAAACACCGAAGAGGCGCAATATAATTCGAGATGAGATGAGCTCCGAGCTGCTCTTTCAACTCACTTGCGCTTCGTAGGGGGTTCCTCGATAAATACGCGTTTCGATCCGTTATCAGTTCGACCGGATTCGCTGGTTCACTGCCAATAAGATTGCCTTCGCTTATCGCGGCACTAGAAGGCGTGACGATATTTTTTTTTTTTGATACACGCGGGAAATAAAAAGGTGGAAGATACGTTAATTTCAAAGTGCAAAATGAATGAGCAACGCGTGAGATTACTCCCACGATGTACAGTTATCGACAAAATTGTGTCTTTAACTATCTGTATAGAGCGTAAACTACAGGTGAGTGGGATATCTGAAGCCCATTCTACCTTCACCATGCGTTCTCCTTACTAAAAAAATCATCTCTAAAGCATCGAATCGAATTCGTTATAAAATTGTACGTAAAATAACCTTCTTTTTAGACGTTTAACTTCCCCAGCGGTTTTGTATTCTCTAAACGAAAGGTGAGATGAAAAGCTGTGGACATGCCTTTTCGACGATTACTGTTCCGAGACACGAACGTCGCGCATTCATTCTTCGTTCGTGCGAACAAGCGGATCGGTGCAGAAATTGCTCAATTAAGGCAAGAATTCCGGAGGACTTTCGGTACCTAGATTCAGTGAAAACTTTTTGATAATCAACAGCATCATGTCTTGGTATTATACGGTAAGCATAAGAAGAGGAAATTGCAGTCATTTCGTCCCGAGCCCGAAAGTGCGCCGTGTAACTGCGGACACACCTTATCGATTTTCCGCATTCCATCGCTCAATTAATATGCTGCCGTTGTGTGTTTCCGCCCGATGCAGCCCGTTCCAACGGTAGTTCCGGCCGAAGATTTCGATGCTTCCGCCGATGCCAACGCATTGCGCGCCGCGATGAAGGGCCTGGGGACGGACGAGCAGGCGATCATCGACATTCTTACCGCCCGTAGCAACGCCCAGCGCCTACAGATTGTGGAACAATACACCAGTGAACTCGGACGGGTAAGCATAGCTGAGGGATGACGGTGGGGTACCTCACCTTGAATCATTCGCTGGGCGCGCGATGAGTCATACGTGTAAGCGCGCGCAATAATAACCTTGCTATCTCGCGTGGCATTGCAGGATTTAATCGACGATTTGAAATCCGAACTGG
>NC_064877.1:44760000-44772500 GCF_943734665.1 Anopheles aquasalis
TGAGCTAATCGCTATTATTTACATCACCGGAAACACGTGCTTCCGGGACCACTATCTACCGCCGGTGCGAAACAAAGGATGGGGTGCCATGGAGAAGGGTAACATCATAAGAACTATCTTGTCCTCGTGTTCGACACCCTCCGTACACCGGCGGACTATACGCTCTTTGGTTTGATTGATTAAATCACTTTTCATCACCCTCTCCGGACCGCATCTCATCGAGGAGGGGACGCGCCAGTAACCGCAGCGGGGAAACCATGCCCATCCGGGCGCACCGGCTGACCGGAACAATATGTCCCGGTAAATTAAAAGGCACTAAGTACACGCACGCTGGGTAAACAAATGATCGAAATCGTGCGGTAATCCGGGTATCGAGGGGCCGCAAATTTACTTGTGCAAACACCGGTTCTTCACCTTTTTGGGTACTTGTGTCAAAAGTGGGCGTTAGACTCATCGTAGAGTAAATTGTTATGTTGCCGAGGCCGCCGCATGGTTCTAGTTAACCTATGATTTACGGGAAGGGCTAATTTTTATCAATTTATTCATGAGCTTATCAAGAAGCACTGCAGCAACGCAGTAATAGTGTAGAGGAAAGAAAAAAAATATACATCATAAAATTAAAGAACCACTTATACTTGAGATTTTATTTTATTCTGTTAAAGTCGCACTTTCTACACTGTTTTGCCTGCTTGAGAAACAGTCCTTAATGTATAAAAAACTGATATAAAAGTATTGGATTAAGGAGAGGATAGAAACAGAACTGATCAGACAGAGGAATTTTAAATAGTTACAGTTAAAACAACACGAAACACGAAACAAGTGGTAACGTGACAAATTTAGTGAAACTCAAACTAATGTTGCTTTACTAAAGAAAGTCTCTGTGCATAGAATATATTTGGCTGGTAATTTTTATTCTTTACCAACCGCGCTGCGAATGGAACTCCAGGAACTCTTCGAACAATCAATCCATTTCCGAGATCGGCCCCGATTCCAACTGATAAAGCTTTCAAGAAAAGAAGAGTTAATGAAAATTTGCGACTGAAAGTACGACTCAAAAACGAATGAGATGAGTCTGGTGCAAATCACTAAAGTTATCCATATAGGACGAAGGAAATAATTTCATGGTGATGCAGCGCATTTTAATAATTTACAAACTAAAAGACAAAGAAAGTCAAAGCGATGGAAAAAGATGCGCCGTGAATTGTATTAATTTACTTTCCAAGGGTCTGGTGGGAAAGGTATTGATTACCAGCGCATCCAAGGATAACAGACCCCTTTCAGTTCGAGCCACCAGACATGTACATGTCCATGGTCCTCACACGCAAAAAGGATCAAATCGCTGGCGACGGCTTGTGTGACGAATTGATATGTCACTTTCCCGACGTGACCGGGAAATGCATCCCCTGACGCGAGGAGTGAGAGCAGTTGGAAAAATAAAACGGACATTCGTTTTACACCGCAACGTGGCCAACGTGGTCAAAAGAAGTATCGATATCATCGCGTTCACGATTCCGAGTTCTGTTCCGTTCTGGAGCATCGGCCATCCCCGGGCTAGTTCCCGGATGTCAGTCACTTGTGTTTTGATCGTCCGATTGATTGCCGTTGGTCCTTGCTGAAGGCAACTGCGGGGGATGGGTTAGAATTTCACGGCATGGGAAACGGAACACGATCGTGGCCGGCCCGAGTGGATCGGTTTGTCGATAATTGAAACATAAGAACGTCACCCACCATCCGGGACATCGGGAACTGTTCCGCTTCCGCTGAAGATAGCCCCACCATGGCCGGACATGAGCCATCAATTCTTGTTTGTTGAACGAAAAAATCGGGATTTGAATCTGAAGCGAAATTAAGCTAAAAATTATGGCGCCCAGGGCCGTGGAAAACCTGCAAACTACTTTGTCCACCGCCGCGAAACAACATGCAGCGAACGTTGAACGATTGGAAATGTCCTCGATGCAGGCACTCGACTTTCCCTCGCCGGTGGGGTAAACCCCAACTGTACGGCCACAGTCACAGGCTTGTTGTTGTGTTTTGGCCCAGTACGACCAGGGGGAAAGGAAATTGAAAAGGAGGAAAAAGCTAGCCGACTCATCAAATCATGTGGCCGCTTGTGGGGCTTCGACAATCGATACCGCTCGGCAGATCGTCGGCAGGGCCCGTGGTTCCGGTCGGTCCGTGCCGTTTCTCGCTCGCTTCATTCATCCGTTCCGTTTACCATGAAGACGGTGTTGACGGCACCTGGGACCTGCGGTAACGGCCGCACATGAAAGGATCACAATTCAGGCGACTTTGAATGGTGAACCAGCGGTGGGAGGATAGCGCGCGCAAGGTGGAACAGGGAAAGAACTTCGTACACTCCAAGGCATCCTGTGTTATTCGCTGACTAGAAAAACGGAAAAATTAAATTTCGTCCCACGTTTCCATAGCTACCGATGTGCTTAAGATATGCTATTCCCGATCACCGTCTTAAAAATAATCATTATTTTATCAATAATAATATCTAGACGCATACTAGGACTAGTACAACGGCTCATGAGCAGGACAACAGCGCCTGGCGCATTCCATTACGACTAGGAGGCATTGTAGGCAGATTGTGCTTCCTTTGACGAGTTAGCTCTGCTCGTGCTGCTCATAACATGTGCAAAACCCCCCATCAACCGCCCAGCGTCACTGTTGTGGGGCTTCATTTTCGTTTTTAATTTACGCCGCGCTACCAACCGCGGAACCGGCGATGCCATGGCGCTCGGAAAACAGGGAATCCTGGAAAAACGTTCGAACACATACACAAACATCCACACAGTTATAATGGCTTCGAGTAAAGACGAGTTGTAATTGTGTACCAGGACGACTCGTGCAGTCGTCCCACTTTTGCTCCGGTTTACTGTTGTTAACCAATCTCGTGCTCCGGTTTCACCCACCACCAAACACCATTCTGTAACTCCTGCGAAAGGAAACGAAGTTAGTTGGGGTCCGTTTTGGTGTTGTATTAAGTTATTTAATTAAACTTACTGAACACCGAACCGTAAGCTGCTTCAGCTCGTGATGGAACCGGTTACTAGATAACTTTCAACTTCGATAGGATGTCTACGGAAACTTTTTCAATTAAACAATAAAAGAGAATGTCCAGTTTGTGGTCCAACATTTAAATTATTTTGATTTGGGTTTAAAATAGTCTAATACCTAAAATCGCTACTTCCGTTCGACAAAACCAAAGAAGGACGGAAGAAAAAGTGCTGACTTCCAACCTAGCTACTCCTGTTACCGTGGCAACGGAAAGAGATGCAGCTGCAATTCATAAAAACCTGTCTGCATCAAAAAATGCAAAAAAAAACTGGCTCGCATAAAAGATGACACAGACAAGTCATTGCCCCTGCTACACCAGGGATACCTTGAGGAAAAGAGAGTAAAAAAGTCCCAATTTATCGAGGAAGCGAATGCAAGCGATGTGCCCAGAAATTAGTACACTTCATTGCGTAGCCGTCGTCCCTGGGGTCAGGGATAAAGCGCATACCGGTTACAGAGTGCTGCTGGACGTAAGAAGCAGTTCGCCAAACTCATCAATGAATTTTCCTGCTCCTGCTTCTTTTCGACGAACAGGTCCTGTTGTTCTCTTTCACATCATATGGATAGACGGGTTTTTGCGAAAGGAACGAATATGGTAAGCCACGCCACAAAAGCGAGATCGTCCGAGCGATCGCTCCACTCCTTGATGAGGAAGGACTTTTTGGTGATTTTTTTTTGTTTTCTGCGAGCGCGTTTATTATTTTTCTTTTCTGATGACCACGACCACCCAGTAGGGTGCACAGGGAAGCGAAGCGACTGAAGAAGAAACGGATAAGAAAAGAATAAGAAGGCAACTCCCAAAAAGTACCAATCGAAAGTGAACCGAAGAAGGCTCCTTTTCCGGGAGCTCCGGAACATCGGGTCCGCGTCAGCCGTGTACTGGTGCGGGATCAATCCGGGGAGCGTCATCACGTCAACCCTTCCTTCCTTCAGCTGAACCGGTTACGTCGTCGAGGGAAGGATCGCCGATCACCAATGTCTCATCTTACGCCGGGACGGGACACAGCAGCCCACATTCACAGAAGGCCAGAACCTGCGCGCGGATGAAGCAGGAACCTTTCGTGCCGCTCGAGTGAACATTACCTTTGCCTCTTTTCTTCATTCGGTGCTTGACTTTTCAGGTGTTTTTTTTTTGCCGTAGAATCCAGGTCGGTACCAACATCTCGCAACATCACGGTGGCAATCGGGAGCAGCATCATTGGATACGGCAGGATGACAGAAGGGAACCTGCAACCTGCTGAGTTGGCTCGTATGGTGGACCAATGTTTTGGACGTAAAATTGGATGTTTGCTGGATCGTGGGAGAAAACATCGGACCGCAGGACATTCAGGGTCGAGGGCTGCAGCGCGTGTCCGGTTTCGCCGGGGGAATAGCTTGTCGTCGCGATCGCGATCGCGTCACTCGATAGCTCTAGGCGGACGGCGTTGGCGCTTTGCTATTTCTGCGGAATAAAATAGAGCATTTAATTTAATTTTTGAATAACGTTCCGGTTCATTAATTGGCTGCGGTGATATGATGCAATTATCTAGTTTTTCTTTCATTAATATTAGTATTTATAATTCATGTTCTACAATCCCTTAGGAATAAAGTGTTAAACAAAACATCGGTGTGGTAAAGCGACACTCCTCAGAAGCGCAAACAACATCCAAAAACTTGAAATCCCTTGTACAAGTTGCACCAGAACCCCTGTGGAGCTTATCATCTTGGAACAAAAAGGATGACATGGATTAAAGCCAATCAGCAACCATTGGAAAACGCTGATCGCCGACCGGGCAAACCGAGCGTCCTGCTGGCCACCGGCTAGAAAAGAATACGAACGGAAAGCTAACGCCGAAGAAAGGATAAAATATCAACAAAGTAGACCGGTAATCGATAGCTTCCGCGCCCGAATTGATGCTGCAACTGCTGTTGCTGTTGCTGGACGGCAGCAGGTTGGACATTGCCACCGTTGCTACGCAACCGGATCAAAATGTCATGTAGGTACCCTCGCACGATGCACGGATGCAGGATGTGGCGCATCTTGACCGTGGCAGCAACATCCGAATCGTTTCCTAACCCCGATCCTGCCCGGCAAGAACGGGATGTCCCAGATGCGGGGCCTTGGAGGGAGTTTTTATTTTTAAACATCGTGTCAGCAGGTCAAACCTGTCATATAAAAAAAGGAACAATAAAAAGAAAAAGGAAAGTCGGGGTAAAAAAAGTATCAAATTTGCGATCGATGCTCCGTTCGACCGATGGGGCTCCACCGATCGAGTGCGGCCGGGCGGACCTTTGGATAAACGGGGATAAAAAGCGTGCAGGCGGTGATCATGCAAAGACTGCTTGGATGGACCGTCAACATACGAACATAATTTGCTAGAACTGGCACCCATAGCGACCACCGCACTGTAGCAGCTTGCTTCGATCGTCAGCGCATTCACTTCATTCACTGATTCCACTAGCATGGCGTACACCATCGTGGTGGTTTGTGTCCTCAATGCGGTGCGGGCGGCTTATGAGCAGGGGGATTGTCTTCCTTCCTTTGCCTTTGGTTCGCTTCCCTTTTACTACTGTCGCCTTCTCGCCAGGCCATTGGCTGGCTGGCTGGCTGGCTGGCTGGTTGGTTAGCAGTGTTGAGTAGAGGGGACACAGCCGGTTGTATCATGTGTTCGTTCCTTTTAGTTGCTTTATTTCTGTCTTCCTCCCGTTCATGAACTCACCCCTGTAAAGAAGGAAGACACCAGAGAAAGAGAAGCACCGGCGTATGGCTCGGAACAGAAGGGTCTGTGTGAGTGTGTGCGTCCCTGGCCTGGTTGGGCGATAGTTTCGGATAGTTTTCCACCCGGCCGGGCCGGTTGGTGGCGACCGGTCGGACTTGGGCCATTCAGTCCTTAGCATACCGTCCTTCCGTCAGTATCGAGCATCGGAACCATCCACTGACCATCGTCCACCGGCGTTCGGTTCAGCTTCAGGGGCAGCACCTCATCGGAAGCAAACCCTGCTCAAACTCGATCCAAAGTGTCGATCCCTGTCATTCGCGGTGTGGAAGGAGTTAGTTAGTGACGTATCTGCGATTTTTTTTAGTGCGTGTTTTTCTTCTCGCTGATTCTTCATAATCCTCGCTCTCTGTCTCTGTCTGAGTGATCGACAGTGGTGCCTGTACCATGTGCCTGCTCCGGAGAGCAATTCCGAAAGTACGAAGCAACGGGGCCTGCCCCACCTTCTGACCGTGCCATGTTTACGCATATCCGGATGTTGCCACTGTACCGATTGGAAGGCAGGAGAAACCGCACGAATGGCTCCACCGTTCGAAGATGATGCTGGGGCATCACAAGAGCAGCCGGGTGGCAGTGCAGCTAGTGAGTTGGTTGGTGGAAAATTTAACCAAAATGTGGCCCCAGTCGCAGTGCTCAGCAAGTGTGCGAAAAAGCGAATTATGATATTTACTGTCGGGTGTAGCAGCGATGCAACAGAAGCATGATCATCAGTTCCCTGGCGATCGATTCGTTTAGACTTCAAACTCACTCAGTTCCGCGTTTCTGCGTTTGTGTTTTTATCCGTTTGGTTCTTTCGTTCACGTTCGGCGTTTTTAAGTTAAGTTCTGTGAGTTTCCGAGAGTGTGCTACGGTTGGATCAGTGAGCTGTCGATCAACAGTCTAAGGTACCGTCAACCGGAAGTGTACCAGTGTACCGGAATCGAGAGAAGTCGGATGATATCCGCACCGGCACGAGCGTTGGATCGAATAATACATTCACTCTGGGTTAGTACGTTTAGCTGTACCTTCGGTGGCAATTCTTTTGCTCCTTTCATTAATCTACCAAGCTCATCACCCGCAAAGTATAGCTTTAGCCTTTGGTGGGACAACTGGTTAAAAAGATCGCCAGTAAAGGTGTGATTAAAGTTAAATGTAATTTTGTAATAACTAGTGATCAACATGCAACCAATCGGTTTTATTTTATTGCTGAACATTTCCAAAGTTGGTTTTTATGTATCGACTTTTGCTCTGAAAAATTCTAACTCCGTCTCTTTCCATTATTTTTTTAATTGTTACTAAATTCTTTCCGCGTTGATTTGAGCGCTGTGTTAATAGAAATTTATAATAACAAACCACTTTCTCATTTTAATCACTTTTTGCAAATATTTTGAAATTTATATACATTTCACTGGTTCTGAATGTCGTATTGCAGCGGGATTTTTGTATCTAAAATCAATGTGCCGTGATTTACTTGTTGTTTCTTACATAACGTAGGTTCAAGGTCATCTGTACATTGATTCTTTTAAACTTTTTATTAATTTTACTCTGACTACCACCATATAAAGTCCTATACTGGCCAATTTGTTCTTTTTCGCTTTCGTTCTGGACATTTTTCTGCAGCTTTGTAAAATGTACTAACGATAATCCATTTCTTGAACCTTTTCAATGTAACAAAGTCAAGTCTACGAGCTCTATAATGCAATAAAAATGTAATGTAATAGACTCTAGTCTCGTACAGCTAGAAGTTTATCAAAAATAGTGACACTAATTCTGGGACATCTTGTTATATTTGCTTTTTTATTCCCCACTCCTTGGATTTAATAAACATTTTTTATTTACGAAAACACGTGTTCTCAGTACTCCAATATTAAATTATAACAAATAAAACAATAAGAATGCAGCAATAATGTTCAACTCAAATGAAACTACACTATAGAAATACGCAGTAAAGTTCGACAAATTACATTGCAGTGCTTGAGGCGTGCATGCTCTGGCAGAAATAATTTACGTATGTTGTATTCTTTTCCCCGAAAAGTTGCCATACAATTCTGTGTTGTAAAAGATTAGCTTCTACTTTAAACTTTTTGGAGCCAGCAAGATGTGTTTTCTTAAATTAAAGTATGCATTCATTCTAATTGAGTTGTAAACCACGTGGTTAGTGATGTTATAAATCCTTGTAACTTTTTTTCTAATTCCCCCATCTTTGCGCCAACCAATCAGCGACGAGCATTTTCAAGTCCATATAAAAAACCAACCAATCAGCGATCAGCGCCGCCATCTTTTTATATTCTTTCTCGCTTGCTCTGACGCGCGAGAGTGAAATGCAAGATTTGCTTGAAATCATTTGCAAACGCAAACGCGAACAATTTAACCCTTCATTGGGTACCCGGGTACCCCACTTATGTGTATTGCATAGTTAAGTTATTGTTCCGCTGTTTTTAACAGTTTTATATCAAAAATAGTGCACTAGAACTAATTTAAGAGTATTGACAACGTGTTTTTGTTTCAAAATCACAACCAAATCCTTTAAAAAACAATAAAAACAATGAACACAATGCATTGATACTCCTTCGTACGGTCATTTTCTACCGGGTATGTCGTAAAGCATGCAATAAGATCGTAAAGTGAACGAATTTTCCAGCAAATATGTGAATGAAATTAATTATTTCTTCGAATAAATCTGTTTTGAATCGTCAAAGGCACTTGCACCACCCACCCAATTGTACCTAGTGTTACTGACTATAGGGACCTGGAAAGCAAACACTTTGGCAATATCATACCATTTGTGCGAATTGATGTAGATGTAAAAATGCAAGGATGACGATACAGATTGTTTTTAAGCATTACTGTTTTCACTACTTGCACTGCTATTGTTTCGTCACATTCTGATAATTTCTAGAAAACAACATGAGAGCTGTGCAAAAGTATCGTTAACCGCAATGGGACAAAGAGCTTTGTAGTTGTCTCATTGAAATTCACTTGGATATTGCACAAATTGCACAACTTTTTTCTAAAAAAGTTTGAAAACAGAACATTTTTGGTAAAAAAATATTCACGAATACTATTTCAAGGTATTAATCTGAAATAGGACGGTGCCTTCCACTTCTAGCAGAGATCGATTGAGCTAGGAGATAAGATCATTTGCTAAATTTGTCTCTACGGTCAACGAAAACATCGCCTTAAGGCTTTTTGGTGAAGATAACTATATGATTTTCTCGTACGTTATGAATATTACATTGTACGCACCATTTTTAATCAGTTTGAGTAATAATATATAATTTAAATTGCACATAAAAGGTTTCAAAATATATTGATTATTTTTCTCCTATTGCTCGTAGAAAAGCTCAAACGTAATGAAATTTTCATCAAAATATTGTAGTTTACCTAATTAACAATTAATAAACATGAGCACATTGATAAATGTTGATAAAAAGTGTTGTTTTGTGTTTATAAGTATAGCCCATGTCCATAGCCAACGTCTGGGGTACCCGGGTACCCGGGTGCCACTGGGCGGGTGTTAATTTCATCCGCCCATAATTACCTTTAAATATGAGATATCAAGACAATTTCAACGCCAATTCGGCTTGAAATGAGTTGTACTTTGGGGATCCGGAGTTTCGTAAAAAAATATTGGCGGGAAGGCATTCATTTTTTCGTTGAAACTTGAAATGGGTACCCGGGAGGCCAACCGAGGGTTAATGACCTTCACAGGACATTTCTTAAAACAGCAGCAATATGTTATGCTAGCTAACTAGTAGCTAGTATGCTATGCTAGTTATCCATTATGCACTGAAATGATTTAGCCGATAATCATCACAAGCTAGCACAAACCTCATCAAACCTGGAACCGTACGCTTACTTCGAGTCTCTTTGTTTTGATCTACAGAATAATACTGACAAACGTTAATTAAACTCAACAGCACAACAGAAACTGTTTCAGGATCCTATGGATCGTACACTCACTGCATAAACTCAAACCCTGAGTCGAAGGTAGAGGACAGAGAGGTCCATCAATTCATTTGCTGTAACCATCGTAGCGCATAGCTGTTTATCCTGTCCTGTTTGTCTTGGTTTGCCACCATGGAGAAGGAAATCCTTCCAACAAAATGGCTGCTTCGGAGTGCGCCGTTACCTTCCCCTAGCAATTCGTAGATGAAAATGATGATTTCTACTCTCTAACACGGTCCTTTCCATTTCCGTTCTGTTTCCCGCATCCACAGAGTTCAATCAGCTACACGAAGGTGGAGCCATGTACATATCATGTGGGAGTACGGATAGCACGGCCCTGGAGACGGAAACGGGATATGTCCCGAACAATCCCCTCTTCGGTATGCCGCTCGACAGCCCGCAGGTAAGTCCATCGGTATCCTAGCATCCGGTATCCATCGCAACCAATCAATCGGCTTGGCAACGGTCGGGAGCATACCGAGAGTCCTGTCGGAGCGCGTTCTGACTGCGTAAAAACGAGGAATTCGTCATCGGGGGATGCTTTTCGGGAGTTTTAACCGTACAGCATCCGCGCACGGGTCTTCCCGCTAGTTAGTCGGTAGTGGTTCGCGGTTACGCTTCGTTTCTCTCGTCGCTTGCCAGTTGGGTGACAGATTTTGCACACATTTTCCAATATTCAGACGGTTAAAAAAATCGGGAAGTGAAAATCACTGAGGATAGTCAGTCTCTGTCGCTTCGTATGTGGATCAAACAAGTGTGTCTTTTCTCTATTCGCTGAGTCGCTGAGTTAGTAGATATTGCAGTGCTAGTTAGCAGCACCATGCATTGTGTTATATGTGATTTGGTGTCTACAAATAAGGACTAGAGCTAATAGCTTTGTGCATGAATGTAAAATTATTGAATGTATTAATAACATTTGCTTTTTGTACTTAGTCAAGTGTATCGTTATGAAGTGAACAGCAAAATACAGCGATATTTAATTTGTTTTTAGTTTGTTTAATGTGATATCTATTAAACATATTTTTACAAAAATGAAGCAATCCAACTATGAAAATCATATTTTTCGATCATGTGATGTGATCATGTGTCTTGAGCATTAAAAAAAAGCATGGTCGCATCGAATGCTTTCAAGACATCAAAACAGATTATTAGAAGCAACATTCAAAAGACCGTTCCGTCGGTTCAGAGACGAGGAACCTGGAAGACCTCTCTAAAGATCGAAACACCGCATTGGTATACAATGATAAAAGAACACACGAACAAAGATGAAACAAGCGTAAAAAGAGTTTCAAGTAACAACTTAATTACGACGAAAACATTCATCAACTGTTTCAAAGTAAAAATGGGAATCAAGTGGCCAGCATCATCACGTCTTGCACTATGAATGTGAAACATGCCAAGAACGTGCTTGTGGATTAAGTGTCCGTGCAAACACGAACTACCGTCGCAACTTATGCAACGGGATATTGTGTAAGGCTTGTTGCAGCACTGTGTACCTTGCTAATCGATCGATACTACCTGGCTTACATCATTGGCCACCGGTCCTGCCTACGTTCTAATGGACTTATCGATATCACGCTAAAACCGCTTATGATAACAGCCTTAGTGTCAGCGGAGCTAAATTCAACCTCTTTTCGCATCCTTTTCGGCAAAGTATCCTGATCAAACGAACGAAACGATCTGTTTCAATTTGCAATGGTTACTAGCAAATGCGCAAAAGCGTCATGTGAACCAACTGGCCAGTGGCCACCAGATATAGTGTAGGCCACTATTCGCTATTCCAGGAGGGCCTTCGTTTGCTCACGTCAACCGACGGTAATTCACGTGATGGCGTGTCCCTTTTCCCTTTTCGCACTAATGCGATTATATTTTTGTCGTTGAATTGCGCTTATCGCGCAATTCCTGGAACAGGCCGAGCAAGTATGTTTCGTTCGGTCGTCAGTCAAATAATGTGTCGACGCTCTGCGTAGTAAGTGGCGCCGTGGTCTGTGTTGTAACGGACTACAACAAATGTGCGAATCCTCTTGGCCAACTTGATGCCTCGACTTGATGCGGTGAAACATACCATGACTACAAAGATGCAGACGTAGCGTAGTGATCGATTGTAAAATCAATTGTACTGGTAGCATAGAACTTGAGGACCAACGATAGCAAGATTTAATTTTTTTTATTTATTGATTATATTTCATTCATTGTTCATTCTGCCGTCGGATAATGTAAAGCTCTGGAGCAAGTGAAAGATCACCAACAATTGCACTAAGGAGCTTATTTTTACAAAAATAATGCAATTGCTTTATTTTTCATCCTGTTGATCTTTTAAATATTTTTGCCATTAAATGAAGAATTACAGCTTTCCATGAGAGTATTAATGTAGATCATAAAACCATTTCGCAATAATCATAATACTTATAGCTAATAATTAAAGAAGAGAAAACCAGGAGATAAGCAAAATCAAACTATTTCAAAATTGGCAGAAATCATTCCAAACTAATGAATTCAAGAAACAAAATAATGCAATCAAATCAAACCACTTAGTACTTTAACTGTTTTCATTTTATGCAGTTGTTCATCTTTTCAATTCTTTGTCCATATCTATTCATCATTGAACTCTGTTGCCACGCTGTGCAAAAGTAGCTGTAGGGCGCGTATCATGTGTTGAAATGGAAACATCATTTTAATATTGTAGTGTAACGGTTCGTCATAATGTAGTGCCTCTAGTGGAGCTAGTTCATAACGAAAGCATATCCGATCGAC
>NC_064877.1:44780000-44812500 GCF_943734665.1 Anopheles aquasalis
GCGTATCTTCTTCCACTGACTTGTCGCGGCGGCCTGCAACTCCAGCGTCGCAGCATCCAGCGGTGGACTGAAGTTTTGCTTCAAGTGCTCCAGACGTCGCTTGCACACGTATCCGGCGGACAGTTCCTCTGAGATGCTTTCCTCGGCCTTGCGCTTCAGCACCTGCAGCCGTTCGACGACCCCACCCAGGAGACGCGATATCTCCGAGCTGGCCGTACCTTCCGACAGGCCCTTCTCCAACTCGGACGCCACGTTCTGTATCTGGCTGAGCTCACGATCGAGCGTTTTCTGAGCAATACGGAAGCGCTTGTTCAGTATCTCATACGGGACCTTAGATAAAATGAAAATACAAAATCATCAGCAACATATTTTAAAGATAAAACATCGAGCAATCCATGAAAACCCCCTTCAGTTTCATCGAGAGAGAGAAATACGGAAAATGTTTGGGAGGAAGAGGGTGGCAGTCGAAAGTGCGTTTTACGTTCGGATATCAGCCCTTGGCACAGCAAACGCTCGAAAATGATGCGCAAAACGAAATGGGGATCCATCCATTTTGTTCTCGCCCAATACCTTCTCTTCCGTTCTCGTTCCAGGATTCTACGACGCACAGGAACTATTTCGCGAACAACACCAAACCCGAAAACCATCACAGAAATTACCTTTAGTGTCGGGTGTTCCATGGCTTTAATTTCGGCCATTTCCTACGTGCACACACCACCAGATAGATCAATGAAGAATCTGTGCGTTTCTGATCCGTGGTCCCTTCACTTGCTGGCCCCTTGCTGAACTGCAGCAATCCTTTGTGCGAAACAGGCGAAGGTTCCTCTGTTTTTTTTTTGCTGGAGCCACGAACGCTTTTACATTCTCGAGGTGGAGCCACGGTTAATTTAATCCCCGAAGTGAGCTAAACTGTGCAAAAGTGATAAAAATCACTTGGAAAGACAGAAAAAATCGAACGATCGGGATGTTTTGATTCTGCCACAGAAAAAAATGTGAAACCGTTTCTACACTTTGGACTCCTTTAGGAAGCTCTTTTCTTCGCCGTCTTCTTCTTCTTCTTCTTCTTCTGCACTGAGGATTTACTCCAGTACACTAGCTACTCTGGAGATATAGACCTATTTTATAATAGAGACCGGCTACTATCTCCCAACTTTTCGTGGCATCGAAAGTGTTTACGTAGTGTAGAAGCGGTCTAAAACAATGCCTTTCTGTTTATACTGGCAGGTTCGGCGCTTCACGATGTTTTTCCACTGTTTTTTCGCTGTTTTTTCGCTGTTTTTCCGATGTTTTCATACTGTTACTGCATTATACTAAAAGGTACGACGTACTAAGTATACTAAGTGATACTAAGTGGAACTAGTTGGGTATCGAAGCGATTTGTTTTAATTTAACAGCTCGAACAGGAAAAACAGCTCGACAGATGCTCGAACTGCTCGAACTGCCCGAACTACCCGAACTGCTGGAACGCACAGGACTGCCAACCTAACGAGATCGGGCGGCGAAAATTGCAGGACGCGTTTCTTTTTGCTCCTCCGACCGGGCGGTGAAAATTGGTGAAAAGTTGGGAAAATTAGCTCGCTTGCGAACTGATTCGGCGTTCAAATGTGGCGCGTTTCGTCCACCCGTTCGTTCCGGTGCTAGTTCATGCGACAAAACGGTGAAAAGTAAGTGCTTTCGGATTGTGCGGTTACCGCGCCTCAAACGGAGGCCGCCGAGTGTGCCGAGGAGTGCGTGAAGCGGTGCGAAAGCGGTGCCGCCACAAGCGGTGGAGTTGAGTGCGTTTTCTGCCGGAACCTCATTACACGCGCGGGAGGGGTTTGGTTTGTGAGCAAAGGCGGCAAGAAATGAAGAAGGACTCGTGGAATAATGCCGGAACGGAAGCAGAGAAAGGTTCATGGTGGCGGTGACTGAAATCAATGCCCCCTGGTGAAGAAGAAGAAGAAGCCAGCCAGGTCAAACGGAAGTGATGATCCCCTTTCCTGCGGCGTTGGCGTCGTGAAATGGATAGTTTTTTTTTCGCTCTTTTTCGTTGACCCCAACCACGGGAGGTTGGTCGCGGTGGCCCGGAATATACGCACACGGGAACCAATTTGGGAACGCGCGCGCGTTCCTGCTTTCCGCGAAAGGCAGAAAATGTGTACGACGTGTGTGCGTGTGTATGTGTGTGCAAGCGTGTGTGCGGCATCCAGCCGCGAGAGGGCCAACACGGCGATCGCAAAAACGAAGCAGCAGCGGAAAGAGGAGAAACGAAAAAGGCCTTTTCCTTTTGCTTGGCTCTGCGCGCTCTGGACGATGCGCTCTCGGACCGGTTACTGGAGTTTAGGGAAAGAGGAGGAGAGGGGTGGAGTGTGGTGTGTGGTGCGGTGCGAAGGTGGTGGCTGGCGGCTTGTGGATAAAGATGAGAAGGGGTTTACGCGAGGCGCGGCTGGCTGCTGCTGCTGCTGTTGGTTCATGGCTTACGATGACGCGTTCGCCGATTGGTGGTGTGCGGCGGATGTGCCGGTGATGGTGGTGGAAGGCAGGAGGAGTGCGATTGAATCGACCATTTCAAATATTCTAGCCCCTCGCTCTCGCTCTCGCTTGCTCGCTCGCAAGCTCGGTCTTTCTCATTCGTTCACTCTGTCATCTCTGGTTTCCCTTCACCACCCCCTCTCGTGGTAGGCGACGTCGACGACGGACGGCAAAAAGAGAGCGAGAGATAGGTCTTCTTGCTTTTTGTTTTTGTTTGACTCTTTCTGGCTGTTTTTGGAAAGGTGCGCTGCTACATTTTCCGCCACTGCTGCCGTTGCCTCCTTCGATGATGAGTGCGAGTGGAAGGTGTTCTGTCTCCCTCTCCCTCTCTGGTGTTTGTGCGTGCTGGTCATTGCGACGGACGTGTGTGTAGGGCAATGATGTGACGCGGGTGCGTGTTTTTGTGTTTTTTTTTTGCCTCCGTCTCGTCTCTTCGCTTTACTTTTCAACTCCAAAGAACAAACGGCGAGCGAATGGAGAGTGGTTCCCTCCGTTGCTTTTTGCCTTTTGCGCTGGAATCAAATTTTAGCTCCATCCACGCCGCCGCCGCCATCTCATCGGCACCAATCTCTACCGGCCAAATGGACGCTGGCAAATGTGTCGGCCCGTCTTTAAGGTCTATCAAACGCTACTATGGTGGTAATCCGGGTTCAAGAAAAAGGTTGTTCGCCTGTTTTTAATCAACCGGTTGAACTATCTTGTAGGGGCGTCTTTCTCTGGTAATTTCCATAAATTGCGGACTTGCGGAGATCGCACTGTTTTGTCGTCAGGGGAGATGTTTCCGATATTATAAGTATGTCTGAAAACGCCCTGAGCAACAGTAGCAGACCGCATGTTGGGCACCAAAGGAGTCGGCATCTTTTTGCGAATGCTTCCTTTGTTTCTGTCAACAACCATACATGCACACCACCACCATACACACCTCAGCATCAACATGCCAGAGTTTGCAACAATTTTGCACTCTGTACCGGCATTTCTATCAAACACAAGCGCAAAAAGACAAGCCAAGATACGCTTAGACCAGAGACAGCAGCGTGGTCCGATGGGAAAGTTTCGCTTGTAGGTTATGGTTGCACCAAGCAAGCAAGCTGGCATGATTGTGCTCTGACGTCGAGATACCGCCGGTTATTCGCCTTTGTTCGCCGAAATGTATGCCACGGTGTTGGAGCGAGAAGCGGTCGGTTGGGTTTGCACGCGCTGCCGGGCGAGCTCGCGCCAAATTCGTCATTATCACCGACAAAGGGGGCCGGGGGGAGGGTGATAAGTTGCAATCACGTATCGGGGGGACATCCGGGTGTGTAAAATGTGGCCGCGGGCCGTGCTCTGCGGTGTGCTGCGCATCGAACACATAATTGAAAGCATCACGAGCGGTCGGTCGCGGTGCGTTTGGCAAATCATCGCATCAAACACAAAGCAAAGGAGCAAACTTCAGTCGCATATCTCGCACTGGTCGGCGGTTGGTATGGCGACAACGCCACGAGGAAGAAGCACCTGCGGCACCACTAAAAACAAGGTCGTGCCGTCTGGATAAGAAACGAAAAAGAAACAAGAAAAAACCGCGCGGTTTACTCAATAATCGACAACAATGTACGCGCTAGACGACACGCGCGCGCTCGTCACACACAAAGAAACAGCAATGGTCGCCTCCTACATAGTAGCAGCTTCAATTGATGACCGGTTTGGTGGACACGGCGTGGCAGTGGTGACTTGGATAAAAGCAATGGTAAGTTTGATTAAATTAATGATCACACAATAGCCGGAGTGGCTTTCCGCCGCTCCTTCTTTCCATCACTTTACTGTTACTGTCCCCTTGTCATTGTAGTGAGTTCTTCTTCCAGTGCCCTTGCTTTACAAGAGTACGCTTGATCGAGAAAATGGTGCAGACAGAGCACACTTGCAAGAAATGCCTCGATTTGTCTCGATTTTCGCCGAGAAACGGGCCCGAGAATGATGACGACGATTAATGGGTTGAACAACGGCATAGCGTGCCAAGCATGGCGTGGCGGGTGCAAAGTCAAGGCCGAGTGGTGGTGGTTCGGAACGTGTGGCTTAAGGCCAAGCAGCACACTTGAAGAAACCAAGGCCAATCGAACACACCCCGGTCCGGTGCTGTCCATCATCATTTTAACGAAGAAAATGGAAGAAAAATGAGTTAAATAAATTTGAATACAAGTTTGTCGAAATTCGGTGACCCCCCGAGCGCGGCGGGTGGTCAGCGCAGGTGGGGGCACCATGGAGCGGTGTTGATTGTTGATTGTGACATTCCATCACCCGCATTTGGAAAGAGCCACCAGGACAGTATCAATACGTCCTAATGCACGGCTTTGCGCTCACTTTTCATATATTTTTACACTCGCGACACGTCAGTCTGTGGACACGTGTGTGAATGACGGACTCGGCGCTACGAACGACGCGCCAACCATGCCAACGTTTAACTTTCATAAACCCGTGCACTCGAATGCCGGATTGAAGAGGAACGATCCGTTTTGGGACCTTAGGCCATCACCGGATAAATCCAGGGTCAGCTTAAAAAAAAAAACTAGCGTCAGTCTCTTCTGCTTCGCTATCGTCGTTTTCCTCGTCTCTGCGCTGTGTGGTGTCTTTTGGTTTTCCGCTAAACATTACCCACCGCTGGCGGGCGGGCAATGGAGAGGTCCCAAAAGACGACGGTGGTCACGAGACGCGAAGATAGATGCCGACAACGCCCCCCCCCCCCTCCTCACCCAACCGGAGTCTGTTCAATGCGTGCTGTGGGTTACGCGCGGGTCTTGGGTTTTACTCGTCTTCTTGTTGTTATTCTTCCGAGTGCTTATTCTTTTATTTCCATGCCTTTCCATTTCCTTCGCTTCGCTTTTTTCCGCCACCTTTTATTGTGCCCGTTCATGGTCACACAGAGAGAGAGGAGGTTGGCTTGGTTCGGTTTGGATTGATGCGGTGCGGTGCGGCGGGGTGTGGTTGCCGCTAAAATCTTTCCGCCTTCGTGCATCAACCGTTTTCCGTTCCCTCTTTCTCCCCCTTCCACCACACTCTCCGTCGTTGTCTTTTTCTTTCCTCCTGTATCTTGTCCTTTCCCCCTTCTGCTTTCATATTCCATTCTCGTTGGCCATCGCGCGCGTCGCGGCGTCACGGCGCGCCTTCCCTTCTACTTAACAGCAGCAGCAGCAGCAGCGGCAGGGAGGTGAAACAACGTGCTTCCCCCTTTCTTCTTTTTGCTTCTCTCCTTTCCTCCTTTTGCTCTCTTTGGGCCTTTTCTTGTGCCTCTCGTTTTGGTCGTCGTTCGATCCCCGGAGGTTGGTCGGTTGTTGGTCTCGGGGTCAGCCGCCAGTGGCAGCAACGGTCCGCGCGCGCGCCAATCCTTTCGGGTCCGCACTCAATCCTCCTCAATCGTTAAGCACACCCCTCTCTGTCTGCTGCCCTACCTTTCCTTCCCTCGCTCTCTCCACTTCCTCTACGTAAGCGATTTATTTTCTTCGACCAACCGCGTATCCGCCCCTCTCTCCCCCTCTGCCCTGCTCTCGCTGTCTCACTCGCGCGCTTCCTTTCGTGGTAAATATCGTCGCTTCCATGATGAAGATGATGGTTGCCCCGCAATACTGTATTGAGAGTCTGCGCCTACTGCTGCTGCTGTTGCTGCTGTTTGTGGTCCCCGCGTGTATTCTACCTTCGTGTTTGCCCTGCTGAACGAGGCGCGGACGGTGTACGGCGGGAGTGGTTTGCTTGGATCATCCACAAATCGTTGTCTTTCGACGCTGCTGCTGCTTCTTACACTTCTTGATCATCGTCGCTGTGTGTTTTTTTTGTGATCATCATCCTGTCCCTCAACCCCCTTACCCACCGACGCGTGAAGCGTGATGAAGGTGTGTTGTTGCTTTTAGGGTTGGTGCGGAAAGTGAAGAGAGGAGGTGACGAGGTTCTTTTGCCAAAATGCGCGCCATTTGCCTGTGCCACGCAATGCCGCCGTCGCGTCGGCTTTTGTGCTGCGGTTTCGTCGTTAGGAGGAGAGCCACCACACGACACGCAGCACACAACGTGCTGCGCGTGCGCACAAGGAGGCGAAAGTCCACGACATGTGTGTGCAAAGCGAGAGCGACCGCACCATCCGCCCCCATCACCTCCTCATTCCCATTTGCGGTGTGTCACAACTGTGTGCCTGCTCTCTGGGAGAGAGAGAGGTCACGAGACACGTAATGGCGTCCGCGCACAACAGTGAACGCCGTGAGTTAGTTGGTTGTGTGAAATGGAACGGTCGCCGGCGTGCGGTGGCGGAGACGACGCGCATAATTTTATTCATACGAGCGCGCGAACCGGAGCTGCCTGTGTGGCTGTGTGCCGGCCCTCCCGATGCTGCTGCTGCCGGTTACATTTGTGTTTCCATCTTGCCCCGTTCCATTTGGCCTCGTTTGTCGTTGGTTGGTGCCTTTTATGCGCGCCCCCTCCTAGCGCCAGTAGCCAGCACGCGGCGAGACGAGTTCAGGTAACACCGGCCGCGCTGCCTCCTTCGATGCGATGCGGCGCACTGTGCGAATCGCCTCCCTTCATCCCGGTTACTCGGATCATGGCAACATGCGGTGGCGCGGTGGCGCGGTGGAGAAGCGTGCAAGAGGTAGGAACGGATTCCACGCCGCGATTATCACTCCGCTACCCAAGCGCCTCCCAAGCGAGCGAGGCAGGCCGGTTGGAGAAGAGGACGGTGCGGCGAAACACGGAAAATGAGAAACTGCGCGATGCTGCATTCAGAGTCGATTGGTGTCCAATGAGAGATGATGGTGATGATGCTGCTGCTGCTGCTGTGTCTATTACATTCGCTGCGCCAATACAAATACGCACACACAGATACACACGCGGGTGCGCGAACGGCTGTACAACCCCTAGCAACCATCCTACGCCGGCCTACGAGATCACCACGACGACGGCGCCGCCGCCGTTGAGTTGATGATGCGGCTGCTATGGAGTTGGTCTGGTGGAGGTGGTGTGAGCACAACAGCTTCATGCTTGCTTCGATGGCTTTATGTCTTTCTCTCCCTTTCTCTCGCCTGTGTATGGGGTTGCGCTCTGGTGTGGCCTGCGATAATGATGAACGTGTCGCGGTCGCCACCGCGACGTTTCTCCGACCTCTTTCCCTTCCTCCCTGCCGACCAACAGCAGGGAGGTTATAGGAGATTGGTTTTCCCGATGTGTAACGTGCTCTTTCGCTCATACACAAACGGCGGATGCGCGCGTCGTCCCCTCTCTGGCACCCTATCATCCTCTTCACCATCCCTTCTCGTCATGAAATGCTCGCATGTAAAAACACATTGAACTGGCTGGCTGACTGGCTGGCTGAATGCGGCGGGGCCGGCCAATCCACGGACGGGAAAGGGGTGTAGTGGCACCGAATATGCAAATCATCCCTTTCCGAAAACGGACCCAAGGGGTACCAGGAGAAGGAATCGCCGGGAAGGTGAGAGAAAGAGAGAGAGAGAGAGAAAGGGGTTTGGTTTGGTTTCGTTTCCGCAGTTGCGCCTAGCACACTCCGCCGCCTGCTTCAACTGTCACCGTCGCTACCGGCGCCCGCCGCATGCTGCTCTTGGAGTAGACTAAATACACGCACACGCGCGCGAACTGACGGCGGCCGTTAGCTCTAAGGGGGGTGCGCGCATGAAATATTAAAGCCATCACCCCCATCATAGCATCTCGCCCCCGGTGGAGACACGACGGGAAAACGAGCATTTAAAGTGGAGAATGTTTTTTGCCGCTTTTTTGCTTTGTCGCCTCACGCCACTCGTCTGCTCGTGTGCTCTCTATGGAACTCGGAAAAAGTTGCATAAAATGTAGGGTAAGCGACCATCGGCACCGAGAGAGTGAGCGTTGCCATCGCTGCAAGAGGGACGCGATCTGTGTCTGGTTATCGATTTAAATGCTGGGAAAATGGTTTCAGGCCCCCGGAATAGAGAACATTCCGTCAACTCTAATGATGGTGATGATGATGCTGCATTGCTGGTCAAACACACTGATCGGAAGAGTGGTTAAACTCGACTGAATACGTTCCGCGACATTGGCTGAACGGCAAATTTATGCGAACGCGATCAAAAAGGAAAACAGAACGAATTAACTTTTTTGCACTTAAAACAGGTAACAGTTTGTGTAACTCGGTTACGTAGATTTCGTTACTACGCGGGGTACGCAGCATGTGACTAAAAAAATCCACCAAGTGACAGCGCGCAAAGCGTCTGGCGACCCCACCATTTGTGTCTTTTGCTGGGCATCGGGAAATAGATATCGATTTTCAGTGGCATGGCCTGCTGCTTGCTACACACCGTTCCGGTTGGGTGATTTATTCATAATCGGACTTGGCGAATTGGTCTCTGCAAATATAGCGAAAAAATCGGTGTGCAAGTGGTCCAAGCGCGTGTTTCTTTCGCTATTTTCCTTTCTGTCTTCTCTCCCTTGATGAGATTTTCCCTGTAATACGATTCGGAGATCTCATTTCAAGGCCCATTTTGGGACAATTATTCAAGGGCCGGCAAGAGTGTATGTCACGGGCAGGATTTGGGCGTATTGATTCGCTCCGCTTTGCTACAAAGCAATGGAACCAATTATGCCAAACACAGTGTATCGGGGAGTAAACATTTGACCAATTGTCTCCACCATATTGGTTGCGATTGAGAAGAAGGAGGCTCTCCGAGGAGAGAAAGGTGTGTTCCATGCAGCGATGCAGGATGAGCTCCTGTGTTACGCACTCCTCCCCATATATCCTCCCACATCCGTTCGTCCTTGTGGCTCTGTTTGTGTTCACAATAATTAAAATTATTGATTTACTTGCAGATTGTTCATGGTTGTGGGTGGGCAGATGGACACACAAGAGAAGAATGGAATGGCTCGCCCCCCAGCAGGGGTTCCGTTTCGGTGGTGGACGACTCTCAGTATTGCCAACATCATCAGCATCACAGCCGTTATGCTCTGTGTATGGCTCCATGGTCGTGGTCGATCTCCCCCGCAGTCTTCTTCGATTATTATGCCACAATGCTTGCGCCTGCTGTTGACGTTACCGCAGATAGTGGAAGCGGCTTTGCGGTGGTGCCCCTGGTGTAGATTTCCTGTCTATTTGGGCCCGGTCATGTGTGTGCCGTCTGTTACACATGCCCCATCTCGTCCACAGTGGCATCGATCGAAACGAATTATGGAAAACGATTTTTTTTCAGCAAAAAGTTGCAAAATATGTGCGAACAATGCAATGGCATATCGGAGAGAAAGAGGCCGTTGGTTACTGATTGGAAGATGGCACCAGTGTTGGAAATTGTATTTGCCATGGTGCTGCAGCATATTCAGCAGAAAAAGCGGAGCAGAAGGACTTGTGGTGCCAGCAATCAATACGGGAAACGATATGCTCTAATACCGCACGGACATGGTCCGAATAGAATCGTATTCCTCTTTCGAAGGCACACACATTGGCCGACGGAAAAGCCCATGTCATACACATCACACATTTGCTGCTTGCTGCTGGGTACTGGTATCCCCAAGGTTCGTAGCGCCACGATGCTACTGTGTTAGCTGGATTAATAGGATTAAATCTGGCTTCAATCGAACCCAGGAGAAGAGCAGAGCAAGGAAGAAGAGCCTCGGTGATGGGTGGATGCCTAATGTTATTGCTACGGTCCGACGCACTCGTATTTTTGATGAAATATTGATTACTGCTGGACCGTTGTGAATGAGAATGATGGGTGCGCTTGTACGAATTCTCTCTCTCTCTTGCCCGTTTGTAAGTGGG
This sequence comes from Anopheles aquasalis, assembly GCF_943734665.1. NCBI lineage: Eukaryota > Metazoa > Arthropoda > Insecta > Diptera > Culicidae > Anopheles > Anopheles aquasalis. The sequence continues at coordinate 44,790,259 of NC_064877.1, forward strand.
AAAGAATATGGTATGCTTCCGCCTAAATTGCACAATTCTCTCTCCCTCAGAACTGTACGATGATTGTTTTTAGTCATAAATCTACTCTCTTGTGATGCTTTAAGTTCTGTTTCTGTAACGGAAAGATACCAGGAGAGCACCGGCACAACCAAACCTGCATTGCGCACCATATGCAGAAGGATATGCGATGTTGCTGCAGGGATGCTTTCGACGACCGAGAATGCAAACAGTTTCTATTTACCCAAAGGGTGCTGCCCGTTAGAGTGAGTTAAGGGTTTGTAAAGGTTAAGTAAACGATGCTGACCCCCCCCCCCCCCCCTATCCACAAGCGAAGGTAATAAACCTTCGCCAAGGAGGTTACAGGGATGAAGAACCTGCTCTGCACCTCAACTAGTTACCGTTGCTTCGTTTGCTGCTGATGCAGCTGCTGCTGCTTGCTTTGATGTTCGTCAGAAAGATCTTTCTCCACGACTACATAGCGGGGTGGTTGTCAAGGTTATTGTCAAGCCGTGCATGTTGCCGTGGCTGCTGTGACCATGCAAGACTTGGCTCTGCTGGAGGCCGGCGTCGTCGTCGTCGAGTGGTATGTGTTCTCTTTTGTTGGTTTTTTTCCCATCGTGTGTGGCCAACAAAAGTTGCATCTCCCACAACGCGCATCCAAGGCGCTTCTCTTCAACCGGTCGGACTATCCTTCCATGCCGCGAGTACATTGCGTACATTCGCCCGTACATTGTAGCAATAAAAAGATTCCAGTTGCATCTAATTTTTTGCATATTTTGTTGCCATGAACACTCGCGCATATGTGTGCGTTTGTGCTACTGGAATTTAATTGTCGTTCCACACTTGCAGCATGCCAATCGATCCTGTAACTCCTGGAAGCCACTTCTCACTTCATTCTTATCAATCTTATCGAAGGTACCGTTTGCTCACCTACACTAAACTTGTGATGTGTGTTTGTATATGTGACTGTTTGATGCATGGACCAGATGGTAGAGAACCACAGGCAGCAAGCGAGTGTGCCGTGCATGCATGCCTGGCGTTCGCGCGCGACGTGTGTAATGTCGGTGACGGTTGTTTAACTGTCAACTGGAGAATGTTGCTCCATTGCCTACTCGACTCTGATGTACAGAGGGTTTTCGAGGAGAGAGTAGTTGGTTTGATGCGTTCGTGCCGTACCGCCAACATCGCCTATCCTAGCGACGAGACAGAGAAGGCATTTGCTTGAAACATCAAACGGTACGGGCATCATCACAGGGCTACTATTGCTAACGGGTGCTTGGTTGGTATCGCTTTTATCTATTTCCATCTCCCGAAGGTAGCGAACAACACAACACGTTCCATCTTATTAGCTCGCTGGGTTGACATTAGCGTGGGAGGCGCGAGCGGAACTTAGTGCCCAGTTGGTGGAAAGCTTTAAACTTTAAACCTGCATACATAGCATAGCACATCATGGTTATTTAAAGAGGTTATTAAAGCTTAAAAATAGATTTCATTGAAGACGATTCCAAATTTGCTATTCCAGCTATTAAAGCATCAATCAGATCAGTTTTCAACAGCCTGTTAATGTCCTAAAATTCGCGCAACCAGCATTCCACCTGTAGAAAGGTAGGCCTGCATCGCTTGCATTATTTTAGCTAGCCAGGGGGCCTGGTCATTTCAGACCGTGATTCAAGCTTAAGATCTTCGCGCCACTTTATCTGCTACTGCTTCCGCTTCAGCAAAACGTGTGCGTTAAAAAGCGTTTCCTTGAGTTGCATGATCAAGCAATGGAGGGAATTCAGTTTCTGGAGAGTGTGTTTGTGTGTGTCTGTGCAAAATAAACCGGAATGTAATAATATTTGAGCGTGAATTGATTGGCCTCGGCTTCCGCGGTTCTTCTTTATTGCTACAGCAGCAGGCCAAGCGAGAGAGAGAGAGAACGATCAAGCAAGCAAGCAAAGCAGTGAACGACAGCAGCGACGCAACGGGTTGGTGGTGGCGTGCAAAAAGATGCTACTGAGTGTGCTGTGCAACCACGTCTCAGCAAGCCGAGCGAAGTGGAAACTGCGTCGCGTACGGGGCTTTTTTTCTTCATTTTTATTAACTCACGGTCGAATCATTGCTCTCTTCGCGTTCCCCAGGCCCAGAGAAGGGAGCGAACCGGTTTTCTGGAAGATCTGGAATAGCGACGCGACGCTCCCGCGGCGCCGCACCCCTTCGCGGCGGCTTAGTTGCACTTGGTGCCAAAGAGGCGCGTGAGCGCGAATGATGAGCACGTTTGTTGCTCACTCTCTTTCTCTCTGCTTCTTACTCACATCGCACGGTCTTTGCCACTTCTCACGGCTCGAGCCAGACGCGATTCATGGTGGCGGCGGCGACTGCGATGTGATGACAGAAAGTCAAGGTTTTCTTTACTCTGCGCCGGGCGGTGCTCTTGGTCGCTGATAACTGATACCGCCCCACAGGGGAGGAACGGGTGGAACGGGGTGAGAAGGGTGACGAAAGAGGTGACCTGTCTGCTCACTCCACTCCGTTGTTGGTCGCTTTTGTTACGCTAACGCTCGCTGCTCCTCTCTGTGGGCCCGGCTGCGTGACGCGATTTCGTCTTGTCCATTGCTCTTCGCTCTATCACCGGGCCGAGCTCCGAAACCGGAATTAGCAACAGAAACTCTCGTGCTGGCGGGATGGAGCGCGGAGGTGCCATGTAGAGAGCAGCACTAAGACACGCACGCACCTTGAATGTCTGGCTGAGGGAGGAGGGCTTTTGGGTGAGGTAGCGCGCCCGTGATAATCAGCGAACAGCCGCTGTCTCCATCGCGGCTTTACCTCCTACCGGTGGCGGGGTTGGTTGCTTTCTGTGGACGACATACACACAGAGCGGTCGTCAACCGGTTCAGTTCACTTGACCGTGATAGTAGTTTTGTGTTTCTTTTCTTTTTTCTTGTTGGCGTTATGTCTCCGAGGAGGCAACCTTGGTGCTTTGTTGCTCAGATCGTGTTCTGTCACTGAGGCCGCCGGGGGGCAGCTGGACCACCGGGCACATTGAATGAACTCTAAAGACACGCACCGTGCGGTAGTTAAATGGAATGGAAATAAATTAAAGCCAAAAGTTGAAACAGTTCAAAATGGATGAGTAGGCATGCTGGCAACGCTGTCGATGTGTGGTAACTTAAACACCATTTGCTGCCACTGCTCGTTCGCTATCGGTAAATAGTCGTCATGTCGTGTTATCAGTGCAACGGTTAGCGCACGCTCCTTGGTTTGCTGTTGAGGCGTTAGCGCGCTGCTTAACACCATCATACGAATTGTGCCATAAAACGCCGCACCATTCCATGCGCGCGCGCCACTGCATCGAGTGTGATGAAATCGATCAAAATGTCACAAAGCGCGGCGCGGATCAGACCCCCCTTCTGCAGCATGATCTACCTTCACGGCGTTCCGTTCGTACGACTACCAAATGGGTTCTTGTGGTCGTTTTAGTTTTCTTTTTTCTAGATAGTTTTTTTTATGAAATCGCTTTGTTATGACAGATTTAATATTCCTGATGACTTGTTGGTGTTCACACCTGTCATTTAGTAGCAGCCATCAAAGCACCATATGTTTTTGTAGCTCATCTCAAAATCACTACTATCCATACAATGCAATAATATCGGTAGCAATATTTTGCTCACATGCATCGCACGTAAAGGTGGAAGTCAATTGCATGTGCAACTGAGAAAAACATGGTTGAAAACTGCTTAAATCTTCTTATTGTCACTTGGATTGGATGTAAATAACTGCATACTTTAATACATAACAGATTTGCTCATACGGTCTTTTTTTGTCTATTACTTTTGGAAATTGTGCCACAACTTAAACAAACAAGCGAAATAATTATACTGAAGAGAAATATAAGAATCTTGGAAGCATTGAAAAACACACAATAATTATAGTGATATCATAATATTGCTTCCTGTGTATGCTTTATAGCTCAATGTGTTTCAATGTTAACGTTCCACACATTCCAGAGTATGTTCCAACAATACTGGTCGTTTGTTATTTATTTTCAACATTTTGCGCGCAACCTTATCTGTTTTTGTGGACAGATGCAATGAAAAAATAAAACAAAGGTTTGATTCCTGGGTTGAAATATTAGCGGAAGCTGAAAATTCACATGAGACAATTATGCTGCAAACCTACATCATCCCTTTATCATAAAATATCGATCTGCTATTCATCTGCGGTTGCCCTATTTTCGCATTTCTTTGCCATACGGGGTGCAGCATTTGATGCACTGCTGTAGGGCTGTATAAACCTTTGTCGCCGTTCAAATTTCTCCCCCCGCTGTGGTCTTCTCGGGGCCCGGAATTTCACATTCACTCTGGCTCGTTATCACTTGCGTTGTGTGAACAAAACGACGTCCCGGGTAGGGAAGCGGGAGTGCGCTAGGTTGGTGGTGCTAGGTGGTTTGGTTGAGTTGATAATGATGATGATAATGTGTGGCGAAATGGCGGGTGCTTTGGAGCTGTTTGTTTATTTGTACCACCGTCTCCTCTCCTCTTTGCGTGCCTCCTCACTCGCTCTCCCTCGCTCAGGCTCTGTCTTGACCCTGTCGGGGGACGGCTGAGCTGCTGGTGGAAGTTTGACTCTCGAGTGGCAATGGAAATGATGGCGCCCTCCCAACACACACCGTGCCGTGTTACCGTTAGTCAATCATCCTCTCCACCATTATCTTCTCTTCGATGTAGCGTCATTCGCCCGGTGGGACTCTATCGCGGGCTCCTCTGTAGTGCGTGCGTGTCATTGGGCAATCACAGGTCACGGAAAAACGTGTGCCTGGTGTGTGTTCGTTTTGTGCTGCACCAGGATGAGGTAACGGGTGTGTGGCCGGCATGGCCTCCCGTTCGTGTGTTGATAACCGCTATCCGCGGTGGCATGTTGCTTCGATGCAGCTCCTGATAAGAATCAAACAGCATCAGATTGGAGTGAGGGAGAGGCAAGATGGTTTTCGGATGCGCCTTTTCTAGCGCAGTGCTGTGTTTGCTGTTTGATGGCAAATGATTCAAAATGCCGTTACTAAGCACACCCAGTGGCAGTCAATGAGAGTACTAAATCGGTCACTTTTATATCGCTTCCAATGCATCGTGAGTCATCGATTTGCAGAATTTCTTGATAAACGGAACACATGTAACTTGTAACATATCTTGGATTTCAAGCGGCACAGCTTGAAGTCGTTGTAGATAATGTTCTAGGTATTTTTTCCCCCTTTTTTTCATGTAGCACAACTCATACTGTATGACTCATTTGAGAATGCTCCATCACCATCCACGTAGGCTCCGCTAAAATATGAAATTGTGCCTAGCTCCGTCCACAGAGCCCTCTGGTCCTCTCTTCTCATAGGCTTGACTATCGCCATCCACTGGAATCGCACAAACCTTCCCTGAAACCCGGTGCGGCGCCGGGCGCGCGCGCGTGGTCGTGTCCTCGGTGATTTATTGGTTTCCATTTTCCGTCTTCGATGGTCCGTCGTTGTGTCCGCCATGGCGCGGCGCACCTTGTCGTAGCAACAACAGCACAGCAAGGCAGAGCGGAGTGTGCCAGGTCACCGAGAAGAGTGGTGCTGTCTGTCGTCTCCCCTGAATCTGACCGTAACCGGTCGGTCGTACACTTCGTCGCTCCTCTCTCCTTACACTCCTCAAAAATCCGATGTAAACGTGTTTTTTTCCTCTTCGGCATTCCCCTTTACCGGGTTTTGCCCTCGTACAGGAAATGGCTCTCCCAAAGGGGGACTGATCAGGCGCAGGAGAAGAAGGCGGCAGTGCCGGCGGACAAAAAACTGTATTGCCTTCTTCTTGCGCCCTCCCGCCCTGGGCGCGACTCGAAACTGCTGCGTTCCCGCGTCGTCGTGGCGTGGTCTTCTTTAGAAGGGGCGCGCGCACCTCACGTGGGCGTCTCGCTGAAGGGCAATCGCCGTGCCACCACCGCTACAACGCTGATGATGCGCGTTTCTGTGTTTGTGGTGTGGACTTGTTGGAAAGCGAGTCACGCAAAGACCTGCATCGCTTGTCGCGCTCCGCTTCCATTAGCCGGTGACTAAAAGAGAAAGACAAAAAGCGAAGCAACGCACGCACTCACCAACAAATATGCCGGCTTCACTGGCGGCCGGCGTCCTCGTCGTCGTCGTCTTCGTCGGTGTCTGCCGGCTTTTGCTTACCAATTGGCGCGTTAACCCTCGCTTGTCTCCTCATGGTCACCGCAGCAGAAACCGATACGATGTGCGGTTGGCTCACTTCGTTGCTTACTTTGTTGGCGCGTCTTTCGTCTTACGATTTTTACTCTGTATGTGTGCTTTTGGGGAGATCGCGCGCGCTCCTCATTCCAATGATTGCTACGATGAATGCATTCTCTGCCGCGGGAGAGCTGCTGCCTCGCGCGGTTGCTGCTGCAATTCATTCCGCTCAAGAAGCCGTTCCTTCGTGATGAAGAGCGCGGCATGTCGGATGGAATGAGAGACGTGGAGAGCAGCTGAAACGTGGGCAAAAATGGAATGGACCTCCGCAGCGCTCCACCACCTTAGACCCCGTTTTTTGGGGGGCCTTGCCTGTGCTGGTTTCAGCTTTTGCGTCTTCTTTCAAAGTCGCCATTCCGCCAAATACAACTCCTCCTCCTTCTATTCCTCTGCAACATTCCCTTCTTCGCGAAGTTTGGGACAGATTCTCAATGCATCGGGGGGCAGCAAACGGTATACAGCACACGACGAGCGAGGCGAGAAGGTGGCCATGGGATATGCTGCTGGGAGCTTTACCACAAACTCTTTTCTTCGTCTTCTTTTTTGTCTTCCCTTTCTTGCGTCCTTTTTTTTTTTTAATTCATCGCCAACTTGGGATGATCGAGTCTCCCCATCCGTGTTCCGTCTGTTCCAATCGCCATCACAGAGCATCATCTTACCCCGAACCGTGAACATCAATCTTCTTTTTTGGCGCTCCATCTTGTCCGCGGGAGCACTTGTTGAAAGTCGTTCGTTGACCAAACCCCAACAGTGCGCTTGTTACGAAGGTGGGTGGTGTGCGTCCCAATGTCACAGCGCGTTGGTGGGAGGGAGGAAAGAGGATCACTGCAACGGGTGCTAAAAGTTGGCAACTGGCACAATATGGCTGAGGCTTTTATTGCTTTAAAAAGATGTGCATTTGACTGTGAGATGCATTTCGATATTGTTTAAAGACAATGTCGGTTTGAGATAGTTTATGTTTTAATCTCTGTTAATACTTTTAGTAGGAATTCATCGATTTCGAGCAAAAAACTTTCTTATTTCAATATTTGTTTTTTTTTTCGAAGATTCTAAAAGGAAAAGTAAATTTTTATCATTCGCAACACCAAACTATGACAATTGTTTAATCTGCTGCCGTTTCTGAAGCTACTAAATAAATAAATAAAATTGAATGAAAAAGCCCTTTAAGGCGATGAGGTATTTTCAACATTAAAATGGGGTCAAATATTTTAAAAAGCTTTTGTGGATTTAAAATAAAAAACAAAGTGCACATAAACCGCCGCCCGCCTCCTGCGGGAACAGCTAAAACTCGTTTACACATTTCTCGTACCACGTTTTCTGGCACCGACCGAATCTGCCCATTTTGGAGTGATCCCCGGTTCCGTTGCTGTTACCCTTTTTTGGACGCCGAGACCCGGACACCGTACAACCCACCACCGACTGCGCTGCTGGCCTTCACTCGGAGCGTTCTGATTTCAGATTTTTGTCCCACGTTTTTGGTGGGCTCTTCTCTCTCTCTCTCTCTCTCTCTCTCTCTCTCTCTCTCTCTCTCTCTCTCTCTCTCTCTCTCTCTCTCTCTCTCTCTCTCTCTCTGCTGTCGGTCTTTCTTTGACACACAACATAGACACCCTTCCAGACCGTTCCATTGCAGTTCCTCTTGCTCGTTTTCATCTCATTTCTTACCTTTTTTTCGCGGGCATAAACCCGTAAACACCACCCGAAAGCAACACAACACCGGTCGTCGAGGTAGTGGTTGCCAGATTCCTTTTTTGGTGATCCAATGGGGGATTTTTGAAAGCGCTTTCCTCGTGGCGCCATTTTTTTTCTCTCCCCCTTCCCCGGTGTAGAGTTGTTCGCTGCTAAAAACCACCGGCCACCGGCACTGACGCTGCTCTTCTGCGTGTGTGGCGATTCTGTTTCTGTGGTGTGCTGTCCAAAATGCAGGTTATTCCTTCCATCGAGAATTGCGTGTGTCGTTTAAGGTCACGTGAATGAATTTGCGCCCGCCCAAAATATGCACATCACGGCACGCCAATTGTCTCTGGTCGCGTCCGTCCTGGAGCTTTATTTTTGGCTGACATTAATATTCCAAACACCACGACCCTGTTGGGGGGCGGTGTGTTATGTTGCGCGCATACCTTTTGTTTAATCGCGTTTGCCTTCTGCCGTATACACTCCGCGATTCAAAAACCCCATGGACAACTTGATTTGGCGGCAAATGGTTCTTCCATTCACCACCATTACCCCACTCTTGGCTGACAAGTGCTTTGCGAAATCGCGCTGCACCCAAGGCCAACTATGCGCTTTCTGTGAGGGTTCCAATTTGGAGCAACAGCTTGCTGCTGGTGCGCAGTATACCCTTGATTCGATTGCTTTACTACCGTAGATCCGGGATCAGTATTCGTGCGGTTTGAAGATGGTATTCGTCGGAAATTGCATCTCGAAGAAGAAAAAAAGACGAAGAAACAAACACTCAATCAACCTTTGGCTTCACTGCTGCAAGCTGCCGTTGTACTTACCTTGTTGTGGTACGTTTCTTATCTGCTGCCAACCCACCCGCCTTAACCATGCCATATCAGCATACATATCCCTCCACCGTGCCCGAAGGGAGACCGCAAAGGCAACAATTAATTGCGCGCAAACAACCTTGCCTTACCATGCTGCTGCTTGCCTCGTCAGACGACGTGTCGCGTCTTCGTCGTCGTCATCATCATCATGAGAGTGAGAGAGTGAGCCTTCAATCGAAGTCCACGTACCCTTGACCTTGGGTGCGACCAATCGAGTTTACGACCGCCATGCCACCGAACCACTGCACACTCGCCTCCGATGCTAAAGTTTTCCTTTCTTTGTAGTTTCTGGTTGAAGTGTAACCGCTGGCGGCGGTTGCAGGCCATTTTCGAAGCCAACTACGACGACGACGCTACTGCCGCTGAAATGGGAAGGATGTCCTGAGCGAACGAAAAGCGCGAAGGGGAGCTATAAGAACTGCTGTACCTTGTCACCACTACTTGGCCTTGTTACCTCATGTGGTACACCCGCGTGGTGGTGCAGTAGAAACAAAAAAAAAACTGACGAAGGAAGGTCGCCGACAGCACGCCCGGACCTCGCACACACCTAGATACAGGCATGCTGATGGTGTAGGTGTGTTGCAGGTGGGGGTGTTTGTTTGGTATTTATTTTTGTGCACCGAGGATTTATTTTTACAACCAATTTTGTGCCCACCACAATACCCCGCTGCTGTGTCAGGTGGGGTAGCCACACCACACGCTTTCTTCTCCTTATCATTACGCTGATTGTGAGCCCGCGATAGCCAGATGATAAGGTGCTAAGAGCTACTAAGCCAACGTTGCATGCATTTGTCGCGTAAGTTGGTCGTTGATGTTCAAGTCAACGCAACGTATCGCCAGAACCTACTCTTACAAGATTCCTTTAACGTCACTGAAATTCAGAATTGAACTCGATGAATGGGATGCATGCAATAGTGCCGGCCTTTAGCTTATATAGATGGAGCGTGTGATCAGTCATATGAAATGGGAAATTCTAACGATAAGCACATTTATTGAACATCGGCTCATTGATTGAAACGCACGATAAGTGGATTTTTACAATTAGGTCTTTGATCTTTTTCTCATTTTGCTTTAGAAAAACATCTTTTGCTTCAAGTTAATAGTACGTGGCCAGTCTCACCTTTTGAGGATTTCTGATGGCTTTTTCCATCCCTTACTTCTTAACCGGAACTCCACGAACTAGAACATTAACTAGATTGCCTAATTCTACGTTTTACGACTTGGTTTCCCCCATTGGTGGTCTGTATCGGGTAATGTTTTCGCTGCAAAATGCTTCAAATTCCTTCCGATCGCGGTGCGGAGATGGCGCGGAGAGTGGAGGATTATTGCAATGTGTGTTGTGGTTGATGGCCCCCTCTCTCTCCTCACCATCTCTCACTCATCCAGACCACATCAGTCGCGCGCACACTCATGATGATGCAGGCGCGCTGCGTGAGAGGTGAGCTGAGATGAGAAATAAGTCGTATTTTACGAACCGATCACGCGCACACCAGAGATCGCGTTGTGTTGGCTGAGTTGGGGTTGGGGTTGGGGTGGAGTGGTCGGTCCATGCATATATCGTTGCCAGGCCAGACGCCACTCCTTCACCCGCCTGCTTCCCTTCCCTGCTTCGCTGACTCTCCCAATGCTGGGCTTGTTTGATTGGTATGGTTGCCAGCTTAAAAATAGACGCCCAGATGGTTTGTATATTTTAAACAACATCTGCGTAGTTATCATGCCTCACCGGGGTTTGCTTCGAGCATCGTCGTCGTCGTCTTCGTCGTCGTCCGGTGTATGGTAAGCGTCCGTTGCTGTTTGCTCTGTCTGTTGCATGTGCGGCTGCACTTCTTGAGTAGCATTAAGTCACGATGAGGAAAGGGGTATCAACTACCGGCCGCCGGCCATTCCAAGCGGAACGTTACCATCGATCGAACGGTTTACCGTAGCCACACATACGCACAGGCAGCGCAGCAAGGGTTGCTAGATTGATGTAGAAGCGACATAAATATTCAATAAATTCAAGCAGCATCACCGATGAGGAATCGATGCGCGTAATGTATAGACCCATCATCGCAGTGCTCGTTATACGATGACCTGAATGTTGCGATGCGAATGACCGACGACGTCTCAGGCGCCGTCTCAGACGCCGTAAGGTAACAGATCCGGAATGGATCGGCTGGATCATAGATCATAGGTACCTCTGCAAAAGCCTATTTTTCGCTCCACTTATGTTACAATGTTATAGCGTGTCTATGATGACACCGTATGACCTTGCTCCTTTCGTCATAAGAAAATTCGATTTTTCTTTAAATAAATCGATTCCTTAACCACCGCTACACCTTCTCACACAGATCTATTTTGTACTCTCTCTCCCACACTCCTCTCCACTCTCTCTCTCTCAGCAATTCCGAGAATGTCTTAAAAACTGCGAAAATGTGAAAATTTATATTTTTAAATCTCATACCACAAGCCTCCTCTCCCTTCTTCTCCGCGCCAAACCAATGCAACGCCACGCGCGCGCCACTGGCCAATGATGATCGCCAGCAGCCCCACAGGTCTCGTCAGTCGAGCGTGTTAAGTATTCGCGAAATTTGACCATGAGCGAAACAACCATTAAAAGCACGCGGCACCGCGCTGCACTCCTCCTCCGCGGCGGGTGTTACAGTTGTGTCATAGTTAACGGTGCGTTGGTGTTGGTGTTTGGTATTTTGAACGCATAATTTGAACGCGACCATTCCGTTCCGTGCACCCTGATGCCACACACCCCATCCATCAATTCCTCCTTTTTGGCGTTGGCCACCATCCAGATCGCATGCTTCGATTGGAGCGCCCGATAGATTTCGCGATTGTAACTGCGAGCTGCAGTTAGAGGCAGACACAGCCAGTAGGCTCTGGTGGAAAAGTGAGTAACTGATATCATCCTGCACCGAATCCGATCAGCAGTAACAGCACAGCATCATTATCGAGGTGCATCCACTAGGCGATGGGAAGGTAGAGCGTCTAGTGTGTAGTGCCGTCTAGTGTGAAGTTTACTGTGTCTCGTCAGCAAAATTCATCCCTTTTCGTTCGGTTGCACTGCTGACACAGACATCATCATTATCGGTATGGTGTGGGATGTAGACGCCGCCGCCGCCGCCGCCGTGTCCTATATGTTGACCACGGCGCAGGACCGGCCAATTGGACGTCGTCAGCAGATAACGTCCGGATAGAGAAAGGGAATCCTCCGGGCGTCCTTACGTTCCGACGAGGATGTTGATGTTGATGATGAGGAGGAGATACTTCGTGTTCGAATGTGTTTTGCTGTCTCGGCATTACTTGCGGTGCGGGGGAATGTAGCTGACTCCCCCGCTGTACTTGGTTACTGCCCCGGGACACACCAAAAAACAAGCGAAGGACGGATTTATGCTGTTGCTACACGGAATGGGGAATAATCGGATCAATTAAACAGTGTCAGCCAACTGCGATCGACAAAACAATTCTCAGTCAACGTTGCATAAACTGAAATGTCGTCCAAAAAAGGGCCAGTGCGTACTCTCCCCTCCGGTGGCTCGTTGTCAACCATCCATGCCAGGGCTCTCTATTTAGCTACCGAAGCAAATACACCCTCCACCGGCGGTTGCAAAGCGAAATGTGCAATGGCCAGGCAGCATAACAGGGCCGTGAGTAGGAAATTGGGTTTTGTTGACGTGCTGACGTTGCGACACACTCGCTCTTTTGTTTCCTTCTTTCTACGGGTTCTTTTCATTCAGCGAAATTCCACGCCAAGCGGCTCCTTTGGCCGGTGACAGAAGGAAATTCCCCCCCCAAAGGGGACCGGCAAGGCAGGTTGCGCTTGTTATTGACGAACTGTTTGTTTCCATTGGCTGGCTGCGCCGGCTTCAGGGTAAATCCTCCCCCCCCCCCCCCCCCCCGGGGGTTCGCGAAGCATGCAAAGCCAGTCAGAGCCCCCGCTTCTTTCTCCTCCCTACCAGAACATGCTTGACTGCTGGGAAGCATAGAACATTTTTAGCACATTTTACCGTTAAATGTGCTGCTCGTTCTCGAACCTTGGTTGGCTGAGGATGGTGGCACGCCGCTGTGTGCTGACGTGGAGGACAACCTTTTTCGTCAGCGATTTTCGATCGCGTGGATTCACGTTTCTGTTTTTCCATTTCGTAATTTCCGCTGACCGCTACGAAATGATGCTCCTGCTTCTCCGTTGCTAATGGTGTGTAGTTCGGTAGCCAGCAGCAGAGAGTAGGCACATTATTTGTGGACAGTTGGAAGAGGAGCAGAAAAACGCAATCGGAAAAAAGGAATGCCGATAAGGGGTGGGTGGCGGGATTCGGAAGACCAGGCTAACAAATATGAGCGCTCGTCGCTGGGGATTCGATGAGCGAAGTAAAAGCAAAAGTGATGTTCAACATGGTTTCTTGGTTCATTCTGTAATCGAATAATGGAAAGAAGTGTTCTATTCGCTTACTTATTTCGGGTGCTACAAATGTTTAAGAAGATTCTAATGGCTGCTAAAGAGTTTGAATTTATGTCAAAAAGGGAAATAATCTAAGTGGCCCTGTTCCAATTTTTAACAGCAGTTTAGTGGAAGTTATGAATCATCAAACAAAAGCTCGATTCCATTCATCTAACATTTACGATATTTTTTTTATATTTCTTTACAGAATAAATGACCAACTCAATAAAAAGTACAACGCTTCTGTTAACGCTTCATTATGAAAATGAACAAGCAACTTACAAAATGGTAAGTGTCAACGAATCGCTCGTATCCTAGCAGCCACCTATCTCTTGCCCGTATGGCCCTTACGTAACTCACAAACTCAAACTTCTTTCGTCACATTCGGGGTCATTCCAAGTTTCATAAAGGCATTTAAAAAAAGAAAATGCAAATCCAAATCAACAATCAAAGTTAGCAAAATGTCACATAACGACCGGGCACACCCGTGCCGCCTACTTATGCTGCAGCTGCTGGAACCACTCAGCAAACTCAATCTTGTTGCCATCTTGGGTGGCCAATAAGTTTCAATATGTTTCCCGCATTGCCACTGCTCTTTTCAAAGCTCTCAGCGGCGAACAACAATGTAAAAGTAATTTTCATTCAACATGCTCTCTCCCTCTCTCTCTCTGACACACCGAGAAATTGGGGTGCACCAGACGACGGGCTCCTGTCTACCAATGCTCTGGTGTAGCCTCTTCGTTTCGTTGTGCTGTATGGAAATGTGGGACACAGTTGTGTTAGTGGTGAATGTAGGATGGAGATTTGTGGCATCCATTTCAATCTCGTATGATATTTAAATGTCTTCTTATTGGAAGCTACCTGCGGAATCTGGTGAATCGGGCATTGAAGAGAGGACATGTTTTCTCCCTTTTTAGTAACAACATTTGATTACGAAAACTTTTGTTTTGATGCTACTATTTGAAGCGTTTCCATGGAAAATGGGGCTCGTCGATGCAGGGAGAAACAAATCCCTTTCATCAACCCACTTGATCGATGATCATCCCCCCGTCGGTCCGGTGCTCATAACAACAACACTGATAACGTGCCTACTAAGTTGCGCCGATTGAACGACGAGCAATCAGTTCCGGTAGCGCTTGAAACAAAACTTTCCTCCACCAAATGCAGCAGCAGCAGCAGCGGGGGGACTAAAAAGAAGGGCCAGAAGACAAATGGAAAAAGTTTGCAAAATGAAGATTCCTCAAACTTTTCGCGGCGCGGGCACACCAAACCACCCACACAATCGCGTCTCCAGGGCACGGGGCTCGGCATCATCCTTCTACTTAAACTCTTTCGCGAACGTCGCCGCCCCCTACCCCCCCTTTCATAGCCGAACAGGCGTGGGACCATCAGCAGCCAGTCAGCCGCCGTCCCAGTCTCTAATGAGATAAGTCAGGGGAAAAGTTGATTTCATTCGCCACCGCACCGACCGGCGACCGGCTGCCGGCAATCGCAGTCATGTAAATCGTGGTTCCATCCGTCCTCCCATAGCAGAACCACCCTCCTCCAGCACCACCTCCACGCAAATCCGGCCAAACTTTGCCGGCAACTTTTTCCAGTAGCAGGAATTCTGTCTCGTAGCCAGCGAGGAGGATCGCCAAGGAAAACATGGAAAAGGAAGGACAGAAAGAGAGAGAGAGTTCATTTTACTTTTATCACAAAACACCAGAACATGGGCGGGCGGCGTGTGAAGTTAGGCTTCTAATTTACCACGCCACGTCGTTGGGTGTGTTGTTCCAGGGCTGGAGGAGAAGGAGGAGGAGCACATTGTTGGAACCCAACATCCTTGGTGTGTGTCTGGTATTGTGAGGTTCGGCCTGATTGGATCCACCATAAAAGGGGGAAGGGATAAAGTAAGAAATCATTGTCGTTATTGTGCCGTCTGACACAAATAAAAAGAAGAACCGCTTGGTGAGTGTTGTGTGAGGTGAGGTACAGTTGTGGGGCTCCCACGCCCTTCTGCCGGCCAAGTTCCATGGCAGAAAAGGAGAAAAGAAGTGTACATTGCTGCTGCTGCTTCTTCTGATTTCTAGGAACGGGAAAGGAGAGGAGCGCCATCATCATCGTCGTCGTCGTCGGTGGCGTCAGTACTCGGTACAAAGTTGGCTAGTTGGTTCAAAGTTAGTGCCCAACGAAATTGCTCTACAGCAGCGAGTACGACGACGCCTGGTGGTGTTGGCTTCGTGGCCCCCCCTCCGATGTCGACAGGAAGAGACCACGTTGTATACACTTTACATAACTTTTGCTAGAACTTCCGGAAGTTCTCTTCCTCTCACCGCACAAACGCCACGCAACTCCAGCGCACCGGAAGAAAGGGATGTGGAGGAGAAGGAAGGGACTTGTTGTTTCGACTTTTCGCCCGAATGAAACGAATGGGAACACAATCGAACGGACAAGGGCATATGCTCCTGCTGCTGCTGCTGCTGCTGCTGCTGCTGCTGCTGCTGCTGCTGCTGCTGCTGCTGCTGCTGCTGCTACTGTCGCTACACCTGAGGAGGAGCCGTCGGGTATGCGAAAAAGGGGTTTATGTCTGTACGGTCCCGAGAGCGGAACATAAAGCGGAACTTCCAGTGTTTCTCCTCCATGTGTTTCTCTCTAGACACGGAGTAGACGGAAGAAGAGTGGACGCACGATGATGGCAACGAGGGCAACGACTTGCTCGCTCGCTCGCGCTCTCTCTGCCTTGCTCTCTCTCTCATTTGGCTTCATGGCTCAACTTTTCTCGTCCAAAACTTTCCGCAAAACTAGTTTTCTGTGCAATGGTGCCGCATGTGACGTTTGGGAGGGGGTCACGGGTTGGCGGAGGTTTAATTTTTCCTCCCAGAGGAAGCGAGAGCAACTTCTAACCGCTCCCCTTCCGCACCACTAACCCATCCGAAAATGACGAGCAAAAGTTGGCTCTCTCCTCGGTGCACGACCGAACTTTTGGCAACTGTTTCGGCAAATTTTCCTTCAACCACTACCCCGCGCCCCTGCTCCACCGGCCGCGGATTCACTTTCTCCTCGTCTCCTCCTCCACCCAAACATCCTCCTTTCGTTCTTTTGTTGGTTGTTTTAGAAAGGGGAAAGAGCTGGAAGATGTTCTATTTCACTATTGGATTGTTCGCTGTTTAGCTTTTGCCGATGGCCGTCGGGTGTCTGAAAAGGTTAAGCACCCTGCCAGCACCCCCTGGGACATCCACTGTGTCTCACTGTTGCCGGGCGCTTCGATCGACCCTAATTCCCGAACGGCTGGAGACAACCAGAGCTGGAATGGAGGCGCCTGGTGGTGTGACTTTCACATCCTGCAAGAGAGAGAAAGAGAACTTGTGGTCAGAAAAGTAGACTCCTTTTCATCGTGCCAAAAGAGAGCAAACCTTCAGGATAATCTTGGCCGGAAATGAAATCGGGGCCATATTCTCTTTCGTTGCTTCCCAGCCCGCCGCTGCCCGCGCACGGTATGTGTGCCCCCCCCCCCCCGCCCCATTCTCACATCATCAGCCGGTTGCGAAACACTGTTTTGCCATTAAACTTTCAACTTTGGGTCATAATCTCCTCGAGCGAGGATCGAAGTCGGCGTCGCCATCGCCATCGCCATCGCCATCGCCATCGCCACCGCCACCGCCATCCTTCAAGGCGTTTGACAGAAGTGCTTCTGTTTGGGGACATTCGATGGTCCTGCTTCGCGTAATCGATTTTTGAGAAAAGCAAAAGAGAAAAAACACTTTAGAAGGACACTGCGATGCGTATTTTGGTCACGGTTTCACACAATGTCGAGTTTATTTGGAGTTTCGAGGAATCTGCTACAAAAATTGCCAGAAAATCATTTCGGTTTTCTGTTCCTTTTACTTTCCTGTGGAAGAATCGTAGTAGCCATCAGTTGACAATGACAAGCTGAGGTGATGCCGAGGTTGCAATACGCAGCCTGCTTAGAAGTTTGTTTCATAGCCAATCCTTTCAAGTTCAATCGTCTGCTTGAATGCCAATCATATCTTCCTGGAGCCCCTTTCAAAGTTACATTGACCAGACGAGACAACCAAAACCCAGGTTCGTTACATTAAAGATAAAATTGGTCTCCAGGTCACCATATTAAGTCGTTTTTTTTATGCGAAGCTTCCAAAGCGAAACAATGCTCTTTCCAAAATTCTCTAGTGTGCTTTCAGTTGTCAAGCGTCCAACCAACATTTAAGAGACACATACGAGTGAAGGAGAGAGAGAAAGAGGGACTAAAAATGAAAAAAAAAAATGAACGGAAGGACGAGTTTTACAGCGATAAATATTTATCCTGCGCGCCAGCAGCACCTGCGGCGTCGGCGGCAGCCGTAGCAGAGGAATTCATAAATTTATCCCTCCAAACTGCAGTACATAACGCACCGCCCTCCACCACTTACACCCAGCGGTGATCCTGCTATTATCCTTGATGGTTGGTGGTGGTGGTGGTGGTTGGTACTGCTCGAGGATGTACCCCCCCCCCCCCCCCCCTCACCAGTGGTGTGTTGTTGCTGTGCCAACAACATTATCTTCGCATCCGTCGCCATCGTCATGAAGTGGGGCGAGAGATGACAGGAGGGTGGTCCTGCTCCTCCTACTGCTGTCTGTCTGCTTTTGCTGCTGCCGAATGGGAGTCCCATTTGGTTGAGAGTGAAAATTGTCAGGCAGAGACCGGCCGGCAGGCAGGCTGGCAGGAGGAGGCTGGCTTGCCCTCATCGCCCGGAAGTGAATGCGCATGTGCACCCCGCCCCGCCCGCCCGTACCAGAACCCACCAGCAGCATCATCTTTCCTTTCCCTGCTTTCGGCATCGGCATCATCTTCATCACCCACAACACCACCACCACCGTCACGCGCGCATATCCGATTTTAAATGCTACATTTTCGGTTCTCCAGCGCCGAGGGGGTTCTCTCGGGGTCGCCGCCATTTGCCCAGTAGCACAACCGACGATGGCCGAGGGGAGGGAGGGGGGGGGGGGGGTGGCGACTACACGAAACCAGTGACAAACACACGACCGAAGGGTCGGTCACCATTACATTCAGCCGCCGCCTCTTTGCTCTGAAACATTGTTGGTTCCGAAATTCCATCCAATCTCGATTTACTCGTCGGAACGATTGTGTCATAAGTCATTGCGTTTTTGACCAACTCACACCATCTATCTCTCGTGTACACACGCGCGCAGACAAAGTCCAATTCTCTATCGACCGACGACGACCCCCCCCCCCCCCCCCACCATTATTCTTCTCGCCGAGAGCAATCATGATAACAAGCAAATGGATAAAACGTTGCAAAAGGGCTACAAAATGTCCTTCGTCCCTTTTCTCGATCGACAGCAAACGTCAGGATATAGCAGACAGAGGAGAGGAGCGGAAGGTTTCGGTGGTGGTGGGTGGTCGGTGTTCGCTCGCTCGGAAGGACAAAGTTGGCTCCGGGAAAGTTGTGCCTTCTTGATGGAAAGTTTTATTTAAAAATTTCCCCTCAGTTGATCTGCTTATTGGGACACCCACAGACACAGTCACAGACACGCAGCAAAAGAGAGAGAAAAGGGACCTTGCCACCGAGTTCCTCCTCTGGCCTGCTGTTGCTGCTGCTGGATGAAAGTTGGTGGCGAGAAAAGTTGTGCTCCGGCGCCGCAACTTTGTGCCAAAGCTGCTCGCTGTTGTGGGGCGGTTGAAACTTTGAATATTACGCGCCCACCACCGGCAGCGGCGTTGCTAGTAGGCGGTGAAGTCGGTCTGCTAGGTTCGGTTAGGTTGCTGGTACTGCTGCGCTTAACTTCTCGCCGTGTGCTGCTGCTGCTGAGGGTATGCGGTGGATCCGCATTAAAAAGTCCTCCTCCCGTCAAGGACGCACGAACGTCGACGTGGCAAGGGCGTGGGGTGGCGCTTCCTCTACATTTCAAGAAGGGGAAGCTTAGAAGGAGGACGCAAGACGCTGCGTGTGAAGACGAAGTGACTCGGCAACCTCCTTGTTCGCCGCTCGCGCCCTTCAAATGCCGGTCGCGAGGAGTACAAGCAATCACAACAAACGCAATTGCAAAGTGACGGAGTTTGGTGACGTGGTGGGGAGGAGGCACTATCAAAGTTTGATGGGGGGGGGGGGTGTGAAATTCAGAAACTTTTCTCGCTCCCAAAAGTTCTCACCGTCGCCCTAGAGAAAGAGAGAGCGAGCAAATGAGAGCAAGTTGGCCAAATGCGTCGCCTGAGGGGGGGGGGGGGGTGGAGGATGCAGAAGGAAGGTGGTTGTGTTCTATCCCTCCCCCGCAGTGCCCCGTGAGGTCGCCATCGTCAGTCTTCTCCTCGTTTGCTGCCAAAAAGTTACTTTGCCCAACTTTCAACCCGGCGCGCGGCGCATTCGTGAAAGTATTGAGTAAGTTCCCTTTCCACTTGCTTCCCAGACGACTATTCGCCTCCCACGGGGTGGCGTGACGTGCCAGGGCATAAAGTTACCCTCCGTAAAACCAGTGGAAGCGGCGACGCCAGGATTCTGTCCACTGTGCGCGCTGCTACTGATACCACGCTGCCTGCCTGATTGAACGAAAGTTTCCTGAAAATGAAGCAGCACACAAAGCAACCGTGCCATGCCCCCTGATGATGTACTTTGCTCCTTTCTTCACTTACACATCTATGATGAAGGGGAGCATACGGTGTACAGTAGTTGCCGACGCCAACGCGGATGTGTTGGAATTGTTCGTTGAAGAACTCCAAACTTCTACGGCGCACGCTTCGACTGCAGAGAGCAGCAGCAGCAGCGTGTGCTGTGTTTTTGCCGGCCATGTTTCCATGCTTACCGGAAACCCTAACCTCAATCTCGTTCCTCTCTCGCTCTTTCGTCTTATCGGTACACAGATTCTCTCTCTCTCTCTCTCTTTTTAGGATGACAGGTGCGTGCTAATAAGTGTGCGTGCGGATATGCTACCGCGCGGTAGCCGATGATGTCCTTGCTGGTGTACTTGTGTGTTGTAGGTCGTAAAATGAAATGGAGATAAAATGAATTTCCGTATCCGAAGCGCGGTCATAATGCTGGACACTAGTCAAAAGTGTCCTCTTCCCCTTCTTGGCTTGTGAGTTTTCGTGAAATCGATTGGAATCGGAGCTCCTTCTTGAGAAGATGGCGTCTAGCTTTGGTGTGCATGTGTGTGCGTTATATATGAAGCGGAGAAATAGACAAATAATGCTTTAACCTCCCTGCGAGTGTCTTGCAAAACATCCCAATCGCCCGCTACACGTTTGTTGTTTTAAAGCGCAAGGAATAGGGAGAGCGAAGACCGATGACGAACAGACGAATATCATCAGAAACTTCCAGCACCCAGCAGGATGCTATAGTTCGAGGGTGTATGCGTGTCCATGTCCACGTTTCTTCCATTTTCCTCGTTGCGGCGATGAGGAAACTCTTTAAACGTGGCCAAACTACTCTTTAAAGTCGCACTCGGAATGCTGGCACAGGCTCTGGCGCGCGCGCGCGCGCTCGTGTTACCTCATACTTGCCTAACGCCCATTCCATTTGCAAAGGGGAAGTGTCCTTCCCTTCCCGAAATCTCTTTAGCTGCCCTCCACCTTATGCTTTGCTACAGCGCAACATCACGCGACCGGGCGGATGAAGCCGGGAAATGGGGGTTTGTTGAAAAATTTAAAAAATAAAACGAAAAACACTCCCCTAGGAGATTGGAACATAAGAAAAGGGTCAGCGAGAGAGCGCGAGAGGAAAGGGGCTGCCGCTGGTGCTACACAAAGGATATGTTTTTCCAGCGGCTTATCACGCTACTACTACTGAACAAGCTGGAGTCGCCTGGTGCGGCGTGAAATGTGAAGGAACGGCTCTGGAACGATGGTTCGGCTTTAAGATTCAACGTTTTCTTCGCCCCGTGTTCTCCTCATCCCTTGGCTTCCGTGGCTACAATTGCGTCATCGACAAGCAGAAAGGGCGCAGAGTTTTTCATGACCGCAGTTTGCCGGAACTTGGATGGAATTGGTTTTTTACTGAAATCCTTCGAGGGTGCTCTGGCAACCGCAAACCACGACGCTAACTACGAGACGGAACTGTCAAAGCCCATGAAGAGTAAAAGTGTTTCTTGGGTGTTTAAAGTCTAGGCAGGCTTTGAGGTGATTTTCTCCCCGTCCCCTGGTTTTTGTTTTTAACATTTGACTTTTGTCCCTGAACAACAACAACAACACCAAACCGGTCCCCATCAGCAACGAAAGCGTTCCTCCGATCTAAGCAAATTCTTGGTGTTGGTGCCAAGGGAGAGATGGTGGGGAAGAAAAAGTTTAATTAATATTAAACCCCCGAACCGGCTCTCTGTATGTTGGCTCTCGCTCTCTCTCTCTCTCTCTCTCTGCATCTCCTCCACCGGTGCCGCGGTCGCCATGCATCAGTTGCCACTTTGCAAACTTCTTCCCGTCGTCTCCCAATACCAGCCGCTTCACGGTGGAATAATTCGCTTCATCGAACATTATTCCCGCGCGTTTCGTACCCTGTCGGCGCCGCAGCACCGTTTTCCGGGGGGTTTTTCTGGGTTTTCCGTTTTATTAACTATGGAAACAAGATTTCGCTCCGGCGCGCTCTACTGGTGGCGGTTCTGGCTCTGTCGGGTACTAGTACCAGGACACATCATTGCCACCGCTTCCGACCGCGTCGTCGATCGTTGTTTGCCAGTTTTCCCGAAACGAAATCGAGAGGGAAGGGGTGACGAGGAAGCGGGAACAGGAAAAAGGTGCGTTGATTAAGCGGCGTGCGGCGTGTACTGCCAGGAACGAATTCAAACCGGGGGAGAGACCTCCGTGTGACCACCGAGTGCGCACCACCGCACCATCATACCCTGTTCCGCTGATTCTCGTTTTGCTCATTGCTCCCCCTTTGCAAACTTCGGACGGGAACTTGTAAATTAATTACATTTTAATTAAAACTTTTCATTTTATTGTATCCTACCGGCGGGCGGTAGTGGCGTGGCAGCGAAGGATATCCTGGCTTTATCGAACCGGGAAATGGGAGGCTGGGAGGACGGGGAATGTG
>NC_064877.1:44825000-44840000 GCF_943734665.1 Anopheles aquasalis
AGTGCCACACAGACACTAGAAGCGAGCTGTAGTAATATTTTTCGCAAACAATGGGCTATAAAATGGTTACCTGCGAATCTATCTGTGTAATATAGTGCAACGTTGCTATGCTGCATCAGAAACGGCAATCGACAACTCGAGTGAATAGTTATAGTATCAACGAGATTTAAGATGTTCGTTTCTCTTTTTTGTTTTTACAAAAAACGAGGAGTTAGTTGCTGTTGTACGATCCCGAATGCGAACGAGTCCCTGCCTGGCACCGATCGGCTTATTTATCTAAGGAGAATACATTGGTATGCTGGTGACCGGTTTGAGCAAGTGAAGGCCTGAGCTGAGATTAAGATTGCGGATCGTTAAATACGACGAATAAGAAGACAATTCTGCTATATCACTTGGAATAATCTATCATTCTCTAGGTAAACCCTACGACGATTTAACGATATTGCTCATCATTACATCGGCATCATCATACACGTTAGTTTGTAGTAGGTACGCTCCATAATAAGATATACAAATTCAACATTCACTCTTCATGGCCACTCTTTCGTAGCCTAAGGGCTTAAAGTTAGTGGCGCTAGGTGTTGTTACCCTGGTAACGTCACCAGACCGGTATAATGTCCGATAAAACACTGTACCATATTGCTGTATCTAAATTTTATTTGTTTTATACTATATTGTAGAAGTACGCTTTTAGTTTAACCTTTTTGTTCTTTCTGTCGCTTCTGTATACACTCTGCAGCAACGGTACATTGTGGCTGGTTGGAGTAAAAACAGTTTCGTACGACTACCGATGGTTACTAAGGCGAACCAGCAGCATTGCAGCACCATATGCATTCCTATTTAGTTTTATAGATATGATGGATGATTTTGAAGGTAAGAGGGTATTAGAGTATGTATTTTGAAGTAGGTTTTTAGTTTTTTTTACTTCTTTTGTTGTTTTTTTCCGTTTGTCCCCAGTGTAACTGAGGAGATGTATTGATTAAGTTTGATTGTTTTATGAAGTAGAAAAGCATCTGGCCAAAGGTGCAGTGCGCTTTTACTGAACCTGTGTGGCTGTATCGAAGTAATCGGCAACAGCGACGAATGTATTGCGTAGAATCTCTTGAATTCGTTTTTATTTTCATTTTAAAACGAAAGCGCGGATGAAAAAGAAAAATTAAAACCAGAATCGATTCGGAAATCATATATTTATTAAATCATTTCTCAAACAAACCCAAAATAGTACATAAGATGGAGTTTTCGGGAAAAACCGAAACTTAAACCTATTGTCATTTGAAATTCGCCCAGTATTTCAAATGATAGTAGTAAACAAGGACAAATCATTACGCCTACCTAAAGATGGTACGTCTACGACTACTTAAGCAGGTGTACTCACCGTACGCTTACTTAAAATTGAGCAGTCTGCAATGTAAGGGTATCTAATGTATATGAGCAATCTGGCTGCAGCAAATGATTGTTTTAGCGTATTGACCTTCGACAAACAAATGTTTGCTTGCAATAGCATTGTTTTTTTTTGGTTTCAAAACAAACGATCGCAAATCGATAATGTGTGGCTTATTCATAAAACATGTCGGCAACGCTGCTTTTTTGGTTTCAATTTACGCACTGCATTTTTCATACATCAGTCTTCGCATAAGCCAAAAATACCGTGTGGAGTTTAAATGAGATGAGAGTGTAAGCGCGTCGCCGAGCTTTATTTTTGACTGGATTTTTCGTTTGGTATCTATTCTTAACATGAGATGAACTCTGGCAGCTTAACTAGACTAAATGAATGAAAGCAAAATGATAATAAAATGAGTGAAAGACAAGAATGACACACTTGGTGGCGCTCTGTAGTAGATGAAGTGAAATTTAAAGATTTTATAGATTCCTTCATTTTATAGAAGTGTGATCAAAATGCTAATAACTAGTCATCTAACAACGTCATTGACGAGCAAGTCAAGCGTTAAGATAAAGACACACTCCGCGTACAACATCGAAGATGGCAATATAAGGAAACAAAATGTTCCTGAGGATTTGAAATTTGAATGCAGAACTTTGTTTTAATCCGTCATCTCCATCACTTACCGTAGGTGAAAGCAAACATAAACGTACTGATATCAAATATATCAAATCAAATGAAAAAAGACTAACACTACAAAAACCAAAGGGAAAGAGAAAACATTTTGTTTTTTTTATATCTTTTGAGAGATTTTTAGCAATAGTTTGTGCTGCTAACGGGTTTCGATCAGCTACGCCAGGTACGCACCGGTTCCCACCGGACTGCATGTTGCATGTAACCTTTGCATCAGCATTCCGTGTGATATGATAAGGTTCGGACACACTTTGAGCCATGCTGTAAGAAACCCCTTAACCCTCTTCCCCACAAACAGCCACAAAATTCCTGCGAAATGGCCACAAAGCCAATCGACACACGACAATCGACTGACGACATTCGGGAATGGTACGGTGCCGTTTACGAGGAAAAATAGTCATCGTACACGTCCATCCCCCAACGCCGGGCCTAGTTTAGCCAATCGAGGAAGTTGTGCTGGACGAACATTGGGCAAAGTCGGGTAAAGAGTAGCCCGGTGAAAATGCCGGTGATGAGCATGGCGGCAGCGAACATACCAGCCGTCATCGCGTATCGTGGTTCAACTGATTGGGGAGCGTACATCATGCCGAGCGAGCTGAGATAGCCAGAAGAGAACGACATCACGATACCGAGACCCCAGAACACCCAGTCATTGCTGATATACACCGGTAGCACCCGTGTAATGTTGAGTGGCTGGTAGTTACAGAACAGGAACAAAGGCAGAAAGACCAGACGCAGCACAACCGGCCACACAAGATACTTAGGTTTGGGCCATTGCACCCAAGATGTAGCCAAACTACCCAGCATTGCGCAAAGGTTGAACGTCAAAAAGCAACAAATGCCGGCGAAATGTTTTTCCGGCACTAAGAAATTATTATCCACCCGTTTAACGTCGGAGTGTACCGCCGGAAAGATGGATAGCGTCACGAAGAAAACGAAGAATACGTTGAACAGCTGTGGAAAGGCCTGCTTGAAGATGGTCCAGTATGGTGGCCGTTGGCTAGGGTTCATTCGTTGGTTCGTTTCCATTTCCTTTTCCTTCATCAGCTCATGGTAGCGATAGTATTTCTGTAAATCGAGCAGAGGTTGGTCGATCAATGGAAAACAATACGTCATGGAAACAGCTCAATCAGGAGGAGTCACGACTTACATTCAACGGTAGCGCAAAGTAAGTATCGAAGCATAACAGCAGGAAGAACATGGCGGTGATGAAGTAATAGATGGCGGCCGTCCGTGCCGAGGAACTGAACTCTGAGCTAAGCAGAAGAATGATTGATGTAAACGTACCACTGACGTTCGATCCCAATACCACGGCTCCTGTGTACTTGAACGGTAGCTTAGCAGCCATACCGTACACCGAGTTCTGATAAATACCACTGGCCACTGCAAGGATAAATAAGTTGCTGTTTACATGAACATACACGCACCACAGAACGGAGAAGTTCTGCTATTGCCACTTACTGTTCAATATCACAACCGTGGTCATCGTGATCCAGAAGAAAGTGCCCGGCCATTCGGAGGAGTTCATCATTGCAAGGATAACGGTCACGATGAAGGCTAGTACTTCTACCATTATACTTAAAACTATACGTTTAGTCAGATTACCACTGGAAGAGGGATTTAAAGGAAAAATACGAATTTCAAAATTGATAGAGAGTATAAATAAAGTAGACAACTACTTCCAAATGGTATGCCCGAAAGAAGAATACCGAACAGAAATATCACAAATTTGATATTTGTGGAGCCACGGTTGGAACAGTGCGGAAATATAACGTAATAAAAAAAATGCGGGTTCCATACATATCTTAATCAATAGATACTCCGTTACATCCATCGCATTAAATAGACACTCGATTTATAATCGCAATTAATATTGACATCGGCGTTCAGGTACGCCGTGGTGCCAGGGTTTGTCTTTGTTGCGTATCGAGAGATTTGATCATAAAGATAAGAATTGTTCACAGCACAGGTTAAATTCACTTACCCAAGGTTCACGAAAATGTTGAGCCAATTGAAGATGAGATTAGGAATTTGAGCGGCAAAGCCTAGCGACGAAAGAAAGTAGGTGCCATATTGCGAACCTTCGGTGGATCCAGTGTAGTTTTCACCTAGCTTGTAGTCTACAAAATACTAAAGAATGGAAGAACAAACATTCAAATCGACATCCAAATTTCGTCCATTTGGTGCCTAACAACTTACAGTTTTGGCAGTGATAAACATATTCCAGGGCATTAGGGTACCGATGCCGTGTATCATGAGGACTATGAATACGAGCATCATTTTATCGCGTGGCGGATTCACCTGCATCTTTGCCCGCTCCATCGTCAACCCTGGAAGGTAATTCCATCGTTTAAGCAGATAGTACAGTGAGATCACCATTGTCTAGCATCGGCGGAAGGGACGGCACGCGATAGCCACGGACGCTAATAATGTGTGCCCCAACACGGTATCACGTTAAGTCACTGGGCAAAGAGGACAAAATGGCCGCGGCAGCACGAAAGCTTTGAAGGAAAACGTGATGCGTTGTGCAAACAATTCGTAGCAGCACGCCAACGGATCAACAACAAAACTTGGTGGTCACTTGAAGACGAACGGACTGCTCACAACACCTGCGTGTACAGGTAAAAGGTAAAGGTCACTTTTGGCTACCAACCACACCAAGCTCACTGTGTTCGGTTAGACGGTTGGATTCAAAATGGAGCCTGACATGGTAGGCTCCGCGGTGCAGATGCCCCGGTAACGGAATATGTGGGCTCGTACATGGCATGCCTTTGTAAAATTGTTGCATCTTCGTACCTCTACCAGGACGCAGCAGCAAGCCGCGATCACAGTGACGGGAAGATGTGAGAAGGGTCAGAAAGAAAGAGAGTAAAAGAGAACGAGATCGGGAAAACGAGAGATAGCATGCCAAAGGGTTGGAGGAAACGGAAGGGAACGAAGGAATTCAAAATTATAGACTGCTCCCTCATGCTCCTCCTATCACTGGCTGGGTTGTCCTGCCACCAGGGTATCTTTTTCGGCAAATACGTCCCGGTCAGCAGGCCCAAGATTGCATGCTGCACTGTTCCCCCCATCCTTTGCTATTCCTCATGGCCCCATGTCTGCTAAACGAGAAGATATCTCAGAGTGTTTTGTGCGTGCACAACGGAGCACCTGAACGCTGCGGGGAAAATTCAAGGAAATTGCTTCTCGTTGATTAAAGCTGAAGAGCGACATGGAACCGCGCAAATAGAATTCCATCGCCAGATCCCCCTAACGGATGGATTGCGCACGATTTAAAAACACACCATTTGAATATTTACCGAAAAAAGGTACAGCAACAACGACTAAACGCAATACTTGATTGAAAATATAAAATAAAAAAATCTCAAATCAAGTGAAAAATGCGAAAACGCCCAACATATGATATATTAAATTGGAAAGCAAATTTTAAAAATTTAATCAATTTATTTCCTTTGCGCCATGAACCTTTAAAACTTGTGATGGACCATATTCATGTCAACGGTCCTATTATCCATTGCCGTAGCTTATCATACACAACGACGTACGCAGCATTTCAAGGCAATGGGAAGGACGAAAAAGCGCGGGGAAAAAAGAGAAATTTAAAAAACCTTTATAATTTATGACAACACCAAAAGACGACAGCAATAACCGTGTTGGACCGGTTAAAATATTCGCCAGACAAGAAAAAAAAATATTGAGAACGCAACACCCTGTTACCTCTCTCGATCGTATCGCCACGAAGTAATTTGGATTTCATTACCATAATAAGCCATTGTTTCTTTTTATCAATCACTAAACTGCCACTAAACTAAGACAACAAACTATCACTCTATTGCCAGTAAAAAAAATGCTTTTAAACCATTTTGCAACGATCGATCGATCACCTGAGGATCAAAGAATAATTGAGTTGCACGTTACGAACAAAGTGCACATTGAACTTTTTTAGTGCAAATGTTTTTCCTCCGTGCACCCGCACTGTTTAAACTGTTTAATTGCATTCGAAAGCTACCTACAATGCGTATTTTTAAGTTTTGCTTTTGTGGACTTTGCAAAAAAAAAACACTCCGCTTGTAGCGCTTTGCCGTTGGTGACCTCGTATGGTGTTGTAGGTTGCAGAGCATAAGGGGCGCGGATTTTGCAAGCTTAAATATGTGACTTTGTCATGCCATTCGATATATATCAATATATATGGCATGATAAAATAAGCCCGAAGATGGAATAAAAAAAGGAAGACCCGTTTGTATGCATTCCAGCGACCACTGGGGAGCGAAGGAATACAACAAGATATATGTTTGGAGCAGAAAAAGAAATTAAATACAATACGAAACCAACGCAAGCCAGCGTTTTTGCTGCTGCTGATTCATCATAACAAGACCCCTTGTGGAGCTCCTGTTCGATTTAGCGTGACACTAACTTACCTTTGAAGTTGAGCTCATCGTTTGGCAAATTGTTCTCTTCCCAGGCCGGCGTAAGCCGAACGGGTTCTGATTTTTCCAAAAACGGCGACTTTTCGGCTTCGACATTGCTATTTGCTGAAAGTGGAAAAGAAACAGAACAAACGTTTAAGCTCGTATCCATTTGTATCGTCATTAAATTCGTATTAAATATCACCTATACAAAGAACTTGTCCTATATTTCCTCTTAGTTGGATTGTTAAAACCGTTAAAACCGTTTAAACCGTTTTGAAAAACGTTTGTTTTCAATTAAATATAACAATGCTGATATCAATTGCTGTGGTGAAGGGCAGACTATTTCACGCCAAGGTCATTCGAAGAAGGAGGCGAGCAGAAAATGCATGATGCAAGGTAAGATGCACCTTCTCTTTCGGTGATGCAGACGGCACTGCAGTAAGTCGCCGGTATCACCATCATTCACCGTTCGCTTTCATTTACCGCTCCGACGCCTACTTTGATACATTACTAAAATCAAATACGCAGAGCCGGCTTTAATCAAAATCGACGTACAATAAATAACCGCGCCTGTGTCGAGTGCTGATCTCGTTAGCGTTGACCAACGCGCCAGCGCTGACACCGCTAATCAGCCTATAGATTTCTTGGCTAAGGATCCGAGATTCGCCATAAAGATTTTCTTGAGCTCTGCACTTGATGGCAGACAGCCGTCCGGCGCGATCGGACACGATCATCGTGCGACGAATGATTCGTGCGAGGCGCACGACAACGGCGGTGAATTGATTCCCTTGTGGCTGGCTGGCAGGCGTGACATGCGTGTAAAGAATGAGCAAGATAAATTTGATCTATTTTTATCAATCCGACCCACACCCCGAGGATCACGCTACTTCCTCGCGCCTGCAGGGGGTCTAGTGGCCTTCCTAACGAACCACTGACTTTGAAGACAGTTTACTCTTCCATCACTGTTAGCGCGTGGACCAACATAGCACATATGGAATGAAATGAAGCGGTGGGGTTGGGCGATAGATCAAATTGGATGGAATGTGTGTAATGGGTGGCGAAAGAATTTCTTTTGATCGGGAACGCATTCGCTTCAGCTTCACCAATTTATGACTCCCCAATTATGCTGTAAGCAAAGAGCGACTGGGAGCATTTTCCCTGCGATTTCAGCCATAAAACTCGACTCGTATCTCGTATGAATAGTCTTCGTCAGAACTTGTGACAGCTTGTCGCATTGCTTTTCTTATCTTTTCGGTGAATGGTGCTTCCTGATAATGGCTCTTCGTTAGAGGAACTACATGGCTAAGAATCTCGGGACGATAATGTGTTTGACTTCTCAGTTCTTCAACCATGCAAGATGTCTATCAATGGGAAGTAGGCAGGAAGCCGCTCGTTGAATGGGGCCTAAGTTGCTATTCATATGTAGCACAACGTCTATCATCTGTTATGAAACCTAAGCAAGTGCTTCCCAGTGCTTTGCGATTGGATGGTCGGTCTGACAAATGGTTTGAAATGTTCTTATCAAAATATTTAAAATTTACGTAATCGCATCGGTTTACGTCATTCATGGCCGTAAAATGATAACGCTAAAATGGATAAGAAAACACATTTTTTTACAAAATTGATCTCTTGTTCCAACGAAACAAGTGGTATAGGTGAATTTGGCAATTTTGCGATTCAGTAACGGTCGCAAGTTATGCGCTGGCCATGTGTCTGGCGCCATCTCTAATCCGATTGTGATACGTTGTATAGTTTCGGGTACACTTGGGCTAATTTACTCAAATAGCTAACCTCTTTTACGACCTATGCGGATCATTAGAGCTTGTAGGTGTATCCCACGTAATATTTAAAATTAGCTATCTACTCATTTGGCAGAACCTTCACTTGCTTGCAACCGCCTACCGACCCAACCCATGTGCCGAATTGGTTTGTTTATTAAACTCCTAGACAACCCGTCCAGTACAAACGTGATTCGCGCCAAAATACTCACCTCCTCCTCCTCCTCCTCCTCTACTGCTGCTGCTAACCACGCTAATGTTTCCGTTTGTACGGCCTCCGGCAAGAAGGTTCTGATTATCGTACGACGCCATAGTGGTTGCTGGGAGCTTAAAAATGATTCACACTTGCTGCTT
Organism: Anopheles aquasalis; assembly: GCF_943734665.1. Taxonomy (NCBI): domain Eukaryota; kingdom Metazoa; phylum Arthropoda; class Insecta; order Diptera; family Culicidae; genus Anopheles; species Anopheles aquasalis. The sequence goes on from NC_064877.1 coordinate 44,833,619, forward strand.
GCTGGACCACTATCGCGATCCTACGCTATTGAAGACGATTCACGTCGATATACGAAGAAATTCAGATCACGAGGTACACTGCGCCGGTTGCGCCAGACAGAGCACGATAGCACATGCGGGCCACGGGAACAATGTTGCAAGATTAGCCGGTTTCAAACGATCGACGCAGGCAATGGGTGCGGAAGATTCGGTTGCTAGATTCGAGTATTCATATTCAGCGCACTCGACAGTCTCAAGTAGAATCTTGCAAAAACAAATACAAAACTAATGAATGCCACGCGTCTCCTCCCGGCAGCTCTAGCACATGGCGAAGCACAACATTCACAACTTCGCGGCCGACAGGAGGGATGGTACCAGTGGACACACTGGCGGAACTCGTGCTTCCCTCGCACGCGAAGAATGCTCTACCAGGTCCAGGAGGTCGGTCGCGGGAAGGACTAACGAGCGAATGAGACTCTGCGTGTCTCCGGCTTCGTTCCGGTTCTCTTCGTGCTTCTATTGGACACTCCGGAGCAAGCAAGACTGCTGCTACTGTTGGATGGAGCTTTGAAACGCTATCTGAAACGGAATGGAAAGCAGAACAATAGATGATCAACTTGATGATAGTGGGCAATGTCATGTGTATGAGTGCGTAGCTGATAGCGGTCGTAGTATCTCATGCTCAATCGATCAATCGCGCGACCTCACCTTACCACCGTCTACCATCGCTTGCCGTTCTGCCTGGCACCTAGAAACAACGACGAATGACCTCTCTAAATGGCTTACTCCCATAGAGCGAATCAATTGACCACGGTAGACCCTGTTGCTTATCTCTTATTATTAAACTCCGGTTATGTGGGCCCCACTCCAATCGAAGCAAACGCAGCGAGCATATGGTCAGCAGGGCTACCACAATCGCCGATCGCACATGAAGAACCGGTCGTTCCTATCTGGTTCCCGGTCGCTGGACGACCACGTCAATGCAAATGCCGTTTAAGCTAACACAGCTGTTACTGACTTTGATGCACTTGAAATATACACGCCCCATGAATGGTGATAATTGTAGCAACGTTACCGTTAAGCTGCCAGAAGAATAATATATTCCTAACGGTCACCAAAATCTCGTTATTTGTTGCAGCAACTGGTCGTAAGCTGTGTAGTTATTCGCGCCGCCATTCGATTGGCATAATTAATTCTGTGCCCAGGCCGTTTAACCCCCACGTGTGTGCTGCTGCTGCAGCCCTGCCTGCCTAGACGGTCGACAGTGAGCGGCAGGCGAGAGTGCACCGAAGATCAACAGTAATTGCATTTAAAGTGATTGCAGGAGGCCACCTACGGCTTGATCGCAGTAACCCTTCGAGGCAAATGAGGTCTGGTATGGCAAATAGAGCGACTGTACCGTTCAATAAACAAACAATCATTCTGGCCCTATGCAGTTCTGTGTCCATTGATAAGGCACTGTTTGCAACAGCAACAATTTCTAATGCTATATATTTTGATCACAGGGTGGAGGGCGCTTGCTCAATGTAAGATGCGTCATTGTATCCGGTAAAACTACTTCCATGCTGCAATTAGATAAGAGCAGCCTGCGATAACGTAACAGCCGGCGAAAGCAAATGTTATCGCCATACCTAGACCGGCATTTCATGCTTGCACTGTTGGCACCACTCCGCCTCGATGTTGTCTCGATAAAAACCGGAAATGACTAAACCCACGTGCACATGTTCAATGCCGTGCCGAACCGCGGCTATCGTCACCATCGGATGGAAAGTATGCGAAGTGAACTATTTTTAAAATAGAAGGAGCACATTTTGCTGCATTTGACGTCGTCCCATCGACGCGTGCTTCGTTTCGTGACAAAGCACAAGCCTTGGTAGCCTGGTCGCTAGAACGGACCGATTAAAAACCCATTCGTCAGGACAGAGCGGGCACCCGTACGGAAGTACCAACACCCACACGGGAACCATTCACTGGAATATCCTGTTTTTTCGTCGTCACGTGCATCCATGTTTGCGATTAGAGCCTCGCGCTCAGCCATGCGGAATCCCACCGAGTCGACCGCAACTCCGGCGACAACGTGCTCTCGTTGTGGTTCGCGAGCACTGTGCTTGTTGCTCCGCGTTGCTGGAGGAGTTTCACTTTACAGTTTTGATCGATCCAACAATTCACCGCATAAAACTGATTTACGCTGGTCGGCAAACGTATGCTCGCTGAAAACAAACCGAAGCCCGCCGGCCGCCGAAAGCGTTGCGGATGGATGCGGCAGGGAGCCTACCTTTCTTTTTCTATGGCCACCGGGAGGAGCGCGCAACGAACTGGCCCTCTGAAACGACTATCGCTGGTAGTTTGCGCACGTGATTAAATTAACATTCTGCACCACCAATCGAACACCGTTTCGGGTGCGGGTATTTAGTTGTTGCTTTTCGTTCCACGGTTTTGTTTCTTTTTTCTTCGTCTCCGCCTGTGCATTAAAGAAACGGGTGAAGTTTTTTCCACCGCCATATTGGGTTGACAATCGGAGTTCATATTTTGTGGGCAGCGCGCGGTTAATGATACGAAGGAAATTAGGAAATTTTCACTAGTTTTATCAGGTATAGTATCGCTTTTGCTCATTTAAATGATTCATACTCTTTAATTCTTTTCAACAAACGAACCGATTGATCGGTCACTTAGGGGGAGGAAATTGATTGTGAATACAACCCTGCTGTGGAACCAAGTTTGGCAGCACTGACTGAGGGCCGACTGGGAAAACACAAACAAACGCCACCGGCGCTCGGAAAAACGCTTCGGGAGGATCAGGAAAACGAGCACGGGAATCGATATGGACGGCAGTAAAACGCAACTGGAAGAGCTGCAGGAGTACTTTAAAACGCACAACAACAAGAGAGAAGCATCGAAAGCACACACGGCAAAGGTACATTCGGTCGGGTGGAACTGCGATGGGCGTCGGTTGGCGTCCGGTTCGTTCGACAAAACGGTGGCCGTCTTCACGCTTGATCGTGATCGTTTGGTATGTTGCTGAGGATGCTGGGAGCTCCCATAGCCACCGTTTCGCTAACGCAGCTTCCTCCCCATTTGCAGAACAAAGAAAACACGTATCGCGGTCACACGGGTTCGGTGGATCAGCTGTGCTGGCACGCATCGATGCCGGACTTGCTGAGCACGGCCAGTGGCGATAAAACGGTACGGATCTGGGACATACGCATAGCCAAGTGTGCTACCTTCATCAACACGAAGGGCGAAAACATCAACATTACCTGGTCTCCCGATGGCCACACGATAGCGGTGGGCAATAAGGAAGATCTGGTTACGTTCATCGACACGCGCACGCACAAGATACGGGCGGAGGAGCAGTTCAGCTTCGAGGTGAACGAAATCGCCTGGAGCAATGGAAGCGATCTGTTTTTCCTCACCAACGGGCAGGGCTGTGTGCACATTCTCAATTACCCGAACCTGGAGCTGCAGCAAATTCTGAAAGCACACCCCAGCACCTGCATCTGCATCGAGTTCGATCCCACGGGGCGCTACTTTGCTACCGGGTCCGCCGATGCGCTCGTTTCCCTCTGGGACGCCGAAGAGCTGGCGTGCTTGCGTGTGTTCTCGCGACTCGATTGGCCAGTCCGGACGATATCGTTCAGTCACGACGGGAAGCTGCTGGCATCGGCAAGCGAGGACTTGATGATCGATATCGGTGACACGGAATCGGGCGAGAAGGTCTCTCACATACCGGTCGATGCGGCCACCTTTACCGTTGCCTGGCATCCGAAACAGTACATTCTCGCTTACGCCTGCGACGACAAAGATGCCAACGATCGACGCCGAGATGCGGGCAGTCTGAAGGTGTGGGGATTTTCGGAGTAGACGAGAGCTCCTCTCGAGCTTAGTAATAAATAATTAAGTCCTTCGAAAGTAAAGTCTTGCGTGTGAGCTTCTCGCATTGTCCATTTATTCTATCAACCGCCATCCACCAGCATCTACTCTAGGCCCAAGTTTCCTCCTGATACCGATTGCTTTTCACCATCTCCTCGATGTACCCTGCATCACCACCGATCGCTTCTATTAATGCTTCCTTCACTGCTTCGGGCATGTTCTTGGAGCTTCCCGAAACCAGCACCCAGCCACCGAGCTCAATGAGCAGCCGTTTAAGCAGCAACCCTTCCTTCCGTATCAGATGCTGTACGTACACTTTGTCTGGCTGATCGCGTGAAAAGGCACAAAACAGCTTTAGCATTCCATTCTGTTCCATGCGTTTGAGATCTTCCTCGCAGTGAAAGTCGGCGGTCGCACTGCGACAACCAAAGAACAGCACCAACGGTCCCGCGGTCGGTGTTTCGGAAAGTTCACGCTCCTGCAGAATACCTCGGAACGGTGCCAGCCCCGTACCGGGACCAATCATCACGAGTGGAATCGTCTGCAAACGGTACAGGGCAATCAATTAAAATCCACATTATACGGATGACCACAGATTCCTTTACCTTATCCGCCGGTAGCTCGAAGGTGCTCTTCCGCACCCATGCGCCGATCACATCGCCCGGCGCTAACCGTTTCAACCAGTGCGAACACAGCCCCCTTCGAGGGACACTCAGCTTGGTCTTGTATTCAATGATGGCGACCAGAATTTGTAGCGTGTTGCTGGCGACGGCGGACGCTATCGAAAATGCTCTGGGTTTAATCGGTTGAAATAGCTCGAACATGGCCTCCAGCGAGAGGGCTCTCGTTGCGTGCGGGAAATCCTGCAGCACTTCCACGACGGTTCGTCTCGGTCGGTTGGCGTAAGAAAATAATTCCTCCTGGCCCTCGATGCTGCTGAATTCCGTCAGCTTTTCGTGCTCCAGTTCGTTGTCGCAGCACTTGGCTAGAACCGCAAACGCTCGTGCCCTCGGTATAGCCGTGAGGTCCCAGAATTGTTCGGCAATAACACCGAGCGGAAGTGGTTTCCGTAATATCGTCGGAACGGGCATTTCTGGAAGCCCGAACGAACGAACAAATTCAAATTATTCTTCCCTCGGAACCGTTATACTGTCATACGAATCAAAAAACACAAAAGTGGTATACGTGGCACGTTATAACAGAGGTGAACTTCACTCACCACGAAAAAAAGTACGGAACTCAAATTCACCACCAAAAAAAGTACGGAACGGAATTCACCACTAAAAAAATACGGAACGGAATTCACCACTAAAAAAGTACAGAACTGACATTCCAACCAAGTCCTTGGCAACCCTCGTTTTGTTTATGGTTCGCGGCGTGGCGTGAGTTTCCGAAAAAAGATCCGTGAATCCGGCCGGCGAAGAACAAAAATTACCGAAAATGTTGCGTCGCCAAGCCCGCCTACGACGGGAGTATCTGTTCCGCAAGGCGGTGGAAGGGAAACACAAAACGCTCCAGGACAAAAAGGAACGCATCAAACGGTCGCTTCAGGAGCACATTCCGATCCACGGAGATCTGAAGAAGGATGCGCTGGAGCTGCAGGAGAAGCTGAAGTGGACCGACGAAGGGCCGAAACGGGCAGCAGAGATTTCCGGTGAGAGCGGCGGTGCAAACACGGTCGACTCGAAGGATGACGAGTACCGGTACGCCGGATGCGAAGATCCCAAGATCATGATCACGACGTCTCGCGATCCTTCGTCGCGGTTGAAGCAGTTCGTGAAGGAGCTGCGGTTGATCTTCCCGAACGCACAACGCATGAACCGGGGTAACTTTGAGACGAAGCAACTGGTGCACGCTTGCCGGGCCAACAACGTGACGGATTTCATCATCGTGCACGAACATCGGGGAGTACCGGATAATCTGATCATCTGCCACCTTCCGTACGGTCCGACCGCTTCGTTCAACATGTCGGGTGTGGTGATGCGCCACGACATTCCGGACATTGGACCGATGAGCGAACAGAAGCCACATCTCGTGTTTCACAACTTCAAGACCAAGCTGGCCGAACGGACAATGTCCATCTTGCGTTATCTCTTCCCGGTACCGAAGGAGGACTCGAAGCGCGTGATCACATTCGCTAACCACGACGATTTCATTAGCTTCCGCCATCACACGTACCGGATGGTCGATCGAGAGCTGGAACTAACGGAAGTTGGGCCCCGATTTCAGTTGAAGCTCTACCAAATCAAGCTGGGAACGCTGGATGAGCTAGATGCGGCCGATACGGAGTGGGTCTATCGACCGTACATGAACACGGCGGCCAAAAGGCGGTTTCTCTCGGACGAAGACGGTTGGCAACAGGAGGATGAACCGGAAGGGTAAAAAGGGGGCGATAAGGTGGCACCCCGACAGATACAGTTGGTCCAATAAATATTGTTAAGCATAAAAAAGAAGCAATGTTATCTATTCTCACGCTCCCGTGCTGCAACGCATTCGAGGTTGATGACTGCATAAGATAAGGCCACAATGGTGC
>NC_064877.1:44845000-44852500 GCF_943734665.1 Anopheles aquasalis
ATCAGTGCGTTCCGCAAGCGCCGACTGGCGGACAAGAAGTATGAATTTTCTGAAGAGCCAACTAGCGAGGAAAACATTGAACCGTTCAATCGGCTGCGCAACCAAATTCGGGCTCGCGTCCCTGCCCCAGGCTACAGTCCATCTCATCACCACTCGGGCGGATACGGCGATATGATGCCAACCACGCACCATCTGCACCGAGCGTCCCCAAATCATGGGTTTCGATCACCTTGCGGATCGCCGGTCGGTAATCGTTATCTACGATCGCCACCTGGAATAAGATCGCCCTCCTACTACCGTCACCGATCACCTTCGGGTGGCATGTATGGCGCAGCGGCCACCGGTGGGCCACCGAAATCGCACTATCATTATCAACCACCACAGCAACTGCCTAAGAAAATGCCACCGCTCCACGATCCACGAGATTACGTGCATTTCCTAACGTCGAACTGCGGTACTAGCGGTATGGGCTTGCACGAAAGCAGCGTCGGTGGTGGTCCCGGTCCGCGTACTACTCCAGACATTCCGAAATTTTTCCTCGACGCCATCCAGAAGATGAGTGAGCGGAAACTAGCGGGCGGCGAACAGGAGGAAGCGATCATGAACAACGAAAATAACATCAATTGTGATAACCAATTGCCACCATCGAAACGAACCATCGCCGGTGAAGCAACGATAGCTGTGACTCCCAAGCTGCCCGAACGGCCAACTTGTTCGAAGAAGATCGTCAAAATCTACGTCGAAGAGGATGACGCAAACTCGGTTGTTACGACGGAAGAAGGTACGCTGCCCACTGTCGGGGCCCTCCGTTGGAAGCTATACGATAATATGGTTTTTTACACTTGCAGATGACTGTATTTCGCCCGGCTATCATACCTCGCTGCCGATGGAGGTGCACGGTTCGTGCTATTCCAACATGCAAATCATCTCTCAAGCATCCTACAGCAAGCTCAACTGTGCCGCCGTTGTCGTCACGCAGAACTCGTTCGACATGGAAACGTTTTCCTTTCACGTGGCCAATCACATCTGCACCCAGGACAGCAAAAAGTATGGCATCCTGCTCGATTCAGCGTACGAACTGACACACGTAAGCGTTCGTTGCCTTCAATTATGCCGCACAATCTGTCCTTTCTGGGGCCTTTACATATCTGTTTCTCTTTGGTCACCCCGTAGGTATGCCCATTGACTGCAACCATCACGTGCACGATGGTACTACAGTTTACCGCTAACGACGTGAACAGCAGCAAACCGCAACAGTGCAAGAGCTGCGCCGGTACGATCGACTGTCAGACGCACCGTAAAGTATACCAGTGCCGGTCGCTCTTCACCTGGTGCGTCATGACCGGTGACTGGGCGGTACTGGATTACGGGAGTTTGTGCACCGGTCCGTATCTGAACATGCAAAAGCTCGCATCAAACTACAACCGGCTGTTGAAAAAGCTACGAAAGTTCACCAAGAAACTGTTTGCGAATGGTGGGGAAAGTGAAGCAAGTGATAGGACGTACGAGTTTCTGCACCACCTTCGGGTGCACGATTCGGATGTGAGCAAAACGAAGGAAAGGCTAGTGGACCTGGAAAACATGATCGAGTTCTATCGACGGCACCCGGGCGAGTGTAACGATGATCAGTTCAGTAACTCCGATCTGGACAGCTACGGCGAGGAGGAGGAAAACGATGAGGAAGAGGAGGAGGAGGAGGATGGTGACAGTTCGGCCGATGATAGCTACACCGTGATCGGTGGAACATCGATCGCCTCCGACACAGTCAGCGATGAGGACGATCTGTAGAGGTGATTAGTGGATAAGGACGGGATAAGGCACCTTGCAAGCAACGGGATTTGCTGATAAGGTTTAGGTTCGAGCGATGCAGATACGTCTACGTGACGAGCTAGAAAAAAAATACGATCGAAAAACCGTTTGAAGTTAATTTATTGAGCAACAGACTGGATTCTACTACTTGTGGGTATTGGAAAATTGCTTTATGATTCCGTGACCTACAAGCTCAACGCCCCAAGCATGTACAATACGACGGAACACTGCGTGTTTCACGGGGGGCTTTTGCGATCTACATTACGCGTTACTAGACGTTTCTACACACCTATCCACGATATTATAATCGTAGCAGAAAAAGGTAAAGCGCTCACGCAGGGAAGAGGGAATGGGATTTCGAATTGCCATGGAATTGGATTCGTTTATCCAGAACGGTCCTATTAGGCTCAGGTAAAACGCGCGATATCGACTGACAACGGTAGTAAGGGAGTGTACATTGGCCGAAGATGAGTTGAGGCGAATGTTTCAACGGATAGCGGTGCGATTGTTCGGACATTCGAAACGGCCATGCGCCGGTCAGGAGGTTGTGATGAAGTCAGATTACTTTTTTTTCTCTCTCTTTTAAGGCATAAGAATCTGAATAAAATGGACAGCAAATGAACTGAGCTTCAAAGGGTTTGGTTGGGGGCACTTTTTACTCCTTTTTTCCGAACGATACTCACTTCTCTGCTGCAGCATGCTTGTTTCGAACAAAGCAACCATTGCTGTGGTGACGCTATCGACAAAGAATCTAAAATTGCCGAACTCTTCCGTGCCAGGATAAGAGTCCTAAGGTTATTGTTGATTATCGGACGGTCTTCGGATGGTGTTTGGTCACACAAGTATTTTGGAAAAATGCACCCTAAAAGAATCCTTGGTTCAAATGTGCATTTTTATTGTAGAAGGTACGCATGTATCATATTATACACACTTACAACATAATCAAATATACGCACGATCGCATGAAGGAGGAAGAGAGAGGGGATGGGGAGCTGGTCTTTATACTAAAATTAGGGTTCATGATAAATGTTACCTTCTGCTAATGTTACCTCAGAACGGTCATTCAATTGCATTAATGTGTTCTTTGTCCTAGGTGTGGTTGTGGCCGGTGGTGCCGTACGGTTGGAAGTGGTACTTCCCGAAGCAATGCGATACGGCCACACCAATCTTGCAGCCCTGCCACCGATGCCGAACACAACGCCACAGCCACTCGCCATTGTTTTTCGCCTTGTAGAAGTTGTACCGATTATCGTCGATGATCAGCGATACGTTGCGTTGCGACTGGCGGTGGACACCGCTCGGCAGCAGCTGATACTGTGAGATGGTACTGGCGCCGGGCATCAGGAGCATCGGGCCTCTCTGCGGAATGAATCCTTGGGTGACGAGCGTCTTCAGCATACCGAACCGTTCCGGCGAACTGACGGCGGCGAAACGATCGTGATTGTGCGTCCAGGCGCTTCCCTCGTCCTCGTCAAACCGAGCCGTACAGTTCAGCGCCCAGTGGAAGGCACAGATCCATGGGGACGCATCCGTACCATCCATGCACGCGTTCCGCACGTACAGCTGACCGTTCTGGAACGTTACGATCGCATTCGGATCGATGGCTTTGGATATCGGTTCTTCCTTAGGGACTCGCTCCGGGGTCCAATCGAACAGCGGGGTAGCTGGTATCATATCCGTTTGTGAAGCTCGAAGCTCTTCCACTGCTCCATCATCTTTCGTGATTCCGCCCGTGAGTTTACGTGACTCGCCGGTCCCGTGGCTTGGGTTTGTAGTATGCGCGTGAGCAGTACCGTTACCGAATGCCGGTATCTCGAGGCAAAGCGGAACGGTAAGTGCCGCTTGGCACCCGGTATCGCTGTGAATGCAGCGCCAATGGGAACAATTCTGAGAGGCAAGCACTTTGTGTATTCGGTACGTACCACCGTCATGTCGGATGATGGAATTACATTTGGCCATCGTGAAGATGAGATCATAGTTGGCCCCGTGAATCGTTACCTGTTCGGTGCGGTCCGGTTGAACGGTTCTCGTAACCGATGGTTCCGTGTGACTATGATGCCCACTTTGCTCGGCCAACAACCCATTGTGGGTAAGGGTAATCTTAGCCGGGCACGGATTGGGTTCGTTTTGCGGTAGGCAAAAGTACCACATGCTCCCTTCACCTCCGGGAGAGTTGTGCTCCCGGTAGAACATGTGGCCCGCGAATATGATGATCTCTAAATCCAGGTGCACATCGTGTATTCGGCGGTAGTTGAATCCTCCGGCGATCAGACGCACCGGACCGGGACTTGCGACAAGATCGCTCGCCTTAATTATTTGCCCATTGGGAGCCGGTAGCCTATCGTGGGGAGATCTCTGCGGTGTATGATCATGTTCGTCAGACTTGCCAGCGATCGCGCCGCTCTTGTCGATCATAATGAACGCCTTACAGTTGGTCACCAGCGAACGGGTACAGTTCCACAACACCGCTCCACTGGTGAATGCTTTCCGTGCGTAGAACCGGCCATCCATTCGGCATATGATCGGCCGTGACCGTTGGTTCCAGCGCAGCTCATACTCCTCCAGTGACAGGAGTGTCGTCTCGGAAGCAGTTCGACCGGATATGGAGGGAAAATGTTTTTCCAGCGCATTACGTATCCGATGGCGATGGTTATTGGAGGAAATGGCGTAAACTATCTGCTCGTCCGGAACCATCTGCAACACCGCTTGACAGCCCAGCCTTCGCCAGATGCAGTGCCATTCCGTGGTGCCATTTTTGAGGCTCGATTTAAAGACAAACTTTTGCTTCCGGTACACCAACCACACGGTACCGGTGCCGTCCGTGACGAGACGATAGTTGATGCCCTGTTGCAACGGTTTCGGTTCCGAATGCTTGTTCGCATGTTGTAGCGCCGGTGGGTGATTGTGCTGTTTGTTGGCCAGTTTGGCCACCTTGCGTTTTACCCGTAACTCCCCACTGCACGTAGGCCCGGTACAGCGCCACAGCGTGGCCAATGATGGTTTGCTCGCTCTGTAGCAATTCCTACCGAAGATGAGATTCCCGTCCATGATGGTAAAGTTGTAACCATGGCGCAGATTGGCCCCATCCTTTGGCTTCCTTTGAGCCATCAGTGCGCTCTGGGTGTTGGGAGAGCGACGCGTGCTATCCTTTACCGGAGGATGGTTGTGGGCTTGGTCGTATTCCAACAGTTCCCTCTCATTTTCGTACGACAACATCACCCGTGCCTCGCAACCGCCCGATTTGTCCTGTTCACAGACCCATAGACTCAGTCCATCGTTGAACAGGGCACGGCGCAATCGGTAACGATAGCCGTAAGCAAGCAGTCTTAATCGTTGCTGGCAATCCGTCAGGAACGTATAGTTGGGCAACACCTGTATCGTCTGTTCGACCGTGGACTGGCCATCCCGCGTACCGATGTTTTGTACCATACTTGCCGCATGGTTATGTTTCACGCCCCGGCGGGTGAAGAGGGCTACGGGGAACTGTGCCGTCCCAGTGATCGTTAGTGCTGCCATACAGCCAGTGCGACCACGAGCAACACATATCCACTGGTTGTAGAGCTCTGGCTGCTGCTGTTGCTGGTGCTGGTTCTGCGGTTCGTTCAACCGATAATACCGATACTGTCGATGGATGAGCACTTCCCGCTCATCGTTCACACGAACCACGCGATAGTTGTACCCGATGTGCACGAGCTTGGTGGGGCCAACAAAGGACTCCAGTTGGGGCAAAACCGTCGGCTCGAAGCAGGTTTCCGTCAGCTCCATCGTCAGCATGCTCAGCTCGTCATTGTCGTCCAGGTCGATCACCGCCGTTTCTTCGTCCTTTAACGATGGATCCTGGCGCGATCGACGTAGCAGGAAGTCGCTCTGGCGGCAGCGTTCTCGAAAGCCGTAGAACTGCTCCACATCCACGATGCACTTGATGCAGATGAACGAGCTGTGATCGTGCTCGTACACGATCTCCAGCGAGGTGCACTCGAGGATCTTCTTCAGCAGGCCATCGTTGACGGGCTCCTTCGGAGGGAACATGGGCACAAGCATGAAGTGACTGAGCAGGCAAAGCCGGCACCGTCGGGAGCTACAGAGTGGAAGGATGGGGGAAGAGAACGAGTCGGTCTTAGTTACCGCCCCAGCTTGGGATCCGTTGAAATGTGTTACCTTAATTCGTCCATCTCGCACAATCGATACTCGGCCAAGCATAAACCGCGAACGCTCCGGAACGATAAACCGCCAGGTGCAGGATAGCGCTCTTGCGTTACCTGAACAGGAATGTGTACCGGTGGACCTGTTTCAACGGCGTTTCACGTATTTTTTGGTACGAAACAGGAGGATTTCCCGATTCGCGTCCCCGCGTCCTTATTTATATTTTGCTTTCGGTTTTTTTTGGAAGCGTATCTCGAGCAGCCAGTGGAATGCGAGTAGTCCGCATAATTCAAGCTCCGCGTCGTTCGACTGTCATGCAGTTGTTGGCAGTATCGTGCAGTTGGCTGGCACCCAAACAAACTTCTCGCGTCGGGGTTTTCCTCAATTTTTCGTGGATTTTAGTGGATTTTAAGGTGAAAATCGGCTAACAATTGGATGAAAATGGCTGATTTGTATCGCTAGAAATATTATGAGAATTACCTGCGACGAAAAGCTGGCTAAATGAAGAGCGCGCGGCTATGATAACGGAATGGATGTCGCACAGCAGGTAAGTGGCCCGCGCGGAACAGCCAATTCCCGGCCGGAGGCTTGATGATTGGTTTTGTGTGCTTGCAGACTTTGAGCGAATTTAACATCATCGACAACATCATCGAGTCGGCGGTTGATGAGCTGCTACAGAACCAGGTTACCACCCAGACGGAGTATGGAGAAATCGACGACGTGCTCCTGACGCTGTGCCGACTGTGCGCACGGGAAGATGAGTCACAAATGCTGGAGTTCACCGAGGACCAGCTGCTGCTTATCGCTGAGCTCAATATTTCCCTATCGATCGGCGTCGATGAGACGAGCTCCGTATGCTCCAAGATTTGCCACGATTGCAGTGCCTTTCTGAGGGAGATTCAAAGTTTCTGCAACATGTGTTTGGAAGCGCAGAAGCGCATCTCTACGCTGTTGACACAGCGGAACATGCTGCCGGATTTCCTCAAGCTGGACTTTACCGTATCATCGAAAGAACCGTTTCTGCCGATGCTACTCGCTTCACCGCTACTGTCCACCGAAACGAAACTACAGGAGGATGGTGTACCCGCTTTCGACAGGGCTACGGGTACACCCAGCGAGGTAGAAGATCATTCCGCGCTGGAAAAGGCAGAACCGATGAACCCTCGAAGGCGGACAGAAAACAAGAGCACGTCGGCCTCCTTGGTGAGCGCAGCCAGAACGGTATTAACGCCGGGTAAGAGGCAACTAGTGAAACGAGCAGCTACCAAAGTGAGCCAGCTGGTAAAATCTCTGCAATCTAGAGGAAGCAAAGGGTCGAGCGAAATGGACGAAGGGAAGGGCAAAAATCCCAAGTTGAAGGCTACGAAACAACGCAAAGGGAAAGTAATGGCAGCCGGGAAATCGCTAAACAAAACGACAGATCTGCAGACTCAACCAACGCAACGTACCGATTCACGTCGAATAGTGGTCAACGGTCGTCTCGAGTGGCTGTGTCTGGACTGTGAGGAAACGTTCGAAAGCTGTGCAAGGCTTAAATCCCATCGCCAA
>NC_064877.1:44870000-44872500 GCF_943734665.1 Anopheles aquasalis
GACATGTTGTCCACAGCAAAGGTTAGCCGAATGCGATGTGATGATCGGAAATTGATTTGTATTCCAACCATGAGGTCTACTTTTATGACTCGTATCCGTTGGCCTGTGGTGTGATGGTTTAAGAACAAGTGCTGTTGGGTCGGTTTTTATGTAGGTAACATAAACTTCTTAAACTGTCATTTGAATCCTTGAAAAAGTGTGTATGTTAGTGGGAAAACAGTCAAAATCATTCAATTGTAGCCCACATTTTATTGTAAGCTAGTGGTGTTCTATGACGCCCATTTCAACCATTCGTTCTGTAAAGCGTTGTTGACGAACTCCGATGTCGTTGAATCGTTATAAAAGTGTTTGCAAATTACTATGTCGTTTAATGACTACGCAACAGAAGAAAGAATATGGTGTTTATGGCAGGTTTTGTGATTGGGACGTAGGACACATCAAAAACATACTTGTGCTCGTTTGCTTTGGTTATGCTGAACATCTTTGAGAACGTCGAGATCATTAGAGAGAGGGTTTTATTGTGTCATTATCACATTGGCCACCATCTTTGTCAATGTTCAGATGTTTCTCGTTTATCGAGATTTTTTTAGTTTACCAGTGGAGGTGCTTCCTTAGAATCGTTCATCATATGAGAAAAATAGCACCAAAAGTGGTCATAAAAATGTAAAAAATAACATAAAAGCAACCGTTCTCTTCTAGCAACGTTCAGGCATTCATTCTAATTAGAACATTGAAACTGAACTGCCTTCTGAAAATTGATGTTCGTTGTAAACCATCGGACAGTGCCTAGTTCTTTTCAAGTGGGTAGAAAACATGTGATGCGAGAAATTTTGAGCTTTTGAGCTAAACTGTTTAACCACAAAAATGATACCAACAGTTTATACGAATAAGTCAAAAACAAAAAAGATGAAACAGTATCTCGTCTACAGTATGACGTCTTCTCGCACTCACAAATCGACACCTTGACGACGGTTGATGTCCAGCAGGTTGACTTTCATCGTCCACCTTCGGTCACCTTACATGCGAGTACCATATGTCGTTGATTCTTCAAGAAAGAAGCCGAACAAACTGCCTCACAAGATATTCGATTATGGTTCGTTGAGCATGTGAAAGACCCTTCATAGTGAAGGTAGCTACGCATTCCCATTAATCGGAAGAGAACAAAAACGATCAGGTTCCACCTGAGTCAGGCGGTCATCTGCTTTGTTATGATTTCTTCCCTCCGTTTATCTCGTTCGTCCCTCAACCATTTAGAGATGAACGTGTGCATGCATCTCGGGTATAGGCTTCAAATACTCGTTGGTTGGTTGAGGCGGGGTCGATTCCATAGTCCACCACAGTAAGACTTGGGCTCAGGCTATGTTGAGATGAATCAAAATCCATCCTATTTCAACAGCCCAGAAGCGAATGCCGTTGGAAGAGTTATCGTATTGAAGGAAAAAATCAAAACAAAAATGAAAACTACAGACATCCTGTGTAAGCCGATGCCAGCTAATAATGTCCTGTTTGCTATACGTCTCGGCGGAAGCAACATTACACAGCCTTTTGTCTCTTCAGTACCTCGTGAGAAAGGAATAATGTCCCACAACATGACGAAAATGTGTTGAGAAGAAAGGATTATTCATGAGGTGCCAGCAGCTTCAAGACGATGCCTATCGTCGCTTCTGCAGTAACTCACAAATTCCTTAAGAAAAGTGCTTTTCATCCTGCAACGGAACCGTTTGACCGTTTGTTACCGTCTTGATATGACAAATTTACCTCCTTCATCCTTCTCTCCTTGCCATCCCACGCGACATTGATTTATGTCAACTTACTCAGCAGATGGGTCACTTCCGTTGGCAAAACACTCACACCATCCAGCTTTTGAAGCCATGTAGTTTGTTGGGTGGCCATAATTAAAATGTTACGCTGAGCGCCACTCAGAGACACAGAGGCGCTGAAGTGTAATTATTGTTTTAGCATTCATCTCGCTGATATTTTACCGAAAAGGTTAAAAGTGCCTAACGAGGCTTGTTGACCACTGCTTTCGTCGTTCTGGTTTTACACAGAGCCCATCGTCGACCCAATGGCAAAGGTCTAGTGCTGTGACCGGACGCGTCTTTAAAAGCAATGTCTAAGCTGCTATTTACTTAGTACCGCGCGTTGGATAATCTTCCGCTGAAAGTTGTACGTGGATAGGGCCAACGCAATCCAAGCCACGTTCATTTGTGGGTTCGTAATACAAAATTGTACTAGGGCGCCATGAACAACCGCCATCACTCTCATAGATTCAAGACCCAACGAACGCGGTATGTTCATTCTCCACAGGAAATTCAATTTCATTTCTCATATTTACACACGGCTAATCTAATATTTATGTTTTCGGTGCTCGCCTCTCCGTTCGGTGTCGGTTATGCCCCGTTCAGTGAAGCCCTAGAAGAACCGCGGATACCTTGGTCAGGTTAAATTAAGGCGGCGCGTACAGTCGTAAAGAAGACTTCCTTCATATCATCCGCCAGCA
>NC_064877.1:44925000-44935000 GCF_943734665.1 Anopheles aquasalis
TACGAACCAAATAACAACTCCCAAGCTGATATTCTATTCCTACTTTTATTTTGTTTTTTTGTGAAATTTAGCTATAAAATAAATGAAATGAGCTACATTGCCGAAGCTATGAGCAACATGCTCTTAATAATTCATGCAATTCTGCGGTTTGCTCTTTTTAAATTTTCATATAGAAACAAAATATGATGTTTTTGCCCAAATATGTTTTTCGCTACTATTATGCGTTGTGTGCCAATCTATGATGTAAGTATGATGAAAAGTAAGAAGTAAGAAGGCTTCATATGTTAAAACAGGAACTTACGCGGAATATTTTAAAAACATTATTTAACGTTTATTGCCAAAATCATATGATTAAAAATCGTGAGAGACAACTCCTTAAACAAGTTAGGCTATTTTTTTCATAAAATCAATTCGATTAAATGTTTGGAGGATCTTCGCAACTTTAGACTCACATCTTATATATAAGAAGAACCCTAAATTTACACATGACTAGTGCATTTGAGTTTATCATGGTAGTTTGCTCTGTCAAAGGCCGTGCTGCCTTATTTGGTTTACAACTTATAGCGTGGTAACATTCAAAACCATTGCTATAGTTTGGAAGTTATTATTTCGCCTCAATTAAATTATACGATTCAACTACGATACGATGGACCATGCTTCCAATTTTGTTTCAAATGTAATCAAAGCATTTAATATTGTATTATAAGTTTGTAAGAATACTCAATTTGCATGAACCAAATATTTTATATTCAACGTAAAACAAACCAAAAACATGAAATCGAATAAAACATTAAACACGAAACCACATCGCCATAGACTAACCGCATTACTGCAACCAACCATATTAATTGAGCAAGCCATGCGGTGCTGCTGGTTTAGCTGTTGAAGTGATCGTAACGAATAAATCCTAAATAAATTATGTTCCACCTCTTAACTCATCCACTTTGACAGCAATGAGCTCCTTGAAGTGTATAGAATGAAATGAGACCATTCTTAAATCTTCTGCAGCTTCTGATTCGTGCCGTGTACTTCATTGTATCCTGCAGAAAGATTTGTTGGAAGCATTGTTTCTGTGTGATTTCTTTGGGGTATTTCTGCTTGCTAGATTGCGACGAGGGTGATAAGAATCAGCTATTCGTTACATAGCGACCAAACGCAATAGCAATTGAAATCATCCGTGAAACAATCCTTCGATGAGATTTCAGAGCTGCTTAGTTACAGAAATGGTGGCTATTGTAGAACCCATACGTTTCGAATCTTCATCGTATCTCCTGCCTACTTCTGCTCACTTTGCTTCTGGTTATACTATATGAAAATCTCATTTTGTGAATGAAGGAAAACTGCGCATTGAGAAAGAGGAATGGTCTCTCGAACGAATGAAAAACTGCCAAGGAAAAGTACAGTTGTGTACGGCTCCCTGTGTCGACCATTCTTGTTCGATCCTTAGCTACGAAAATGTAGAAGACGATTAATTTCCATCATGACCTAAAAGTCACATGGGAATTGTTCATTTCAGTTGAATAAGGATTGAAGCTATTTGATAATTTGGTGAACATTTGAACATTCTAGATTAAATGGAGGGTTGAACTGATGAAAGCAACTAAACAATTTTTTTGCAAATAGACTCATAAAGAGTTCGAGTTACATTCGCTTTTATTCTGAGAAATGTTGTGCAAATTTGTGCAGTTAATTGATTTTATTGAAATGCGTTAAACTTAATTATAAGCATGATTTAAGAAATGGAGTACCATGAATCGCAAATGTTTCATTTTTTTATTCCATATTAACATAACATAACAACATTTTAACATTTTTATTCCATATAACAATATTTTAACATAATCTCAAATGGCATTGAACCCACTTCTAAAGAGCATTGTTATTCTTAGATACATCGCAATTTATAATTCATATAATTGTGTTGCAATGCATGGTTTCTCATTCGCAGCACTTGTAGAGTGGATAATCGCAGCACTATGAATGACTGCAGTTTATTCCCTTTGTTTCCTCTGCTATAAACGTCTACCTAAAAATGGTATTAAAGTTAAAGTTAATGTTAAATAAATTTTATGTTCAATGTATTTTAAAAATGATTTAGAACAAGAACAGACGGCTGCATAAATAATAATTTAATATGATTAGTAATGCCCACTAGCTCAATTAGAAATAAACAATACTTTCGAAAGCTGAGCACGTAAGTGTCTATCTACTAACCAATTCATGCCCACGGCTGGGCATCACTGCTCAGTCATTCGTTTCGATTGTCTTGAGCAATAGCTGCCGTTAAATGAGTGAAATTGACAACTTTTCTGTCCTTCTGTCAGCATGTGGTGTATGATGTTTGGTAGGCATTAGACTAATCCCAAGAGAAAATAACCCCATTTGTCAGTGTGAAAGTCTCAATTGTTTTTAATTTTCTAGCCCTTCATTACTCTCCTGGTCAAAACAATCCTCAAAGGAATCACTTCAATTTCCTTCACGAAATCACGAGGTAGGCACTAGGACGAAACATGAACACATCGTTCGATAGAAGGATAGCAAGGTACATCCTATGAGACGAGATGTTGTAAAGTAATTTTGGCAAAACGATAATAGTGAAACTTTTATTCAATGATCGCTAATACAATTAACTAATAAAGTTAACCAAGTTAATAATTTTACTCTCCTTAATTTTAATCTCTCGTATAACATGTGTTAAAAAAAACTACTTTCTGTTATTCATCTTCACATACTGCTTGAAGTTTTTAATAATTTATGTATCCTAAAATGTTCCATCCTTCATTTGCCTGCTGTTCAGGAATCTCAGTACCATCTTTCCCCTTGGTCCAATTGGCGCTGCATAAATTATGAGGTTCTCTTCGAAGGTCCTTAATGGCACGAATGTGTTAGGGTCGAAGTCACATTCCCATGGGATTTCCTTTAAGAGAGTCGTTAAAAGAGGATTCTGAGAATTTAAAAAAAACTAGAGTAGAACAACATTTTTCACACCGACGTAGGATTTAAATTTCATGCTGCTAGCAAATGTTTCGCTTTTCATCTTTGGCGGGTCAAATTACAGGCCCTGTTAAAAATGTCCAAAGATTTATCATAGTTCTGAAGCATGACAAACTGTCACTTATCTTTCACAAGTATTGCTTCTTACTGCGCGCACATTTGTTACTCTCAACCGTATTTGACAATGTCCCACGCAAAGCAAAGATCGGATAACGTGTGCCCTCCGAGTGTCACAACAGTGTGGGAGAGCATATTAGAACAGTTCATGCGTAGCGTCATAATTATCGGAAAATGATGTCCGGCTTCGCAGCACTGTGGCACCATGGCTACCGCAAAGATGCCTTCCAATGTGCACCACGTGAGACTTCGGTATTCTCTAGAAGGACGTATGGCCTGCAATGCACGAGGATCTGCGAACTTTTAATTACTCCTCTGATGAGTCCCGGGGTGGTTCAGCAGGAGCATCATTTTCTTCTTGAGCATCATTATCACGAGACCCCGTCGGGACACCATCATGACTCGCTTCCAGCATTACATTGCAAGGAATACCCAGCGAATAACTGAGGAGCCGAGTAGGAATATGGGACAGGAAAGGACGCCGGCTAGAGAGCATGCTGATGACGACCGCTTCGCTACAGGAAGTGAGTCATTGACACCGCCGTCGCCGGAACATCCTTCGGAACAGGGATAACGGCAGACCTTTTCCGTTGTGTTGGACATGGAACACAGTTAACAGGAAACAAACATGTGTTAGCGGAGGTTGTTTTGTCGTGCGTTCATGCAGAAGCGTCGTGCAGATAAGAAAACTGGCTGAAGAAGGTGCGCTCCAGGAAGCAAATAAGTTTCCGAGAATGACAACCATGAAGCTGTTGGCGGGCGATAAAGAATAGTTCCAAAGGGTATCATGCAACGCTGTAATGCTCAGAATTCATGAAATTGTAATGTTAGGTTCGAATCCAAAATGTCAAACTGTTTTACTTAATACTACTGTATATGTGCTCTCTAGTACTCAACGGATATAATTTATATACGGAGAAACGGGTTATGGCTACATTTCTTTTATTTTTTTATTTTTCTTTTAGGCGTTGGAGGTTACCCTTATCAGCATGCTAGGGTCGAGAATAATTAAACCAAATTTCATTAATTGCACAAACTGTAGTGCTTAGCAGAGCACGATCGTGAAACACGAAATAGAACCCAGGGAAGCGGTTAGTTTTACAAAGCCTTCGCAAATGTCTGCAACGCTTAAAGCTTCGAATGGGAGATACATTATGCTCTTCTTATCTAAATATGTATTTTTGCAGTCATTTTTCATGTTTCTCGCGTACGCATAAACATCCTCACTTACATTTTTCAAGAAGTCAAAGGCCACGGAAGGTTACGGTAGGAATCATAAATATTTTTCACATAAAATACAAACCATGTTCATGTTTTACAAATTGCATAAATTTATTAGATTAGATTCAAATTCACCGAGCGCATTTTAGCACGTTTCCTACGAGTAGGTGGCTGTATTTGGCATTTTCAAACCACAGCCACCATGGCAGCAATAAAAGATGCAACGTACTACGGTTCCATATTTCACGCTAGAACGAACCATTCAAGTTCAGGTTTGGTACCAACGAGTGCGACCAAGTTGGTTCAAGTATTGCGCTTTCTGGTAGCACTCTCAAGCAACACCTTTCGGTAGAATGTGTGGAGCTGTTGAATATAAAAGTGATAGGGCAAGCATGTCTTCCCTAGGTATGTGGTCTCAACATAGGAACTGTGAAGTAGTGTACGTTGAGCGATTTTTATTTCGAAGATTTATGGCATATACACCTTCATACATTATCAGCGGGTGTTCGAGAAAGCAATCTTAATGTATTCGATGGAGGAGTGTATCGAAATCCATTGATTCGTGAAGATGTTTTCAAGCGCATAGAATAGTAAAAGATGTTGTGAAATAGAGATTGTTGGAAGATTTATTTGTGCACGGTTTAAGTATGCCTATAATGATCAAAGAAAATTTAGCAAACTACTTATGAAATTCACTAAATTGATTGAAACACATTTCACACAACACACAGAAAACATTCCTGCTTCTTTTATGTGTATTGACAGAAAATAGGGCGAAGTTAACGTTGTTTGGTAACATAAAATACATGGTTTGATAACGAGTTTTTTATGTTTGAGATGTTTCAAATACTTGTTAACTACACCTTGGAACACATCGAAATAATATATTCGAACATCGTAACATATAAAGCGAACGGGCTTTTGGGGCTTCTGGGTTTTGAAAATTATCTAACTGGTAATTAACTCCAATCATCTAATACCTCCACCGCCATATCAAATGATCATATATCCCTGTTCTCTGAAATGTTTGGTTTTTGCTAAAAGTCCTTATTATCTAACGAGCTTTTTCTGCAAACATGTTGTCCTCATGAAGGCCGCTTGATTGCTCCATTTTGTGGCTGCCTGTAGCATCAACTTTTGCATCATATGTTAACAAAACAAAAACCATAAGCTCCTGTATACCTGTCTCAGCGGTTGCGCTGAGTGGTTAGTCTGTTTTTGTTTAAAGCAATCCTTTTTCTAATCCGGGTGCAGATGAGACCACACGAGTGTGTGAGCATGGAAAAGAGATCAACCCTTGCAAATGGAACGGGATGGTTCATGTGGCCTTACTTTCCATCACATGTAAAGTAGCAGGAATGACAATTGAAGCAATATGTTTTGCAGGTTGAATCTTTGTGTTTTTTGCAGTTTTTGGATCTTAACGAATTCGTGCTGTTGGCAGTTTTGTTAAGTTACATGATTCGAATGCTAAACAATCGGTTTTGCTAAAGTTAATAGCTGTATTAGTGAATTTAAACGAAACTCCCACAGAAATATCGTGCATACAAGATGATGTTACCCAAACTAAAACAATTTTCTGTTTAATAATTTCAAGGTATTTGTTTTTTAAAGGCCATTAAATTTATTATAATAGAAATCAATCATTCATAGTAGATGCCAACGGGAACCTCGCACGTTGTTAATTATAATTCCCCTAATTTCTGGAACTAACACTAAAACCTTTAAATTGTGCTGTTTGGTTACCTTCCTATTTCCATAAAACATCTGGCTAACCTACGAATGTCTCACAGTCTGATTGAAATTAATATATTTTCGTCTGTACATGACGAACCGTGCATATGACTCATGGAATATTCGCCAAAGTCATAGGCGTGCAATTCTATCCGAAACACGTGCCTTTAATCACCCTTCACAGAAAGATTCTTCCTGCTAGATGGATTCAGCATGATTATTCAGAACGCATATTTGGCAGACACATGATAATGACAACTGGATTGTGTAAAATATGCTATAGCACGTGAGCAACACAGCTGGTGAAAGATGTTTCGCTTCCAACACCTTATCGGAGTTAATATTGATCTCAACACCTTTTAACCGGCAATCCCAACATCTGTGACAATCGTTTACGAATAAAAGTGAATGTAAAAATATTTCGCTAAAAGTTTTCTTTATTAATAGAAGAGTTGATTGTTTTTTTTAAATATATAAGGACGGACGTGTCGAATGTTAAAGAGTAGATTGTTCTCGAGACATAACATATCAAATAGATTTAGAAGTGCTTGCTATCGTATGGTGTTATTCCAAAGTGTTATATCCTTCATTGACTAACTATATATATTAATAAAAATTGTAATTAACAAAATATTTATTTAATGTTCTATGAAGGTTTAAATAAATTGCTATCATACGCTATGTTTAAGAAAACGCAATAACTTATCAACCTCTTTAGTGCTGCCTTAAGATGTGATATTCAAACCCATCGTTTTGATTGTTAACATGTGCCATACGTATAAAGTGAAAGCAAAGACAAGCAAGATAAGACAATATACGTATTGTATGTGCTAGAGAAATTTGAATGTTACTTCATAATTACAAGAGTAGACTTGTGAAGCTGAATGAAGTAGCATGGAGCTTACTGAACACTATAGAGAAGACATAGAATGAAAAGAATTATCTAGCTAAAGAAGTATTGTAAAATTTCGTTAGAACCACAAGATTGCAACCACAATGTCTGCCATTTGGTTTAGCATAACATAAACCAAAAAACGATAGAATTTTAAATATGTTTTGTACTATTCAAGCATACCAGTACCCACAAGAATATTTATACAGATAAGTCGAGCGCCCCCGCACATGAGCGCTATAGTAAAATTAAGAATTATTATTATCATTTATCGTTTCCCCAGAGCATTACAAACAATATCAAAACAATGCGAGGATACTTCATACCAACAATAAAGAATTCGTCGTTGCGCGATGAATATTTTGATAATTTTTAATTAGAAACTGAGAATTATGGACGCAGATGCACCGAGGTAGACACGTGCAGGGTATTTAAATCGTTTCCTTCGAAGGGATGTTCGCATAAGGTCGATGGCACAAACGAAAGTGAATGCAAACTCCGGCCAATTTTCCTCAGTGTCAGGAACTAGACCGTGGTAAGGCTCCCGATTCTATTTTTTATGGTTACTTCCGCACTTTCGTTGCGTATCCATTGTGAGGGCGATTTTTCCTGTGAGAGAGGCACAAGGTTAACAAAGGATGTGCGATACGCTAGCGCCATCGAATATACAAGTCCTCACGAATCGCTTCGCGTTAAGCCGATAAACATCGGTGAGGATGGGGGAAAGGACGAGGAGATGGCATGCTGCCGATCAAACCGGACACATGCCACAGTGTATTCCCCTAACGCAGGGTTGGGAAATGAAAAGAATGAAACATCCGCGAACGAAATTACATGCGAGAGAAGAGCTGAGTGGATAATGTATAATTGCGAACGTGTATCTCTGGAAATTCCCAAAGGTAAGATGTGTCAAAGGATTAAGTATACCATTTGAGCTCGCGACTGGATTGCTGCTGGTAGCATTGTGGTGACAAAGCCGTCGATTGATTGCCGATGATCGAAAAATTGAAATTATAAAGTTTTGTTTGATGTAACTGAATTTGAACGTTCATTGTCCAGAATATGAAATATGTTGAGGGATAAGCATTTATTGAACAAAATCTAGTTGATGCAACTTCCGTTTCTGTATCACACCAGCCAACGCGGTATCGTCGCATTGATTCGATGTGGTGTTAGTCATTTACACGACCGAGGTACCCATGAAATATTTGAAAACCGTACCGAATTGAGACTCTGGGATAAATTCTTCCACATTCGTCATGCCTGCTATTCGTACTACGACACAGACCTAGCCTTTATTTCGAATTTGCTTTTGGACTTATGGCTAACCTGCGATACATACCGATTGTCTCAATGATTTAACGAAATGCTAATATATTCCACCAGCATTTATAACGCGACCATGTGCTCAGCATGTCGTCTCTGCAAATAGCACCGTTCATTGGATATGTCTTCGTAGTTCCATCGACCATAGTGTTATTATTTATTGGAAGTGGAGGTGTGCTAATTTATGTTAATTCTATCAATCTGCCGAAAAGACCGCCGGGTGTAAACGATTATTTAATTTCCATAATTTTAATTAAATTTAAGACGGAATGATTCTCTTTGATGTATACTGGAAATGATTTGAAACACAAAAATTTGCAAGGTAAACTTAACATGTTTGTAGAACAATAATGTGCTGAGAACACGTATAAAGGATGGAAATGATAATGTTTATACAAAAATACAATATAAGCATATTTCCAATGTATTTCAATGATTACATGCAGTTATACTCTATGTCAGCAGAAATCAACATCATTCTTTAGGTATTAGATGAGCATTCAATAACATCCAAATTCATTAAAATCCTGTCAAGAACACCATTTCTTATTTTATTTTAAATTATGTACATTTTTACAGCAATGCCCGAAGTATGAGTTTTTCTTAGCGGATGCTTTGTTGCTGTATTATTACTATAGCTTACTCTTCGGCAGCATTTTTCAATTAACGCTTTATGATTCAACATGATTGAAACGTGCAGGCGGATGAGATGTATATTGACGTGTCTGAGTTTGTCATACCTAATCATTTTACAGTACTGGCACGTTGGGTCGGTTTGTAATTTTCTAGGGAACCTCAATATGCCCTCAAGAGTGCGCTCAGAGGGTGGTATTTTCAAAGCCTTATAACATCCGTGTAATCTGTCCATTACCAAGAAGGTATAGAAAGTAATTTGTGAAATTCGCTACGTGCTAACGCAAAAGGGTATGTTCGTTAGCTGTGGTCTATATGGTATTTTTGTTTAACCCGTCAAACCTAAATCGTATTCTTAAACGAAATAAATACGTGTATATAAAGCGTGTAAGAGGCCTGCGAAACTCTTGTTGATAACATGCTTACATTTTACTGTGCAATTCTTATTTGTTTACAAACAAAATTACTTGTGAACGAACAATATTATACAAAAGCATAACCTAAAATGTTAAATTATTGGCATCTACTAGAAAAGGATCGTAGCCACGGTTTGTTCTATTTTATGCGATGCACAAGATGATCGATTTAAAAAAACAAGATTAGATTTACCCTCGCTTAGACACGCGTGATGTTTAGCGTTGCCAGGGTGTCCTTGTAACACCTAGTTACCTTTGATGCACGTTGATTTCTTGAAGGACTTCGAAGGAAGGAAGGAGGAAGGAAGGTTGTGAAGTCTTCACAACATCTTCACTGGTGATGTGCGAGAAATTTTGAGTAAGAACACGCGCCGTTGACATTCTGAAGTTTCAGGCCAGAAATCAGCGCAGGAAACGCAGGCGGCCTGTTACACGCGTCGTTGATCTACACGGAAATTAAACGTTTACCATTCGTCATTAAATACTGACAAATCAAAAGAGTCGCAAAGTACTCTCATGGAATTATCTCTTGTTTTTGAAATATTAATATTAAACCATCGAATCATTCTGGAAATCATTCAAGGATGCTGCGTACCTGATTGTAGTCCATCAATGATCTATCAGGCACCGAAATTTTCTACTAAATGGAGGATAAACTCGGTTTGAG
>NC_064877.1:44940000-44960000 GCF_943734665.1 Anopheles aquasalis
CTTACTCAAAATTTCTCGCACATCACCAGTGAAGATGTTGTGAAGGACATCCTTCAAAAAATCAACGTGCATCAAAGGTAACTAGGTGTTACAAGGACTCCCTAGCTACGCTCAAATTACGCAGGTTGAAAAGAAAGGTGAACTTTCCCTCTTGGTTTATTTGGGGACCGCAAATAGGGCTCACTGTTACTATGCTCTGGGTGGATTGTTTAATAGAACACCGAGTAGAACGATTTCACCAACATGCGATACGAATGGGCTGGATGATTTTCGGTGCTATTACATCGCCCCTTTTCGTTTTAGAAACCGTGCGGAACGAGCTTGAACGGAAAATGATTAAGTGAATGTCTTTCATTTCCCGATCGTTCTAGCATACGGTATTTCTTATTGCTTTCTGTTACCAACTATTTCGTAAAGAATTCTGAAGATTTGCTTCAAGTGAACCCGGGAGGTGGTACTAGCCTGTGCTTGATTATTTCATAGCGATATGCTTGAAATTCTGCGAGATGTAACCTGTTAAGATAACATAACGTCATATAATGGAAAGAAATATAGAATGAATTGAATGGTAACTTAGCTCCTTGATACTACTCATTTGTTGTTTCGAAGAGTCTGAGGATAAAACATTTACACATAAGTTTAAAAATTTATAACATTTTTTCATGTTAAAATCATTGTCGCATTTTCGAATAGTAAGTATACGGTTCATTCTTATGTAACTAATAAGCAAATGTCATATTTATTATTTATAAGAATCCAAAACGCTATTTAGTGAGCAGATTATTTATTCATTCCTTAACCAAAGCTACCGGCCTACGGAACAAAGGCAACATTGCAACAATCTTAGACGTTACGATGTTTCATTTTAAACTGAAATGTTTACATTCTCCTCTTGCTTGTTACGATTTTTTAGTATCGTTATACGAAAAGTTTCTAACGAGAAAGAAAGTTTTTGCATCGATTATCCCCTGCGGTTACTTTTATTAAACATTCACAGGTCCGTTTCTCCTTACGCCATTGGGTTCCTATTACTAAAACAATTGATATGAGAGGGATAAGGTTGCAGGTTATGCCAGTTCTCTATAGAGCAATTTCTTTTTGTTCTTTGAACGACTACTGATAGGAATGCAGGAATGAAAATATAGTTTACAATCAAACGATCGTTTTATGTATTTGTTTTCTTGCTAATTCATTAAGTTTAGGTTAGTCCATTTTTTAAGATTCTTTTAAGAAAATTGTGTGGTTATATCCATCCAATTTGCCAATTTAAAGAAGATCTGAATAAGTTAATATAAATAATAGAAGTAGCAACTTATTTTATCTATATATTTGTTATGGTTTCTACTACCTTTATGCTTTTCGTATTCGCTATACGATTTTTTTTTAGTAAATGAAATGATGATTTTGTGTCACGTCTCTTGGTGACAAAAATGGTCTAATGATCATAAATTAACTCTGTTATCTTCTCTAATAAATAGTCAAATTTTTGTCCTCTGCTGTGGAATGACGAAGGTACGGCTAATGTATAATTTTGACTGCAGGAAGGACATGCTGAGCTCATAAGCACATTTCACAAGCGGGTGGAATACATTAGCATTTCGTTAAATCATTCAGACATTCAATCATTCAGCATGTATAGCAGAATGATCCCAAGTTCTAATCATTTCTCTTAATCTCAAATTCGGTACGGTTTTCAAATATTTCATGGATACGTCGGTCGTGTAAATGACTAACACCAGATCGAATCATTGCGATGATACCGTGTTTGCTTGTGTGATACAGAAACGGAAGTTGCTTCAACTAGATTTGTGTTCAATAAGTGCTTATCTCTCAACATATTTCATATTCTGGAGAATGAACGTTCAAATTCAGTTACATCAAACAAAACTTTATAATTTCAATTTTTCGATCATCGGCAATCGACGGCTTTGTCACCAAAATGCTACCAGCAGCAATCCAGTCACGAGCTCAAATGGTATACTTAATCCTTTGACACATCTTACCTTTGGGAATTTCCAGAGATACACGTTCCCAATTATGCATTATCCAGTCAGCTCTTCACTCGCATGTAATTTCGTTCGCGGATGTTTCGTTCTTTTCATTTCCCAACCCTGCGTTAGGGGAATACACTGTGGCATGTGTCCGGTTTGATCGGCAGCATGCCATCTCCTCGTCCTTTCCCCCATCCTCACCGATGTTTATCGGCTTAACGCGAAGCGATTCGTGAGGATTTGTACATTCGATGGCACTAGCGTATCGCACATCCTTTGTTAACCTTGTGCTACTCTCACAGGAAAAATCGTCCTCACAATGGATACGCAACGAAAGTGCGGAAGTAACCATAAAAAATAGAACCTGGAGACTTGCCACGGTCTGGTTCCTGACACTGAGGAAAATTGGCCGGAGTTTGCATTCACTTTCGTTTGTGCGAACATCCCTTCGAAGGAAACGATTTAAATACCCTGCACGTGTCTACCTCGGTGCATCTGCGTCCATAATTCTCAGTTTCTAATTAAAAATTATCAAAATCCTCCTCCAGCGATACCCCTTAATACTCTGTTGTAATCTGTATGCCTCTCGTTTGGAATATTTTTTTTGGTAATCTTCCGGTTGGCGACATCGGTTTGGTGCATGGTAGATGCTTATTAGTATTCTTAATCTTACGGTAGCGAACACGTGGCATGAAAGATTCTTGATTTTCAGCCCTACTACACTGCTTGCTAAATCATCTGCCCGTTTTGTTTACCTATTCTTTTTTTTGTTTTATAATTCACTGTTAAACACCAACATATTTTAGAATATATAAATTATTTTGGAATTTTACCGAACAGTATTGAATGTAATCACCAGGCGGTATCATTTAATAAATAAATTTCCATATTGTACGAAATGATATTCTTAGCACGTAGCATGTACCTTCCAGATAGACATTCGAATTTTAAGGGTTTTATAATTTATGATTTAATATAACTTTTCTTCTCGTATGAACATATTTGATTGAATAATGGTGTGCTATTTGTTTTAAAATATCACTAGCGTTTTCCTTTTGTCTATGTGCCTGAATCACTTGTATATTAATCATGTAGAAAGATTTAAAAAAAACGATGAAATGATTCCTTAAAGATTAAATGTTCTAGGATAATGTTGGGCGAAAAAAACTATGCAACAACAAACGATATGTTGCCGTTTTCATACCACGTTGCCGTTGATTATTGAGGAAGGTTAATCTCGTTTTCCGCTAAATGAACGGTCGTGTGGTCACATCTGCAACCGGATTAGCTGCATCAGAACAACATACAATCAAACCAAGCGACCAGCTGGACTACCGAAGCTGCTTTTTCGGAGCTTATAACTTTTGTTTTGTCAACATGTGATGTCTTTTTCTATGCCAACCAATGTTCTGAGCCGTCCGTCTTCGTTGGAGCCTCGAGGCGCGTCACGTCACTCATTCGTAATTTCTTGTTTTTCTTTGAAAGCGACATTGGCCGTTATGTGTTGGTGTTGTTGTTGTAAAAACAGGATAATTCCAAATGGAATCTGTTGCGACCTACATAGAAAATAATCCTCAAAGAAGAAAATGATGCACTGAGAGACAAGAATGTGTCCTATTATGTAGAAGATAAGACAGAACAGCTTTAGTAGCTAATTACTTTACTCAGCAGAGCTTTACTATTTGTATGTTTCCTGATTATTTTTTTCCGCAAGATTTTTTATACATACAAGTATCAAAAACCAGGAATCAAATGATCATATTTATAATAATCACTCAATACAAAGAATCTTTCGACAATTGTAGGTAATATGTATTTGTAAGAAAAATGAAAAAAACTTCAATAAACAAAGATATAGTAAGTATTAAGATATATAGTACTCTATCTTGGTGAGTTTGTCTCGTATGGAATTGTATGGTTTGGGTGACGTACTAAAAATGCGGCGAACAGCATTCATATCATTAAACACACGAATCCTAGTAGTTCGAACAATGCATGTTTAAAGATTGCAAAATATCTTCAACCGTATGCTTTATAGAAACATGATGTTGCAACGCAAATGACTTTCTTCTTGTGGGTAGGTGGTGTTCATAAGCAATAATAATGATCATGATAACAATGATATTCAAGGAGACCTTGTTGCCCCTGCTGAATTACACAGAGACTCATTAGAGGAGTAATTAAAAGTTTGCCGTTATGTATGCATCGCCAACTATATTTCTCTCACAAGGGAATACCGTAATCTCTACTGTTCTACGATGGAAGGTTTTTTTTCTGGATGCTGCACCATGAAATTGCAAGAAAGATAGACAGTTCTTTGTGATAGTTATGATGAGTGCATGAACAGATCAGGCAACTTTTCGAACTCCTGTGAACGGTGGTAATGAAAGTGTACACAATTGATCTAGTGGTGTATCACTGCAAAAGATTCAGTGTAAATTGGGTGATAGCGGTATAGAATAGTAAGATAAAAGGAACTGCATTGGCTGTCTGTATGGTGTTGAACTTTCATTAGAAAAACATCGCGAAAGTTTGTGCAACTAAATAAAGACTGAACAGAAATATTGTTGCAAATGAAAACTCAATTAAGATTCGTATTACAACCTGATATTCAAAAAGAAAACAAAAAATGGTATTAATGTCTAAAATGGAGAGTTGTTTTTGTTAGATACTTTCAGGCCAACTATCTCTGCCGTTCTAATATTGGGGCGTTCTTTAATAGGAATTGTTCCGATCCCTTGGGTGCTACGTGGTGAAATGCTAGAAACTTAAAAGCAAGAAAAAATATATCGCACGTGGCTTACAATTTGGTATTTTCCATTCGATGTCTCACTTCAGTTGTTTCAGTGGGTTTATGCTACGTCATTGGTTGGTGGTTATGATATCTCCAGCTCATTTATAATTTAAATTCCACGGGGCGCTAAGCCGTCGAAGCATTTTGTCTACAAATATTCGTACCATGCACAGCTGGTATTAATGTTTACAAACTAAAAATGGGACTGTCTCTAGAGGAATAGGGAAACAATTTTTTTGCCCACTGTATGAAATGCTGATCTAACGAAATAAACAAGGCATAGTACCTTAAGTGTTTTCTACTTAAGACTGATTAAGGGTTATCGAGTTTAAAAGATATGTGCAATTAGACAGAGTGGGATAGATATAGAAAATTGGTATTTAATAATTCAATTAATTTTATAATTCAAACCCAATTCAAAGAGACATGGATTTGTCAAAGAAAAGCTCGTGTTGATAGGTTGTCCGAATTGTTCCGTTTCTAATGAATTTTACAGCATTCAAACATTATGCAAACCATTTAATTTGTATCTTCTCTACTGTTTACTTGGTACCCTCCTGCAGCCAATGTATCGTATCGAAATATGGTAATTTCGTTGGAAACATTTGTATTACTCCTGATAATACACGTGTAATATGCCCGGGTATGCATATTTCGGATGCTCACATCATCCATTTCAAAATGCTTAGTAATGCTTCGTGGTTACTTTTACTACTGCGTTAATTACCATCTACTGTTTCATACCTGGTTTCCCTACATAATGTTCTTTGCTTGCCAATTTCAAATTAATCTTTCAGGAATCCTCTTAGTCGCAATGTTATGGCTCCCCTAGCTGCAGGTAAGGCTAACCATATCCAAATTCCGCGAATATCCTGCTTGGAATGGTTTGTTCTGCGTGACGTGAAGCCTGATGATACATTTCAGACTAACCATGGTTCGTTTGTTATAGATAATCAGCTTTATCTCACAGCTCACGCAAATTGTTTGGTTTGAAAATATAGCATATTTTCTCAGCCTTGTGAAGCTCTTACAAGCACGCCTCTCAGGTAGTGCTTGAAAAGCTTGCCCGAATTTACCTATTACAAACCACCACCTGGAAGATATTTTCCTCGAGGATTCCCAAAACAATCTCTCCATGAAGTCTTAAAAAAAGATTAAATGTAAAGCAGTGCAATCGCAACCCAACGTGCAGTTATTTTACGCGAAAATACGTTCGCAATTGACCAAGTATTAAAGGTCAAAGAGCAACGTTCTTTGAGTCCTTACGGACATTGTTGAAGAACGAATTACAAATTGGGTTGTTGATGAGTCTGTGTAAGATTTATGAAAGATAATTTGTAGGTATTAGCCAAAAGAGACTTTTTGCCACGTCTTACCCTCAGCCGGACCCATCAAACAAGAAGAAGCGCATGGTGAGTTAATTTTCTTTTCCGTATTACCGCATCATTCTTGAACCCAAAAGTCTTCTTCATAAGCGAAATTAAATTATGTTGGTAGAGGACGCATAGCTAATGCTTCCTCTTAGAAAAAGGTCTCTCCAATGTCTGAACAGGGCGTTGTGTTAGGTAATAATTTGGAAAAGCATTCGAAAGAGAGTGAAATGTAATCTTTCAAATGATGAACGTAAGGTGGCGAAGTTGCTGCAAGTGGGTGACAGATCTCTACAGAGGTCGCTTCAATTTGCGAGATAATTAAAGGACAACGGTTATAGTTAATTAGTTGCTAACAGAAAATTAC
Source organism: Anopheles aquasalis (assembly GCF_943734665.1). Classification (NCBI taxonomy): domain Eukaryota; kingdom Metazoa; phylum Arthropoda; class Insecta; order Diptera; family Culicidae; genus Anopheles; species Anopheles aquasalis. The sequence continues at coordinate 44,946,523 of NC_064877.1, forward strand.
ATGGAAACCAACTCCGAAAGGCTCTTTAGTGGTTAAGCTTGGTGGATTGATTAAGTAATTTTTGGAACTTTTGGCCAATCCCTAAGCAACGACATAGTATTGGAGGTAATTTGAATTTACTTTTGAAAACCTATTGCTGGGAAAGGACATCACATGCTTTGGAAATGCCATCTTTACAGTTATGGCAGCTGCGGTGTTCAGATAATACGCTCATTGAGCCTTTTTATTGCTGCCCCAAAAACGCTCAATGGCTTGATTTGATTCGTTATGATATCTGTATCATCTCGCCCGACAAGAACCGGCTTCATGAATAATCGCATGTATGTGGTTGGCGTAAATCACACAATGCATTCGCTTTCATTCCGGCTCCGCGCTTGAAATCGTTTGTTCAACATCCGCACGAATGAAATAATAAATTACATTCCTTGGTTTCCTCGCGCTACGAACGGATTGGGGTTTGGGAACAGGAATCGCAATGCCAATGCATTAACATCTGAATTATCAGCATCCTGTTTCTTTCAATGATCGTATTCCGGATTCTATGCTTCTTTGCAAGTAAGAAGTACTTGCCCAGCCGTATGTCTTCTTCCGCATTCTCTGTTCCGAATTAGCCGCTTCATGGCAAACGTTTGTTGAACCTGTAGAATCTTTTACATGAATGTTGAAACAGAACAAGTACAAAAAAAGGACATTTAACAGCCGCCTTTGAACAACTGGTAAGATGATCATCATTGTTATTCAATTGAAAGTATCCTCGAAGCAGATTCTACAACACATTTAAGATGGGAAACGGTATTATATTTCATTCTCCTTCTGCTAAACACTTTCTTTTATTGTTTGCCACCATGGATCGCGAATGTTTTTTTTACCAAGACGGTCGTCGTTCATCTAATTAGAGAGCTGAGATTCGGATTCGAGAACCCTGTACACACCTACTTAATGTTACGAGCGCCACTTGACGGCACATATTGTGTGAGTACTTCATTTTTATTATCCGTCTGGCGGTCTTCGAGCTTTATTTTTTCATGCTTCCTCTTTCAAATGAAGCCATGAGAATAAGAGAACCATTGTGCTGAAGCATTGCTCAAGAAGACGAGGCGAGTTTGGTGAGATTCTGTGAATGAATACGATGATAGTTCAAAATTACATGCTGCACACGTATAATGGTATGAAATTATGCTGAAAGCTCGATACTGATCAGGCACCGTGCACGTGGAAGAGGCGTTCGTCAATAATGCAGTAGCCGTCCCGTGGGATCAGGCCACACTCGTTGAGAAAGGAAAGCTGCCGGTGGTCGATAGGTCGATGGTTATAATTTCGATATGGAAGATACACCACCGGCCATTCTCTATCTGTTCTAGCTGTTTCACGAATAAATCAAATCGTCGAACCGAGCATCGAGTGTAAATTGGGTGGTAAAGCTATTTTGTAAGAACACACCTCAAGGTTCTTATGGGGCAGGAAGTAAGATTGCTGCAATCGCTGCGTGTGAGCATCGAGCGAAAGCTGGAACTTCACATCCGGATTGGAGTTTGAAGTTTCCAGCTACCACGTTGATTATACCTTTAATGTGATCAATAACAGAACTGCTACCGGTTGTGATCGAGACGGTAGAAACTCACTTAGCTAAGGTTACCATACGATGAGTAGCATATCTATTCGTTCAGTCTTTTGGTCTTGCATGGGCTTGGTAGTGAACAAGCTGATAAACCGCAAGTGCTGTGAAATCAATGTGCGTTTCGACTTGCAAGGATACCATGATAGGGTTGGGTGCGTTGATACAATGCATACATCCTATTCACAGTAATGGAGCTCCCTCTTTAGTGAGATAAACAAGCTAAATACGAGGTCCTGGGTGACCAGGGATTTCTACAAGTTTTATAATTTAGTTTACTTTAAACTTCGTGTGACTTTTAGGTTTATGTCTATCGCGCTTGCATGCGGAATCTGCGACTTGAAGGCGTTGGCTACGATGTACCTAAGGCCCCGCAGTCCCCAGTCAATCTAGACGGACCATGCAGGCTATATTGTCACCAGATAATTAATTATTCGCAACATCACGAGCCACCTTTTCCAACATTATAAAACTTTGCTTGAAACCGGATGTTCTATCTAGCTAGGAAAACTTTGGATGAAACTGTGCGACTTCGTCTTCGCGGATCCTTGTTGTTCGCGAAGGACCGAGAGAAGAGACGGAACGACTGGAAAACAAGAATGAGCAAACAGGCTGAAGACAAAGTTATCAACCGTTTACGTTTATGGTAAATCCGGTGTAGGAGCTAACACAACACAGCGCGGGTGGCGGAGATGGAGTGATATTCTCGCTGACAATGTTTGTTTTCATTCGTATCAACGTTCGCGCTACGTTCTATCACAACTGCCTCACATTCGTGAGTTTTTTTCTTGTAATTATATGCTACACCTTATAGTTAGACCAACAGTTGAGTTGAACCGGAGTACCTTACACCTTCTAGAGCTCAATTGGCTGGTCCAAGATGCGAACAAACTGGTTTAAATTTGAAACAAAAAGGATGAAATAAAGGTAAAAGAAAACATGTGTGGGTTCAGCAAATGGGACACTTGAGTCTTCCGGGAAAGGAGCACCAGAAATGTCACCGCATATTTGTAAATGAATGACATTTTCAAAGATTCCTACGAGCGTTCTGGCTTTCTGTGCCGAGCGTACAACGGAAAGGAAGGTATGAACGCGTCGGATGTGTGCTTATTTGTTGTACTCGCTCGTTGAACATTGTGTTACGAAAGTAGTTTGTTTAGCGATTGTTTTGGCGGTTTATGTTTCTTACATATCTTTTCCGTCGCAAACGGTAGCGATGGCACGATAAGGTCACAGTCAAGTCGTCACATTTACAAGGTAAAAAGAAGCTTACCAGTCTGCGAGTCTTTAATAACATGAAAGCGAATAGTTTCATGTTATTAAAGACTCGCAGACTGGTTAATGTGGGTCTGACATTGAGCTAGGTGAAAGTAAGCACGAGCCTTTGTTAAAGTTAGTTTAAGGTTTCAGCGTGATTTAAAAAATATCTGAAATTATTATACTGCATTCTTTTCGATAAACTATTGTGGTAAGGTACTGGGATTTGTTACAATAATTTTTTATTCTTTTTAATATCAATTCGTTAATTTTAGTTTTCTCTGCTTTATCAAACCAAAAACGTATGTAATTGTTTGGATTATATCGATTCGACGACTCGGCACATATTCCTTGTGGTAAACCATGATTCCGTTGCCGAGATTGATTGAAATTTTAAGTAGTCAAATGATAGAAGCTGACAAATATTCAATTCAGGTAAAGGATAAATTTAGTACCGCAGTGGAAGTGATAAACGATGCATCGGAATTCTTTCACATCCTGTCAACCCAAGAATTTAAATGCTTTATTTACAGCTGTATGGATTCTTGGTGTGAACCTGTGAAACGAGCTACATCCTGCGTCCTATGTTGCTTGAATACCTAATGTACGGTTCTTCTCTTTCCCTTTAGTGCTAGCCGCCAATCGTAGCTTATTTACAAATCCAAATATTCATGACTTTCATTCGTATGTAATCGAAAACTACCAATTGTTTGACATTATCTGAAGCGTTGATATAGGTGCGGTTTTAAGAAATATTTTTTGTAATTACATATGCAGTCTAGCAGGCGCTGTTTGTGTATGTGCATTACATTTTCTATTATTAACTAGTATATTTTCTATTCCTAACAACTTCAAAACCTTTTTATAGTTAGTTAGTAGAAGTTATAATACAATTTAGTGACACCTTATCCACCAGAAAATGGTCAACGAATTACTAAAGGTCCGTGTTTATCGTGTTTGAACCGGTACATCACTCTACGCCCTACGGTAGAAACTGTAGCACCGGCAGCATCAGGTGGAGCACTGATTCTCCATCCAGGCTCGATGAGACAGGAAGCGCACATCGTCATAGAGTCACCGCTCCAGCCATCCGGCTGTCCATTTCATTTAATCTATTTTCGGTGTTTCTCTTGTTGAATACAGCTCTTACGGTATGATCCACCACCAAAGGAAGGAAATTTGGAGTGGTTACGCCTGCGGTATGGTTGCTTTGAACGTGATGAAGATTCCTCGATTTTCTTCCACTGGTAGAGACAGAGTGGCCGCTAAATTGAATTTTGTGTACGGTGCTAATGGACAACCGGCTCATAAACGTAACTTGCAGGTAGGTTAAATTATTTCAATCACCAGACGCCACGCTCAACCCGTCAGCCTAATTCGTAACCTTCACCAGGAACATGATTGATGTTCACTTGAAATCGTGAGGTTCCGCCTTTCCGATGAAGCCGCCACCAATCGCAACGAGATCTAGTTGGAAATATTTCTGTTGTGTCATCATGAGCATTCTGGCGTATGATTCGGTGTCGTTATAAGCTTTACAACCACCGCGTCTCTTGAATTTAAACGTTGACTCAGATCAGGACATCTATAACATTTGTTATGATTTTCCGCTTAAATGTGTACGATTCTATTTTTATCAAAAGGATTTTCAAAATGATCATATTTTACATCATGAAATGATGAAATGATGGATGAGATACAACCACATAAGAGCGGACCCAAGAAGTCGCGTGTAGAATGTCTCGGCAGAATTGATATAATTACAATGCAAAATGGATATTTATCTCAAGTGCAGGTGCATCATGCACAACCTTGGGGTTTCTACCATTGGGGAGCATAGCATCAATTCACTGCACTATCTTCTATTAATGTAAGCAATGATTATCGGTCAACGCGTCAAGAGTGAAATTGTTCAGTCACTCATATTAATTTGCACATTCTCTGGAACACATCTTGCGTCAAGGTAAAATAAAGTTATTGAACGCAATACAAGTGTCCACCATAACCACTGTTGGTCTTGCTAATCACGGAACTAAATGAGCTCTGACTCATACCGGTACTCTACAATCAGATTTGCTACAGATGATAATATGACTCATATAAGCTTGAATCACCGAAGAAATATGCTCTTTTAAAGTGGTAACTCAGCAGTTATGTAAGTCGTTCAAATATTTAGCTAAAAAATCTTCGAATTTGTTTATCGTTTTGTTTTTAACTACAGTCTCAATGACAATAAGCTACCACAGCTACTACATTAACTTGTTGTGCCCGGAACATCTCCTCGGGCAACAGTACATCTAGTCTTCACATTTTTCAGAATGGAGACGGTGGATGATTTCGAGGAATATCGTGGGTTGTGTTTTCGTTTTTCGACCCCTCACTATTGTTCCGTAACATTCTGGATGCGCAGACAAAAATGTAACTGATGTAACTCAAGGCGAAACTTAATGTCCAAGGCATTTCCTATCATTTAGGGAACATTCAATCAAAGATTAGTTCCCTTTGCAAGAAAACATAACAATTCGAATCCAGGACCAAACGAAAACGAGGGAGTAGGATCCGCTTCCCTTGCCTAAGGCAATCAGATCGCAGAAGTGTGCATCGCAATACCTTGACTTTTGGACACCCTTTTCAATCGTGTGGCATGACGTGAAATGTTTACCTTAGATAAAGAAGACTTGATTTAATTTAAATTTATCCTTTGTTGACAAAGAAGGTCAGGTTCCCAGCTTTTATTTAAAGACTGCATAGCACTTCCCCTAAATATATTCTCATTTTCTCCGATACTACCAACAGTAAAACCAATGCCAATGTACCATATCCTCCCAAAACACCAAGGAAGACTCTGATAAGGTTTTGATGAAAGTCTCCTCCTTTAACGATGCGCTGTTACTCTTCGAAGGGGTTATATAGCATGAAATTTATGCACCCCTCTTCGTCGATCCACGGGCGTGAGGTTTTGTTTTCTATCTGCTTAAGTTGTGAATAAGAATGTTTACCTTGGAAGACAGTGCGTAGCGTTCCTGAGGCAGTTTATCGTCGTGACTTTTGACACTGGTACGGGTTTTAATACTGCAGCTTCAATCAGCTACTGTCGTTTATCAGATGCTGTCAAACGGATGTTTGCTTTCAATTTCCATTGATTCAATTAATTTTATGTCATGATAGTTCGAATATTTCAGCTCCTTCCAATTCAACACGTTTGCCCTTTGGCGAATGAGTGGATAAGCACCGTTAGCCCTTTTGGCGGTATTATGAGTAAGCAACGTTGCGTGAATCATTTAAGCATTGCCGGAGGTGTTGAAGGCTTAATTCGAAACGGAATGTTTTTCAACAACAAGAATACTGCTTGTTTTAGGTCTTATCGATCGTTCGTTATCGTGTTAGGAAAAATAAAACCAACACTCCAGCAACAGCAAGAAAACTTTATTTTATGTCTACCATATACACTAAGGCCTATCGATGTTTTTGAAAACAATGCTTGTTTGCGCATTTCCTAGGAAAAGTTCGGCATATATTCGGATCCTCCGAATTCGGATCCGTGTTATTAATTATTAGTTTAGATTGAGTGCGCGAAAATGTAGCTGGTACATTGAAAACCCGTTTCAAGAAATGCATATTTTTTCTGGGCTTGTTAAAAGAAATCTAGTTCAAAACTGTACCCTCGCAGTGTTTGTTGCAGGCCATTTTAGTTACTGGTTTGAAATAAGTATCCATATTTCATAATCATAAGTGTTTAATACAGTCAAATTAATAACACATTATCTCAAAGAACGAAAAACGTTTAAAGTAATGATTTTAAGAACGTTTATGAAGTGTCTCTGAAACCATTGCAACCATTTTTTTTCGTGCCTCAAGCAGCCTTAAAACGGGTTCCTTTACGTTGCAGCTTTAAACTTTACCTGCTTTCGGTTAATGATCTCTTGCTGGTGGGAACATTTCAGTTTTTCACCGTATCCTGTAGTCTATTTATGATTTTATTTCCGCCCAGCACTAAGGCGCCAAATAAATCTTGTACGCTAGAGATGCAAATAAGTTCCTTGCCCTCCTAGGGTACATAGGATAATGTTCTTCAACGATATTCTCCTTTCGAGGGTAAAAGAAAAAGAATTTCCATGGTTCATTGTGTAAAGTTGTAAACGAAAATTCTAATGGATGCGATGAGTTCTCTGCCCCTGCCAGGACTAAGAAAGAGTGTGGGATTTTTTCTCTTGAGACGAGAGAACAATTACAACAGTACAATTGAAAAGATAGAGATTTTACACGAAAATTTCGCCGTTTGGCTTTGTGGACTTTTCATGATTTTCAACCAGCTATTGCAGTTTTCTTTGCTTGGAAAGATATAACAAAAGTTTTTAAAACAATTCTACAAATAAATTCGGTTTCCAGTATGTCTAAAAGCCATATGTCTTTAGAATCGGTTCTTAATCGTTTTATACGGATAATATAATGAGCCATAAACTCTATCGTTTGTAACAAGAGGTGATGCATTGCAATTGCATGTGATCAATTTTACGAACAATAGGAAATTCCATGAAAGTTTTCAAAGCGCTCTCGTTCTCGAGACGTATGATTCTTCTACTGCGATTCGGAATGTACATGTAGTGGATGCACCATAGTGTGGTACTCTGCTGGAAGTTATATTCTAGAATCACTTTCTATTCATATTTACTTGCCATTTTGTATGTTTTTTTAATGCTTTTTAAAGCAATTTGAGATTTATATACTGATCACAAATGCATGGTAGAGAGAGCAGTTGTCAAAATCATAACCATGTGTTAAAAAATAATATTTTTTTTGTTAATTTCGTTTAATTTTTTAGAGATATTTTACGCAACGCAACCATGAATCTCATTTTCAACTCTTTCGAATATAGGTCATGGTTGAAGCTGAACAATTCTTAGTGCGGAGTAATTTGTACAACTAATTGCACAACCTTTGTCTAGCATCTAAAATTGCAACATCTCATCGCCAATACAGAAAAAAAGAATTAATGGATAACGAAAATATCGTTGAAAACCAATCAAGAAAGGCTCAGTGATTATCCTTGACCGTTCGTCGGGGATGTGCAAAATAGAATATAGCGAAGTGTGAGAATCCAGTCACCAGCAGGAAATTCCATAAATCTCTTATTCGCTAACATTCACCAACACCCATACCATCTGACCAACCATAAAAACGAAAAGCGTTAAACTACTGTGGGATAGTTTCTGCCGAGCGGTGCAGACAATTAACAGTTACATAATTAATGATCACGATAATTACGTTAATAGATGATGTATAATAAATCTATCCGCGTAATTCAACGCAATGTGCAAAATATCTGATCGAATACATATGGAAAGCGAAGTATTCTGTATCTGTTTGGTTGATTAATGATTTTAACATACTTCAACAAACTTGATTTTTGCTAAACTTTGAGATTCTAATATACTATTTTCTTCAGCATCATTGACTAACCATCAAGAAAGAATTCTTTGCTATGTTTTCCAACCATTTTTATGTATGATGACCGAGTTGAATCTTTATGTTGCCGAAGTTGAACATAACGAGTCCAACACGATCCGACCACGACCCGAACTCGAGTGATTTCGTTTTGTTCGTGGACACGTGGTTCGTGTTTGCAAAAGACCTTGACCTTGAGAGTGTTGTGATGGTGGTCCCGTTCCAGTTAACCGGTATCTATTGATGCTGCAACGATTATTGAAGTCAAGTATTAAAAACAAACTACTCGTGAAAATTGATGTTTTGTTTCGGTTTGAAACGCTTAAAGAGCACAATTAAGTATTTTGCTATAGAAAATGCGGAAACTTAACTTGAAATACTCTCCAAGCTTTTGATTACTACTTTTACATCGGATGGAAGGGAAAAGGGTGGATGAAAGAGGTTGAAGATTTTTTAGATGAACTTTACAACGCTCTAATCTGCAATATTTTAGTCTAATAAATCATCACACGAAATATGTTAAGCTAAACATAGCGATTGCTCTTTAAGGGGACTAAGCGTAAGCGGAATATGTTCCATTTTTTCGTTTCGTCTCATCACAGCACCAACCGAAGATGGGTTTAAGCTTTCTCGGCCGTGATTTTCTCAGAGTTTTCTTTTTGAGGCCGAGATTTGTTGTTAAGTGTTGCCCTGGTAAAGGTACTCCACGATCCGCGATTACGAACCCATATGTTTCCTGCCTCCCTTCTTTGAGCCATTTTTCGCTGCCGCTGCCGCTGCCGCCACCAACATACATGACCAACCATTATGGATTCATCTCATCAGCGCCAGCTGACGGTACCAACGCGGCTAAATGTGCATACTGGGGCGCGTTTCGTATGAACTTCTCAGATTAGCTGACGGAAATCAACGGGAGGAGGAAGATAGGCCCCTGGGAGAACGTAAGGAAAACACATTTTCGAGGTTAATGATGGAAGGTGGCCAGTTGCTGCAGGTCTTTCTTCCGATCTCCGTGCTCTGTGTCGGTTGGACACCAGCGGCAGTCTCGTACCTTCTTTTCGTTCATTACCATCTGCAGTACCTTGGGTAGAAGGTTTGTAATTTTACACACCTAATCGCCGCTAAATCAATGAACCACGAACGCACTAAATGTCGGTCTTTTTGGTCAGACTACGCTAGTACGGTACCTTTTGGGTCACCGGAGTGACTGTTCCTTACCTTACTCTGTTTGCAGGAGTAATTTTCACAGGCAATGTGTGGAAATCCACGGGAGCAGAAAAGATTACAACTTACATGTTGAGACACGTCGTCACGCGGTACCTCGGTGGGTTCGGTTTATAGACTCGAAGTTTCTTCAGGCAATTATCACCCGATCCGAGTATTGGGCACACCTCATTTTGTGAATAGAAGAAATGAAACACACCGCAGAGCAGCCTGGCAGCTTATTAGCAGGAACGACGAGAGTCTTTTGGGTGGCATTGGCCTCGCCATGTTGTGGCCCCAGAACGACCATGAATCGCCGTAAACTGTGGTAGTTCTTGGCTCAGCGCTATAAATTACACATAACACTGTGTGCTGCTTCACTTTCCAATGACGAAAACTCTGATAAAATGATCACAGATTGGAGCTAAAAAGGGTTGCCTAACCAAGTACCCTAGAACGACGCGTTTGTGGAACAGCTCTACGTTTTGTGGCTTGTAGGTTTCGGGATCTGTAACTGCACAGAGACTCGAATCGTTTCTGAACTCGTGCCTTGCTGCAGTGCTCCATTACAATTCAAGGCACACGTACCGGCAGGCGTCGGGCTTGCAGTCAGGGTGATAATTGGTCCTAGATTGGACATCTTGAATTCTGCCATTTCGTACATTCTCTTTTTCTTTGCATACTCAAACTATTTTTCGGCATCCACTATCGCATGCGGGTGCTGTTATTTATGTGAAAGCTTTATTAACGTCTAGCTACATCAGCTTAGCATGGAATGTATAGCTGATGAGAAGCGAATATGGTGCGAAAATAATTTAGTTTTCTGTTACATGTTAGTGTATTTTATAGTCCCTTCGATAAGCACACTAGTGCTGTATTTATTCTTGCTGTAAGCTGTATATATTCTTGATTTCTTCAATAGTCATGCTGCTTTATTAATAAAATAAAATCTACGTTTGCCTTATAAGATAACGCCCCATATTAATTCCCTATATAGATAAGGAAAATAATCAAATACATGTTAAAGGTCAACAGGAAATACGTGTAAAAGGTAATACACGATATCTGGCAGCATTCTTTCGGTTGTTCTAGTCTCACATTGAAAGGATCGCCATTTACTTTCAAAATATATTTCACTAGTTGTACCTTACAATATGTTGTGACTTAAACTATTTTCTGTTTTTTTGTTCAAGCAGAACACCACCAAGATATCACCATCGCCACATCTGCTGTGTGTTGTTTCGAATGCTATGCGCCCTCTGGGATACTTGAACTCCAGCCCCTGGCTGCCGCTCATAGAGAATGGTAATCGACATCTGCGTGGCACAGATTGAATTTCATTGATCCAATTTTATTTCATCTCTTTGTTGTTTTATGAATAATGCTTCTGTCTATAGAATCGTGGCATAAAGCTGTCTTTGCTGCCAATCCATCTTTTTGCTACAACTTCACGTTTCTATGCAGGATGATAAGCTTATCAGAAGGAAGCACGTGAATGGTAAAATCGATGGGTTTCAAGGAAAAATAGAAACCGGAACTAAGCACATGCTTGCCTTCGGATAAAGCAAAAAAAAAAACAAAATGCTTTAGATTTGCATCCCTCGAAGAGAGATATTGTTCTTTCCGATTATTGATTCCTTCATTTTCAACCGAAATCCCGGATTTCGATTTCTGATATCATACCTTTCTGCATGCAGGTGAACGTCTAAGAGATTTCTCACATAAAGCTCCCAAAATAAAATCCTGTGAATGGTGCTTCGAAGAAAGACTCATGTATAGCATCTTTATTTTTCATTTTTATCACTACTAGCTTTCCAATCATTCGCATAAAGCTAACTTAAATCAGGGCCACGGACACGAAGCAAGCAAGAGCAAATACGTTGTAGACGGAGAGATGCGACGCTCGTGCTTTGGATGCGATGAGGAAGAGCTACATATGAAGATGCAACCCTTTTTTGTTTGAAAGGATTCTTTGCCAAAAACGGTTATCCTTTTTTCGATATGGTTTTGTGCATCCAAGAAATGAGGGTATAATACGCAGCACATTTTTACTCTACCACCACATTGCAATGCTATTGAATTCCAAAATTCTGTTCTTATAACATAAAAGAGCACAGATATGTGTTGGTTGGTGTTTTGTAGTAAAGTCAGTGATTGATTTTCAATACCACCTCCTATCATCAGCTCGTAAGGCAAACTTAAACGCAAACCAAATCAATCTCTCCTTATGTGACATCAACAAGAATCTTTCGAGCATACGGAATAAGTAGATTCAATGAATTCTTCAAATCCCATTCTCGCAATCCATTTCATAGTCGAGTGTTGCTATCATCAGAGCGGCATGAGCAGATTAAGAAGCGTATTCAGTCTTCGGTTCAAATCAAACCATGCGTGCAAAGTGAATTGCCGACGAGCTATTGAGCGAATCAATCTGTCAAGCGGAAAAATTGATTTGCTGCATATAATTGCTGGTATCCGCAAGTAGATGCTCTATTTACATCACGGTTATCATCTTATGGAGCGATATGCGGTTGCCTTGATTGTCGTTGTGGGTCAATCGGCAATCGTTGTAAGGGCAATCGAATAGAAATTCCATATTTAATAACACGCTAATGATTCTTATGTGTTCAACTTCATGTCATACCTTTTCATTGCCATTACTTCTACCATGTCTGGTGTAATATACAGTTTCAATGAAACAGCAAGATAAATCCATATTATTCAAATGGCATATCATCGTATCGCACTGCTGATTATGCGATTTTACGCGACAGATGAAACCATAAACCAACACTTACACGAAACTATCATCATCACTAAACCGTGATTCATGCCATGATTTCCACTGCCGGTTGTAGCGACAGTAAATAGTGCGTTTAGTAAAACAGTCACATTCTTGAATTATTTCGTTTACATGCTCCAATTGCTTACGGTTTGTCTTCGGCATCTTGGCGGATAGGTTTCTTCTCACATTCCCTGTGCCAAGATGTCCTCTAACACAACTCGCCCGGAACTGTACGTGAGCATGTTCATTGCTTGCAGCAGCAGTTGGGTGCAGTTTCACGGTATCAATTTCCTAGCAAAATGAAGATCTAGAGCAAAAGAAAACCGATTCTCTGTCTCTGTTCAGAAGTATGGCATCAGAGTATTGCTGCTCAAGAAAATAAGAAAGTTTTTCTCTCTCATTTATTTCACATTACCACATCGTATTAAATAAAACTACAAGTAGCGAAAATTATCCACAATTCACAAACCATTTTCAATAACAGAAGTTTTGCAGATTTGCATGTTCGCATATACTTATTTTGCGTCTAGCCATGTTATCATCCCAAACTATAAAACTGAAGAAATTTCGCATTAAAATATAGACAAATTCCGCCAAAGCAATTATAGCCTATTTTATCAGCTCGTGATTAGCTGACTCCGTCGCGAAGTAGTAATGGGAAATGCTGGAAACTCGTCTACGATCTATAATAGGTGAAAAATAACAATCGACACGGCATTACAAAACCGAAACAGTAACGGTTCATCATCGAGATCATCATCATCATCATGATCTAACCACCAACAGCTTAATTCGTACTAATTTCGATGTTGAAATCGAGTTTTCCTTCCAGGGTGTTCGATCGCCTATCCAAAATATCTCATCTTTGCCGTTGCGAAAGAGGAATTGCAACAGTGCATTGGAGTGAACTTGTTCCACAATAATTTCCTTCTTCACGCGTTATGCAAAAAATAGTGCAATTTACTTGCACATTTCCTAGAGAAATCACCTGAGTGATGCTTTTATTCCAACGTTGCTATACGATGCCTTTGTAATACCAATACTGAAGACGTTCCACGTTCCTTTTTCTCAATCTTCTGCCCACGCATGTACCCTTCCACCAGTGTGCTCGTCGATTTTTGATTGAAAATCCATGACATACATACGATACGATTAAAACGTTTTCTTTGATCA
>NC_064877.1:44965000-44967500 GCF_943734665.1 Anopheles aquasalis
AACAAACGGTCAAACGGTTCCGTAGCAGGATGAAAAGCACTTTTCTTAAAGAATTTGTGAGGCATCGTCTTGGAGCTGCTCGCACCTCATGAATAATCTTTTCTTCTCAACACATTTTCGTCATGTTGTGGGACATTATTCCTTTCTCACGAGGTACTAAAGAGACAAAAGGCTGTGTAATGTTGCTTCCGCCGAGACGTATAGCAAACAGGACATTATTAGCTCGCATCGGCTTACACAGGATGTCTGTAGTTTTCATTTTTGTTTTGATTTTTTTCTTCAATACGATAACTCTTCCAACGGTTTTCGCTTCTGGGCTGTTGAAATAGGATGGATTTTGATTCATCTCAACATAGCCTGAGCCCAAGTCTTACTGTGGTGGACTATGGAATCGACCCCGCCTCAACCAACCAACGAGTATTTGAAGGGTATCCCCGAGATGCATGCACACGTTCATCTCTAAATGGTAAAGGGACGAACAAAATAAACGGAGGGAAGAAATCATAACAAAGCAGATGACCGCCTGACTCAGGTGGAACCTGATCGTTTTTGTTCTCTTCCGATTAATGGGAATGCGTAGCTACCTTCACGATGAAGGGTCTTTCACATGCTCAGCGAACCCTAATCGAATATCTTGTGAGGCAGTTTGTTCGGCTTCTTTCTTGAAAAATCAACGACATATGGTAGACGGATGTAAGGTGACCGAAGGTGGACGATGAAAGTCAACCTGCTGGACATCAACCGTCGTCAAGGTGTCGATTTGTGAGTGCGAGAAGACGTCATACTGTAGACGAGATACTGTTTCATCTTTTTTATTTTTTACTTATTCGTATAAACTGTTGGTATCATTTTTGTGGTTAAACAGTTTAGCTCAAAAGAAATTTCTCGCATCATATATTTTCTACCCACTTGAAAAGAACTAGGCACTGTCCGACGTTTTACAACGAACATCAATTTTCAGAAGGCAGTTCAGTTTCAATGGTCTAATTAGAATGAACGCCTGAACGTTGCTAGAAGCGAACATTTGCTTTTATGTTATTTTTTACATTTTTATGACTGCCTTTGGTGTTATTTTTCTCATATGATGGACGATTCTACGGAAGCACCTCCACTGGTAAACTAAAAAATCTCGATAAACGAGAAACATCTGAACATTGACAAAGATGGTGGCCAATGTGATAATGACACAATAAAACCGTCTCTCTAATGATCTCGACATTCTCAAAGATGTTCAGCATAACCAAAGCAAACGAGCACAAGTATGTTTTCGATGTGTCCTACGTCCCAATCACAAAACCTGCCATAAACACCATATTCTTTCTTCTGTTGCGTAGTCATTAAACGACATAGTAATTTGCAAACACTTTTATGACGATTCAACGACATCGGAGTTCGTCAACAACGCTTTACAGAATGAATGGTTGAAATGGGCGTCATAGAACACCACTAGCTTACAATAAAAATGTGGGCTACAATTGAATGATTTTGGCTGTTTTCCCCACTAACATAAAAACTTTTTCAAGGATTCAAATGACAGTTTAAGAAGTGTATGTTACCTACATAAAAACCGACCCAAGAGCACTTGTTCTTAAACCATCACACCAAGGGCCAACGGATACGAGTCATAAAAGTAGACCTCATGGTTGGAATACAAATCAATTTCCGATCATCACATCGCATTCGGCTGCTCTTTAATATGGACCACTAAAGGCGAACGATGGCTGAATGGTAAACTTTTTGTATCAAAAGCCTCTAGAGTTCGACCGCGGCCATTCGACTATTCCAAAATGACCATCTTGTGAACAGTGGAGTGTGATGCAGAAAAGTATTTCAAATGCAACCAGCACATTCTCGGAGCCAGAACCTTCCACATAGAAACGAAATGTCGAATACAGTCGGGATGCAACGTGACCAGACTGGAGTGGTTGTGTCAATCGACTACATCAACTACAACTACAACTTCAATTTTTAGAGGCTATCTCTGCATGTTTCTTACAAGCTACTTCAAAGCTGCTTCTTGAACTACTCTGAATTAGTCTCTGGTCCGAAAGTTGGGGTTTTTGCTAATAAATGTGATACAGTGAAAAAAAAAACTGTAAACAAATCAACAGCTTTAACAAAATGATGTGGGCATGCAAAACATGAAATGTCTAAAGCGTGAATGTTAACACCGACTGCTTTATGATTTCTTTTTGGATTTCAACTAGTGCATAGCGAATTGCGCAGTTTCACTGCATTTTCTCTTCTTCCGTATAGCACCGTTGCTGCCACTAGAGTTCGATGATGCGGATGATGTTTCCCAGTGGGAAGCGTCCGTAGTGCAGCTTGGTAAATTGAAAATTATGATGCAAATTCTCTCTGCTCTTCTTTGGGACTTAGCATTGGTTGAGGCAACATGTTGTTAGGTTCCCTTTATTTTTACTTAAGCAAGTTAATGGTTTGCCTCGACCGTTAGTCAATCATGAGAACGGATCGAGAGAACAAAATGAATCAGAAGTCT
>NC_064877.1:44975000-44990000 GCF_943734665.1 Anopheles aquasalis
TTTATATAATCTGCTTTTTTAACGTTACGTTTAACGTTAATAAAGACGTGTTACATTATATTTTTGTTTTTGAACTCTATGCAGAATATATCTTTGATCTACCATCGCAGACATAGGTCATCCAGGATAGGCAAAGGTTAATGAAAGTTTGAAAGCAACGAGCTTGCAGTGAATTCGTTACTTGTTCATGTCGTGGATCTACATAGAACATCTTCTCACATGGATAATGATGAGTATGTATAATTGATATCGGCGGTAAAGTAGGCTAAGCCATGAAAATTTCATTCAGCTTTGCTTGCGGCTACTTTCCTATTCAGGAACAGGTGTTTTTATGAGCGGACGTTATTTAGAGCACCACAACCAAGCTTTTCCACACGTCAACTCAATGAAATGAGTATCATCCACCGGAAGCAACCTGTACTGGGTCACAAGGTAGATCAAAGTTATTAAACACTACTAAACCTTCATCCGCAAGACAGAAGGATACACATGTCTTACTAGTCATACTACTAGAACCTTCTAGTTAACTAGAAGGGGCTCAAAATCAATATTTAAAGAAACAACGGACAAACGGATAAAAATGATAGTTCAAGAAATGCATGCTTTCTACGCATTTGAATTTAACAGTTTTAAATTTAAGTCATACCAGAAGCTTATTGATTTACTTGGGTGCTTAAACATGAATAAAAAAGGTTGCTTTAGTTTGAAAACTCTTACAATGTAATTTAACTTGCCGTGAATTCACCGAAAATGCCGTAACGTCTAATTCTATCACCTATCAATTAACTCGTGCTCACCATGCTTTTTTTAAACATATATAATGAAGGCCGAGACGTATGTTGAATTCGTCCTCACTTTGTTTTGGTGATAAAAGCCAATTAAATATAAAGACATTTGTCTTACAATGTCTAAATGCTGCTCTACTTAGCATAGCTGATATCAAAGAAGACAGTAAGAATAGATTTTGAAAGCTAGAAAAGACGCTGGATAGCGGGCAAAGAGAGGCTTAATGTATTTTTGAAGAGAAGCGTAATCAAGTGCTTCAAAGTAATGCGCGCTATATGGTGAAGTCTTTGGTATCATAAATTCGAAGGATAGTACATCCAAAGCTGCAGTCCTGATGTTCAAGAGGAGTAGGAACCAAGGAGCAGTAAGTATCATTAGCATAAATCTGATTGAAGCATAGCAGAAAGCTAAGAAGCGCTTATTGTCACCATTGCCACCTAATTAGATAATTTGATTCTGCCTATTACTTCTTGTTTAATCTCCATATTCAATTATAAAACAAACCGATTTTGCACTGGATACATCAGTATATCTGGTGGAATTCTATAAGACCCAATGATTGATATTATGCGAAGCACATCATAAATACATAAAATACACATTACAAAAAATCATTTACACATTTCTAAGATTCTTTGATTTAGCATATTTTTAGTAGTAAGCGATACTAAATTATAATACTATCACCGAATTTCTTGGCTACACTTTATTTATTTTTTTCGTCAAACTTATCACAGGAAGGAAAGTTCTTGTTCCTACGAAGTAATAATGAACACAACGCATTGAGACACGATTTTTCGGGCTAGACAAAAGGGACCAAATAAAAAGCCAATTTGCTTGGCAAACTTTACTCGTAATTTCTCACGGGACTGTTGTTTCAGTTATTATGCCGATGTAATACCACTGTCCAAATGAATCCAGTCAACAAAAACACAGAGCAAATAAACTGAATTTGCACCTTTTCTTAGCGTTTCATTATTCATGAAATAAAATAGCCGCTATAAAACAGTAATCTTTCCGTGTTTTCTCCGGGGATACGAGTATTTTTCAGCATGGAGGCTGGATCTTGATGAGCCTAAAAAAGTAAAAACACTCGGAGCTCATATTTGGCTTTGAAATTAAAGTCGAAAAGATTCTTAGTATTAATTTACATTCCTAGCGAGTAATCCAGTGCTCAAACTAGCAGATTTGTGCTACGGAATCAACAAATTCTGGTTAAAAATAAGTAAAAATGTATAGGTACTTTATTCTGTGTTGACTTCTAGACAGAAATATGCTAGTGTGGTCGGTATGTGAGTAGTGCTAAATAATCTTAGTTGTAGATAGCTAATAGTCCTGATTTTTAGACGAGCATTAATAATTATTCACATTTATGTTATCATAATAGATAGAATGGTTCACTGTTTGAACACTTTATCATGCAATTTTAATCCATTTTCATCATCCATTACGAACACCTTTGCAATGCTAGCCATCGTTTAAATCAAATTGTTGATTATGGTCCATTCCAATGTATTTTAATACATTGTTGTTTGTTAATAAGTTATGATGGAATCCTAACAGAAGAATCCTAGCAAAAGTATTTTTGTTTTTGTTTATAGACAGGTGTTTCGTTCCTGTGCCACATTCCACTATCATTGAAGGGATTGGGCCCGAAGTGTGCCTTAAGCATTATAGCTTCTAGCCAATAAATGTCAGTTATCCATAATCACTTCAGATCTATCAGTGTAACTTTATGTTCGGGAAAAGGCACATATAATCAGGAGGTATTACCCTGGAAAAGTTTCGCTTCATACTCAAAGAGCAGCTTGGAAGCTATCGCAACTAAGTTCAGTGATTAATGGAAAAAAGTTGCTCTGTATCCTAAATTCACTTTCACTCCCTTCTTAATCTCAGAAGAGTTCAAGGTAAAAGAATTCAATGGATTCGTAGAACATTTAAAGTTCACAATCACATACAACACATTAGTACATTCAGCTATAATGACACTCTATCGTTTATGTTCAATTACACATGCTTGCATAATCAACCGAAATTAAACAGTTGATACCGATCTGTAATGCAAATTCAGTTACCAAAGTCATTCGAATAACTCACCTTTCTGCATGGAAAATTTGGAAAAAGCACTATCACTATCTAGATCTCGATTCTATCTCGATTGAAGGACTTAATCGTTATAGTTGGGAGTAAAATTTCGAAAACAAAAGATATGTTCATACGATAAACGGATAATTGACAGCCGTGCACTATAGCCATGGTCCTTCCAAAAAAATATATCCCGAATGAAAGCCATACAGTTTACTTTGTTTGATCCTCGGTCCAATTCGCTGGCCATGTAGTACATGCGTCAAACATATCAATACCAATCTGCTGATTGCTTGAGACGTGAATTGAGGTAGATGGCCTCGAAAACGGAACAACAATGCAATTTGGTCAGTGTAGTGGCCATGTACACTTCCTTTCTCCACTTGTAAAGCATAAATTAGTTTCTTCAGCCTAGTGCCACAGCCGAATTGTACTTGAGGCTTGGTTCAAGTACTTTCATTTATCACTCGTTTATTCGTACATAGCTAATTTTCATTTTTCATTCAATAACTATTTTCATTCAACACTAATTTTATATAAGTTTTTATGACGATAACATCGGGTTTTTTTAAGTAATGCTTATGCTGATTTTTTCCTTTTTAATTTTGACCGCTTTTTGTAGGTGAAAAATAATTTTATAAAAATATAAAATTAGGCACAAAATGCCCTGAACAACCTTCCTGGCTGTTAGTGCGGCCTTAGCCGTCTCGTTATAATACATATACGATATACTATAAATCGTAAAAGAAAATCAGTAGAGTTTCATTGTCAAAACGGGCTCTTGCTGATAATGTACCACATTCACATGCGATTTCTAACAGTGTATTCATCATACATCAAATGTTATGTGGTTTGTGGTTCCACATCAGTTTCATTTTTGACATTTATTATTCAACTTTCGAATGATTTATGTTATTGCCTTCTTGTACAATGCCCATTTAAAAAACCTCAAAGGATTGATGTAGTAACACGCTATCACGCACTTTGGACACATACCGCAGATGTACGGTAACGCCATAAAATGAAGGACAACGTTATCTAGAAAGAAACGATTAACCTTCCATGTGAAGCGAATCAATATTAAACAAGGCATGTTACGAAAAGCGAGTAAGCGATTTCAATATCTGAACCATCCTGTAAATCACCGTCGACATTGACAATAGATGTTTCATACGAATTTTTTCAAGCATATGCAGCAATAACTGATACATGGTTCTACAGCAGCTATGTTATGATCCAGAGTATAAGAATATGCAATAACACCTTGAGAAAGATGGCAAACGCAATTCCATAAATTGGGTTTCTACATGACGGTTTGTTCAGATCGTTTAGAAGCAAGTGAGATTATCACTTGCTTTTGTCACAACCACGATACGGCTTGATGCCGATCCAACGGTTTAAGCCAACGCAGCAAAATAAGAAAGAGCACAGTTCCTCTAATATCAACCACTCGCATTACTATGTCGGCGAGAAAGTGATTCGTACGATGAGCATCGAAAATACTGCTGAATTAATCTATAATTCTGAAATCATTGCAGCTAGATAACTTCGAAAATACATATCGTTGTAAATCACCTACTAGGGCAACTCAACATTATTCAATACATCGCTTTACCTAGAATATTACAGGCTACGATTGTTACGATAAGTATACGCCTATAAAATACTTATCGTAACAATAAGTAATATTTGACACATCGCTTAAATTAGTACCCTCAATCAAACAAAATAGGATTGGATTTATTGCAAAACGAATACGAAAGGAATGTTTCCTAACTCTTGGAATTCTATTCTCACTTTCGCTCTATAAAAGGCGTTGCATTGACACGAAGAAAGCACTTCCGGCAATTAAATGTTCAGAATGGTTTCCCCCGGTGCTCATTTACCATATGGCTTTTATCAATACTTATGTTATATGGGCTCACTGACCGGAAAAGTGTAATTAAACTCGCAGATGCCAAACATCTTAGCCCTTGCGACGAAAAGGAAGCACATATGCAGACTATGAGATGAAGGGGTCCATCCTAAATAACCATCAAGTCGAAATGAGATTGTTTTGATATATCTCTTCCGTTGCTTTCTTTTGGTTTGTTGTTGTAACAAATATGGCAATCCCTTGACCGCATTCAGAAGCCAATCCACGCTATTATGCTGCCTTTAGGCGCTAGCCGTGTAGCTCAATCAATTTCCTTTGTGAGGATACGTTTGTTTACATTCATGTCTGTTCCATAACTCTTGTGTCTTGTTGCGAACGACCTTTTTCTGGTACTGCAGAAATTTTGTTTGCCATTCAAAACCATTTTATTCGTTAAAATTGTAAGAAATTTATATAGAACTCGTATACATGTTTAAGACACTGTTCAGAGTATATAGAAAACGCATTTAACTTGTTTTATGTCTTTCAATCCAGAGCGTCCAGCTTATTTTTAAAAACATCGTTTGCATCAATTCAATAAAGGCGCGTCTATGAAAATACACTATTAAGGTTTTTGAAGATGTATTAATTGTTCAAAATATGTATTGCAATATGATTGTGGAATCAAACTCTCAGCTATTCCTTATCTACCTCACGTGGTACTAAATATTGTACTTATCTTTGTTGTCAAAAACTATGATAAGATTGAGTCGATTCCATCAACATTGTCCTACGAAATAAACAGCAAAGGAAAACGAACGTGAAACACACTTTTACCAAGCGAAGCATGCAAAGAAACAACTCAATGGACACATAGTTCATGCGTGTAGATGATACACATTGTAGCTCATCCTTAATCTAGTTTCATGCTCAACCGCATCTATGTGCTACGGTGTTATGAAAAATGCACCATGACTGCGTCACTAGCGAAGCAGTATCTGCATTGGTATCAGTAGACATTGGTAGTACCAACATTTCTTGTTTGTTTTTTTTTTTCGCTGTACATCGAGTTTAGTAGTTGTTCCATTACAGTAGCATGCATGCTTCAGAAAACAGCTGCTATTGCTTGTTACTTCTTATCATATCCTTTTTTGTTATTCAAGAACCGGAGCGGATGCTATTATTAAATACGAAAAAAAAACTTAAATACGAAAAATATACCAAACATTACCATTTGGACTTCACAGGTTCTTATAAGTTTTTATTTTCATGAAACCCACATTCGTTTCGGTCACAATGTTTGTTCCCACCCACAGAAAATCAATTCATCGTATCTCTAGCGACTATTTTCCATTTCATTGGAGCTTGATTTCAAACAGTTGAATAGCAATTAATCGTAGAAATCTCATTAATCTCCTATTGATCGCATTTGTTCAAGACTACTGAATCAGGATAATTTAAAGTAGTCCCGCTATCAATATTTCATTGTTTATTTTATATATTGCTCTAAAATGTTCAATTAGGTACGCACTGTTTCAATTTCATTCTTATGCTAGGACACTAAACATAACATACATTTTAGAAGGTAAGGCTAACGTTGAAAATTAACACAAACTACTTTCCGATGTTAAGTTTACGTGCCACTTATACGATAGGACGAAACAAGTTATCGATCCAAACACCGAAGTTTATTCAGATGCCGTTGCTTTTCGCAGTGACTAAACAACATAAATTGCGTTCATCCTTTGCCCTAGGAAACTGTAAAAGCACAGTCTGCTTTCGTATATTAGGATATTTACCTTTAGTCATCGCACAGTACGCCCGGGGCAGTTTGTTCAGTGTAGATCCCTATGTCAAGGCTTGTGACACTGGCAAGACATGGCAAGGCAAATGATGTCACAGATTCAGGCACTCTTATCCGATTTAGCAGGGATCCGGCGAATGTTTACACACAGAAGCTCCAATGATTTAATTAATTTAATAGTGTTGGTGTTAAAAAATCGAAAATATTCTAACGTAAACAGTCTTACAGGCGAGGAAAGGTTGCACTGAACGATCCGTTGAATATTATTCTTATGCTTTAAAATGGGTATCGTGACACACTGAACAACTATTTGAACTGGTTAACTGTTTAAACTAAGACCCTTTCATGTACCCTACCTTGCTCATTGTTTTGTCCTATTGCGGCTGCTTTTTGGTTGATTTTCCGTGTACAATAAATTGATTCTGAATCACTGCATAACCATGCATCTCTTTCTCTTTACGTATGAAATCATTTGAATCTTATTCTATTGATATTATAATTCACATTGATTGTTTATAATCTTTTTATGAGCTAGAAAGTCAGTTCGCTACGCATGACAGAACATTCAAGAGGTAGTCATCTTTCGTTTCAAGCTAGGAGGAACTTTTGCTTCGGACATCAATTTCACTAACTATTTCATGAAAATTTCGTTCATTCTTGGTATAATGTTGCTAGCTGCCCATTGTACAGAACACTGGAAAATTGGAACGCCAATCGAAAGACACGCTCGTATTAAATACTATCCATAATTTCCGCACATTGCAGATGGACGAAAATCTACAATGAAAGATGATTGAAAAATGCGAAAACAGTAACATAGCTTCAATGGAATAATATGCTCATAGTAGTATTACCCACCTTTTTGATATTTGATTTTTTTTTCTCCGCTGGTAACATTTCCCGAGTTGATGAAATTAATATCATACAAAAAGATAAGTACTGTCTTCTTTTAGTGCGTGGGGTCGGATAAATCCATGGTATAGATACTTCGTTATGATGTGATGTATGGTATGATAACATATTTTATAAAGCATCCTCCGAAAAAAAATGGTTGACGCAACCAGGTTGGGAAAATAATTAGCTGTCTGACGGGCATAAGCCATTTTTACGAACAATGTCGAGGACACATGATACGGCCAGTAGCTTGTTTCTAAATACATGAATAGATGAAAAAACACCTTTGATCCCATTTTTATGGGAAAGTATTGTATTGGAACATGCAGCTGCATGCGTGGAATAGCATACCTCCATCTATTCATACAACTGCTTTTTGTGTGCAGATAGAAAAGTCATTATAAATGTTATTATAATCTTTTACGCAAATCAGGAACACACACTCAAAATAATCTTTCAAAAACCAGCAACACTACCGCGGATTAGAAGCCTTCCTTAATTCCAAATGCGTATACTTGCGATCATAAAAGGGTGGTCTCGTCTCGCAAATGTTTCATCGGCCTTGTGCTGCGTGTGATGTTCTACTACGACATCGATGATGTTTTTCAAGGAAAGCCAAAGGTTTTTCCGAGTTTGCCGTCGGATTGGTTCGGCTAAGTTCGTAACCAAACACGAACGTCCTGTCTCTCAATCGAATAACATAGTCAAAGAGAGGGAACAGCATATCAAAAAGTCTCGTTTGTACTACTATCATTGTTTCGGTCGCCCTTCGATGAGAAGCACGCCTCGGTTTAAAGTAGCTCTTCATGATAGCATGTCGTTTTTACGTAGCGCACGGAAGGTAGGTCAGCCTGTGTTGTGTTTGTGAAAGAAGGCGAAAAGTGTCGATATCCCCAAACAAGCTATGCGTAGTCAAACTCGCATATTAAATCACAAGTATCGATTCAGCTGTTTGAAAATAAGTTCCCAGATTCTATTTATGTTCATATTGTTAACAAAACAAAACTATTTAACCAAGATCTATCTGGAAATAATAAGCAGCATGCAATGAGTGCTTAACTTGTGTTGTTGAGTATTTCCATATTAATATCACTTAGCCATTCACTCACGATTCACCAAGAGATTGTATAGCAGAAAATTTAAAGTATCTCGATCGAAGAGCCCTCTTGAGCGGAAATAGTTTTCAAATAGTTGCACAAACTCTTTAATTGCATAGGTAGATACTAGAGGAATGGAATTCTAGAAAAAGACCGAAGAGATAATGGAATGAAAATTGCCGACACTTTGAAGCTTTGTCTTTGTAAATGCATTACTCAAGTGCTACGAGCATCCGCATGCAGAAGTTAGTGGTCCATCGCTCGATTGCTTAGTAAGATCAACGTTAAATGTTAAGTGGCATTGGTTATGCACACTGTCCAGAGTTATTACAGTACCAGCGTGTTTTCAACGGAGTGGCCATATCGTGGGTAGCAAGAAAGACAGATTTTCTCTGCTTCAGTTCATCGTTTCACGTTTAAGCCTTTTGACACACAAAACACAACCAATTATTTTAATGAGGGATGCTGCAAAATAGAACAATTTGCCTCTTGTTTTAGCGAACTGAGAAAATTTCTTAAAGAGGATGTAACGAGCAGTCTAGAGTAGTTATAGGGTTAAACCGATGATTTAGTAGATGCTAGATATACACTAAGAATAAATCAGCATCGATGCTACTACAACATTGCTTTGCGAGACATACTGTTTGTTTCAGATCGAAGAAGAATGTTTTGGTTGAATCCCATTAAGTCTTTACATGAGGCTCCTTAAGAACCAACATCTTTTACGAGGATGGTTTTTTCTTCCATGTTCATTTTATGAATTAAAATGCACCTTAAATACATCTTCCATTAGATCAATACAAGTTCCATATGGTTGTTACATGTGTATATTCATTTTACATTTTAATATCTTTTTATACAAAGAGGAAGGGTTTACTCATTGCTTTACAACATGAATCTATTATTGATTGTAATGTCAATGGATTAATTAATGGAGCTACCAATTATAATTTCGAAAGTCTCGCATCAATTTCGTGGTTTATATGGTTTACTATATTTATCCCAAAAATTGAAAGTAGGTTTTATCCTCCTTTAAAGCGTATAAAGAGAGGCTTCGTGACTTTCTACGACGAATTTTAGCAATCACACGACGAAGACGAAGTAATCAACATGACGAGAAACTAAATGAGAAAAAGGCTTTTCTTGTGTTATCCTAACCCAATTTTATATGCAAAGATGCTATCAATCTATAACATGATGTTTGTGTTGTAGGTCACAAACACGATTGACTTGACGATTTGCAGCTTTTTAGAGTTTTTGTTTGATGTAGTACACAGGTGGTTATTCTCGTTCGCGAAATAATAATAAGTACACATTCCATGTTCTACATGCGAGGGTATGAGCAATGGCCATTTATGGTGCGGTAGGAATAGTTCTGTCGTCTTGGTCTGCCACGTGGGATTGCCTAGATTAGATGATACGAACAACCCAGTACTCTGTTTCCGTCTGCAGTGCGAGCGATTATAACAATGGTTATCCAAGCTGTTGTCTCTATCGATACAGTTGATAGGACGTATCCAGTAGCGTAAAAGCCGCAGTGAGTTATTAAAAACGCGTTTATCATTTCAAACTGTTGTACAAATGGATCAATTATGATCAATCGCTTCTTAATTGGTTTTTTTTAAATCACGGATTTCCATTCCCTAAAAGACTGCAGATGCAACCATTTGACGTACTTTTGATGGACATGGATAGATTATACACAATTCCTTGCCGCGATTGATATCAGTTATCCACATGTGAGAGTATTTGCAAATTTTGCCAGCAGCTGCTGCTGAATAAATCGGACCAATGCCATACTCGTTGGGTTCGAAAACAGAAGGCATCTGGTGCATATTGACCAACATAAAAAACGAATTCATCATTCCATCATATCACACCTGATTAATCTGACGTCAAAAAGGCACCACAAAGGGACGAATTGTGTATTTATTCTTATAAACCCTTATCAGCTTCTGCTTGTTTCAGTAACCTTATCAAACCCACCTCCACGATCTGAAAACGACTCCACGGCAGGGCGTAGGTGGTCCCAACAGACCAATGAGCGAGTGTTTGCTGTTCAATGATTCGAATGACAAACTCAAAGGGGGACCGTATGATTTAATAGCTTCGCGTTGTTCGTAGAATCCAACCCTAATCGATTGGGTGCCATGATCGCGAGGTTCCTCTTCACTAACGAAACCCTCAATACTCCACCAACGAACTTCCGGTTGTTGCGCATTATATTATTGTTTGTTCTTTCTGCTCTCTATTGTCGTTTGTGTCAGTCACATCTGCCAACATCAAAGGGCTACTATACTGCTGTAGTTTGATTCTCTTACCTTTCACGTGTCTCTAGTATACAACTCACGGACGCACCCTTTCAACATTCCTCATCTTGTGACCCTCTTTTTAGTGTTTCTCTCCACATGCTTTTGACCATGTGTAACGTCGGTGTTATTTGCATTTCAATAAATATAAAACACTCACATGACGGCGTTACCGGGGTTACCGATTAGCATTGACCTCCTGTAGAGCAAAGCGATAGGGGTCCGGTGCGGGTTCATGCTGATGCAGGTGAGCTGTGAGAACCAAATAAATAAAAACCAGTGGACGTGACAGATATGATGGCTATTGGACGATAAATTGAACATTCGAATAAAATCGCTTGGATGATTTTAGTTATCAAAATCCTTCTTTGCAGTCATTGATAGACGTTTGTCGTACAACAGGTCATGGAAAACTACACAGCCTTTGTCAAATGTGTTGGAATTGCCGTGTCCATTCATGGTCGTTTTGGTTTCAATGAATTTGGCTGAGCTGTAATGAATGCTCATCTCATCTGAATTGAATCATGAGCAAGTGCTTTCGAAAACATGGATTTTTTGTAAACAAGTTAATGAGTAGTTCTTTAATCTACTATCTATGAGTATTAAAAGTCTACTATCTTGATTTTACCATCAATATTAAGTTGATAGTGAGGCATGGTTGATAACTGCATATAATCAGATCATTGTAAAAACTGGAAACGAAATGAAAAAAATCTTCTTTAGGATTATAGATCTTGCTTTCATTTAACCTGCTCTAGGATTTCGCGATATTTCACTGCACGGGGCATAACCCACACCATCCAGAGAGGCGAGCACCGAAAACATAAATATTATATTAGCCGTGTGTAAATATGAGAAATGAAATTGAATTTCCTGTGGAGAATGAACATACCGCGTTCGCTGGGTCTTGAATCTATGAGAGTGATGGCGGTTGTTCGTGGCGCCCTAGTACAATTTTGTATTACGAACCCACAAATGAACGTGGCTTGGATTGCGTTGGCGCTATCCACGCACAACTTTCAGCGGAAGATTATCCAACGCGCGGTACTAAGTAAATATCAGCTTAGACATTGCTTTTAAAGACGCGTCCGGTCACAGCACTAGACCTTTGCCATTGGGTCGATGGGCTCTGTGTAAAACCAGAAGGACGAAAGCAGTGGTCAACAAGCCTCGTTAGGCATCCTTTTAACCTTTTTTGGTAAATATCAGCGAGATGAATGCTAAAACAATAATTACACTTCAGCGCCTCTGTGTCTCTGAGTGGCGCTCAGCGTAACATTTTAATTATGGCCACCCAACAACCTACGAGGCTACAAAAGCTCGTTGGATTGTGTGAGTGTTTTGCCAACGGAAGTGACCCATCAGCTGAGTAAGTTGACATAAATCAATGTCGCGTGGGATCGCAAGGAGAGAAGGATGAAGGAGGTAAATTTGTCATATCAAGACGGTAACAAACGGTCAAACGGTTCCGTAGCAGGATGAAAAGCACTTTTCTTAAAGAATTTGTGAGGCATCGTCTTGGAGCTGCTCGCACCTCATGAATAAACCTTTCTTCTCAACACATTTTCGTCATGTTATGGGACATTATTCCTTTCTCACGAGGTACTGAAGAGACAAAAGGCTGCGTAATGTTGCTTCCGCCGAGACGTATAGCAAACAGGACATTATTAGCTGGCATCGGCTTACACAGGATGTCTGTAGTTTTCATTTTTGTTTTGATTTTTTTCTTCAATACGATAGCTCTTCCAACGGTATTCGCTTCTGGGCTATTTTAAATAGGATGGATTTTGAATCATCTCAACATAGCCTGAGCCCAATTCTTGCTCAAGGGACGAACAAGGTAAACGGAGAGAAGAAATCATAACAAAGCAGATGACCGCCTGACTCAGGTGGAACCTGATCGTTTTTGTTCTCTTCCGATTAATGGGAATAAGCAGCTACCTTTTAGCATGGAAGGTCTTTCACATGTTCAGTGAACCATAATCAAAAATCACGCTAGTCCGTTTGATAGGCCTCTTTCAGTGAAAATACGTGACCTTTCGTTCTTCGGGTGTAAGCTCGTATAGGACCGTATAAATTGTTAGTATCGTTTTTGTGATTAAACAGTTTAAGAATTTGCTTATCAAATGACTACATCCCTAAAGAAGGTAATGCATCATATGGTTGCTCACAACCTTTGACTACAAATCTTTGACCTACAGACAGTTCTGATACTGCCCAAGGGTACGAGTCATAAAAGTAGAGCCCATGGTCGGAATACAAATCAATTTCCGATCATCACATCGTATTCGGCGGCACTTTATTCTGGACAGCTGGTTGGCATACGATGACTGAATGTTAAACTATTGGTCTCAAGCACATCCTTTCGCACGCCTGATATGGCCATCTCGTGAACAGTGAAGTGTGATATGGAAAAGAATTTCAAATGCAACTTGCACATTTTGTTCATCGCGGTGCCAGGACTTTCTACGAAGAAACGAATAGTCGAATACAGTCGGGATGCAACGTGACTGGACTGAAGTCTGTGTGGCAATCGACTACAGGGAACCAGAATCTTCAGTTTTAAGAGGTTATCGCTGCATGTTTGCTATTTCTAACTAGCTGCTTTTTAAGCTTCAACTACTCTGAATTGGTCTTTGTTGCAGAAATTGGGCTCTTTGACCACGACTAATTTACAATAAGTAATTGCCATTTTGATATTAAGAAGAAGCAATCCGATTACTCTGCTATGCTAGTAAATGTATAAAAATAAACAAATCAACTGCTTTCACACAATGCTTAAAGCGCGAATATTAACACCAACTCCTTTTATTTTTGCGTTTATTTGCGTAGTTTCGCTGTATTTCCTCTTCTTCCAATGCACCGCTGCAGCCACTAGAGTTCGATGATGCGGATGATGTTTCCCAGTGGGAAGCGTCCGTAGTGCAGCTTGGTGAATTGAAAATTATGATGCAAATTCTCTCTGCTCTTCTTTGGGACTTTGCAATGGTTGAGGCAACATGCTGTTAGGTTCCCTTTATTTCTACTTAAGCAAGTTAATGGTTTGCCTCGACCGTTAGTCAATCATGAGAACGGATCGAGAGAACAAAATGAATCAAAAGTCTCCGTTAATCTGTCTTTGGAAAATAATATCCAGCATTATGACCACTGGTGCCTTGATGGTTGATCTTCTTTACACAGATTTGTGCCACTGCCATCGTCTCTAAAGAAAGAAACATAAATTACTTCACACAGAATTGTGCACTTGATGCAAAGTGAAGCAGTGTAGAGGCATCGAAAGGTACCGTTTGGTGGGTCCCAAGGTGACGATGCTTATCGTGGTCTGGTCTAGGGTACGTTGGGGGTACTTCAAACTCGACGACGATCATTGCAATCTGCGGTCTCTGCATGCACGCCTGCCTCCAGTGAAACGTGCACTTCGAAGGAATGGGAAACAAAACCGGATTGCAGTGGCCACAGTAAAATGGTAATGCACCGTGCAGCATCATCTCTGGAGGCACAGTAGGTACCATCGTAATTGACCTTTGCAAACATTGGAAATGGTGTACGAGAAGCGGACACTGACAGCGAAAATGTCCGTAAAGCAATCAGCCAAAGCATCCTCCTGGACTAACGCTGGGCCATCTCTTGGGTGAGTGTCGTCTCCCTCGTCGTTTGGAGCAATTCACTCTCCTTCTGCTTCTCACCGAGTTAAAAAGATTGTTCTTCGCTAACGGTGAAGCGAGCAGACCGGGACAGTGTTGACTTTGTGTTGAGTTTAAGGCAAAAAGGAAAGGTTGGAAAGCGAAGAGACTCGGAAATCACGGAGAGTTGGATGTTTAAATTCAAACAGCATGTTTAACCTCAGGTTAAAATCGAAATTGCAATTTCTTTCTACGAATTCTGTCATTTATCAAAGGCCTCTCACATGCAACACAATGAAGCTTTTGGAAAGTAATGCGCTACGAGTAACACGGATGGCTTTATTCTTGACTTCAATATCATCATTCTCTTCCTCAGCGGCTTGCTCAAGAGACGTGACATGGTAATCGATACGACGGAAGCTTGGAGGATAATACCAGCCCATCCCATATTGTCATGATCTGTCGATTCAAGAAGTATTCTCTTTTTAGTCATCATTTGTTTGTTTTGAAAATACTGCTTCATCCTCACACAGATGAAGAGCATAAT
>NC_064877.1:44992500-45012500 GCF_943734665.1 Anopheles aquasalis
CGCCTCTTAATGTATCTCATGTAATCAATCCATTTTTGCTTTACAAAAACGTTACGATGATGAAAAACAAATATTTCCATAAGGATAAACATGAGGATTCTGCCTGTAATTCAGCTAATTTCAAAATTATCATGGATGAGGATTCAATAATAGTGTGGAGATTGCTTTTCAAATTTCATGTTGGTCAGGCTGGTTAGATGTGACTAGTAGGGTTGAGATCATTAGGAAATGCTATTTGATGACCAACCTTATCCAGCTCAGTTCCTTTTAAATTCAAACAAACTAATTAGCGTCAATTCTTAATTACGATTGACGTTGCACTACAGGGAGTGCATTTTATAACGGAACGTTCAATACCAAATCATGGATTAGAATATCTGTTGAAATTATGAATCTTCTTTCCAAAGAACAATAACACGAATTTCAAATATTACAAACTTTTCTTCTCATTATTTACAAACTATTTATCTTATTTTTCGTATAGTTTAAGCTTACCATTCAGTTTCAGTGTATTCAGCTTCCATTGTATCTTTTTTTTGTAACTCTAACGACGTAGAAAAATCTGTTGACTAATATCCTATCGCATTATTAGCCGTTAATTTAACTTGACTCATCTTGACCACCCGATGAGCCGTTTTGATATGTAATATGAGAAATGTCCAGAGAACGGTAATAAAATAGTTCGATTTGGAAGCAGTGTTGACAGTCGCTTCGTAGCACGACTAATTAACACCATGGGACATTGACAGATCATTCAAATAAAATATTTCAAAATTGACCACCATCAATTGGGAAAGACTAAGATCATTTGATGCAATGATTTGTTACGACTAAGGCCCAAGTGTTTTTGAAAACCCACATTTGTAGGCTGCTCATAATGTTTCAATAGTTGTATTTTCAATGCAATTTTATTTTTATGCAATTTATTATATTATTTAAAATATTGGAAACATAAGCTTCATTTTTCTCTGAGAGGTAAGGTATTCCTTTTGATTCATTTACTTTATTTTCAAAACTTGTCAATATTTTGCATCACATGAATATTGAAGGATATCATCAACACCACTTCAACCATGTAAGAAAGATGAAACTAAATCGACCATAATATAACCAGCTCAAGAATACGAAAAAAACTACTAAATAGACTGGTTTCCATATGTGCAGGTTAGCAAATAAAATATAGTACTTGGATAACCAATGAAAATAAGCAAACGAATGGCAAATATCGTCCCTGTTGTATGGTTATAGAATGTACATAAATCGTTATTTCAGAATCTAACTACCTAATCCTATTCAAACTGAACGTCCCGTTTAATTTGGTAAACTATTGAAGTGCAAGTGTTCCTGCATATACAAACTACCAAGCAACTTGCTCTTCTGATTCGGGCACTAGCGCTTCTCGCATAGTGACTGTCGAATGACAATTTCACGATAAACTATTTCCGACTTGGTTTTAAAACTTTCTCCTTGGTGTATGCGAAACAAGTCAATCACGAGAACCACGTTGAATTTATTAACGCTCTCTGGCTTGTATTATGGGCTTGTGGGTTCTACCCTCTTCCATCTATCCCCAATACATTTCACTTATTGCTTTTTGCGCACAAAGCAACCGGAATCTATGATAAAAATTGTAATTGTCATAATCGCATTGGCATTCTTAATGATGCTGGCAATAAATGTGCATATTTCATTTTAAATATTCGGATGGAAATTAAATATTTTCATAACCGATAAACAAATAAATAAAATATGTGAAATTTATAGTTTTAGCATATATTATATCATAGCAATGCCTTAAGGATTCAGCAACACTTTATGCAATAATCCTGAATATAATGCTTCAGCATACTGCCATCCATGCTCTGCAAAGAAACCGCGAAAAGAATATTGTACGGAAAAACTCAATTGAAACACTTTAAATGCTATTTATTATAGTATAGGCAGGGATCCTTTTCCAAACCAAAGGTAATTCGGAATTTATTACGTACTCGCATGAAAATCATTGAAATGTATCAGGGTTCATCCCGTAGCAAACGCATCCAAAAACTCACTGAATAATAATACTAAACGATTTCCCACGTAAAAACTGTTATTATGAGGGTGCTTTTCGAATGGTTTTCACCCATAATCATCAAGTAATAACCATTTTATTTTGCATATCTTAAATATTGGCCTATTTATATTAAATAAAGCTCATTCAATATGCTACCATAGCATGTGCATTTTCTTGCTACAAATACAGTGAAAATTTCTATCTACTGTTTTATTTTATTTTTCGCTGTCTTGCAATAAAAGCTCAATAAAAACCGTATATCCGTACCGTATATTGTCGATATACGTGTAAAAATCGAGAAATGGTGTTTTTTTTGCTAAGCAATGGCAATACGAAAAACCTTTTGTGGTCGTACGTGTGCAATCGAGATCATTTTTTGTGCCACTAACAGGAAAATATGATATTGGAGGAACAGGAAAGCGATTCTCAAGAACCTTTTCTTCGCGATTTCAGGGTATCAAGATGCGGGAACGCGATCATGAGCGCCATCCCGCAAAGTACGATTGGAAGAGCGTGAATATGGGAACCTTCAACTACTTTGTTGAAGGAGACGTTAAAGAAAATTCTACTTCAATTCAACAATCGCTCCAGATTTTCTGCTTATCCACCTTGTACGAGATAGGAACTCTCCAGACGCAATTGGAAGTATTTGCCGTGAAAGGAAAAGATTGCCATTTTGCCACCGAAAGCATTTTTCTTCGAAAGAATTTCTGCGGAGATTCCGTGAAATATTGTTAGTATGAAAAGACTACAAAAGCAACAATTGAACATTCAATAGCATTTCGTACTCGTTCGACTATATTATCATTATCAAAAATGTAATTTATGAAATATAACGTAAATTTCCTAAAACCCAACGATTCAGCATTGAACCATCAATCCAACTGACGAACACGTACGACAAATAATTTGACTAATGAATACGCCTTAATCCACTTCTTTGATGCTTCATGAATAACATCTATGATCGACACCGCGAATTTCATACTTTAATTATCGGTCCTGGTGTGTTCTCCAATGTTCCGAAATTGGGACAACGCTAACTAAATCTATACACACAGCACAATACGAAAGAGTGTGATAACCCCGAAAATACAAGTGCGGATGCATTATCATACAGACGCATGAATCCTTCCGGAGATTTAATCAAGTATCATATTCGACTACCTGTTAGTGTGGCTACATTATGAAAAATAAATCAAGGCTGCATCAATTTAGAGCACACTTGCTTCCGAAATGCTTTTTGTCATAGCGATACGAGCGTTGGTGATAAAATACACTTAACTAACTACATTCCAACTAACTCTGAATTATAAAATGATAGAATATTGCCATGATTGCACCGAATATTTTTTGCAATTGCTAGAAGAACTATTAAATGAATACAAATACTAGAGTAGATTTAATAAAGTCAATATTTTAAAAAAATGC
This sequence comes from Anopheles aquasalis, assembly GCF_943734665.1. Classification (NCBI taxonomy): domain Eukaryota; kingdom Metazoa; phylum Arthropoda; class Insecta; order Diptera; family Culicidae; genus Anopheles; species Anopheles aquasalis. Next base: position 44,995,985 of record NC_064877.1, read on the forward strand.
ATAAGCCGGCGATACATGAAGCGTAAACTCTCGTATAAACTCAGAGTGTAATGCCAAAAAGATTATACTTATGTCAAAAAGATTATAGGCCCGCGGAGCGTAAATCCGAGCGTAAAAGCAAGCGTAAACTCTGCACCAACATGAAGCGTAGCGTTATAAAGAATTGAACGTTCTACAATCGCTAATACAGCAACTAACATCTTAAAATATATAAAAAGATGTTCGGAAATCAACTTATCACGTCGATTTATGTTTTTTGTGGCCAGAAACACATGTAATTGATGTAATAGCATAGTGTAATTGCAGATGCACGATTGTAATTGCAGTTGACGTTTCAGTATAAACTTTTATGCGATTATGCCTGCCACACGAAGCGTAAACTTTTTGGCATTACATTCTGAGTTTATACGAGAGTTTACGCTTCGTGTATTCCTGCCTATAGGAATGTTTTTTAAACATGTCATCATCCTTAAATCTGAGAACAGCTGGCTTTAAGGTGAACAAAAATTTTGGAACTTTAAACATTCTGCTTTATGAAAATCTAGTGCAGATCATATCATGCAGTCACTACGTTCTTCCAACATATGGTTTGTCATCTGGTGCCGTACTCCAATCGTGTTCAGTTTTTTCTAAAGTCACTCTATGAGTTTGCGTCGACAAAAAAACTATGCCAAAACAGGAACCAACTAACAGATACGGCATCCGGTTTTGGAATCGATGTTGTTGCTAGCTTGGCCGCGGGCTACGCTAAAAACCACAAAAAACATTCTTATATTTTTAGTTTCAGAGAACGTACCACCTAAGTACAAAGGTGACTTCACCATCACCTAACAGGCTAGTGAGAGCCTAAGTACCAGAACTTGTTTAGTTGAAAAAGATACGAAACTCATTTGTGATCCGTTGCTTTGTTTTTGCTTCTCGAATACCTATTCATCGCCATATGCAGCTTATCATTTTACTTCTTTTGGATGTCAACGAAGAGTTTAAAAATGAATAAAAACAAAAAAATCATGCTTGTTTGCTGATAGGAAAACGGGAAGAGTAAAAACATTGTTGCGTAGGAAATTATACCGCTAGCAAAATTATGAGCATAACACCTACCCCACATTGAATAAGAAAAAGTGAGTTTAAAAGCCGTTCGATCGTTAATGATTGTTCAGAGCATCGCAAAACATCATCTTCGTGACACGTTATATGAGCATTTTAACTCATCGCTAATCCTACATATTCTCATGTTTTCTCACTGGACCATATTGATTTTGTAGATTATGACACCAACACAGTTATCTAGCTATTATCGGCTATGCGGTTTATGCAGTCAATAAATTGTTGACAAAGTACATACACGAACAAGCTAACAAATGTCATTTTTTAGCAATTGCATGCATGCATGCTTCACTATCTTGCTTTTATCTGTTTTTGAGCCTTTTCTATGATGGGTGGCACATGTTGATTGCTATCATTGGCCGATTCTGAATATTAATGCTTAAATCCGATAACCTAATGTACCATGTTCCTATAAATTCGGTAACATTTTTTGCCACATTGTTCGCGTACATTGGAAAGCAATTATAGAATTCGTTGAATAGTTTTTTCATGAAATACATGAGCTTAGTAAATGAACTATACTCTCTCGAAGCCTCGATTTATACCAACTTTTGATTTAATTCGAGAAAGTTCTTTCTCTCTCTTCAAGTAGCTCAGGAATCAAACGAAGCGCTCTTCGGATAAGCCATTAGTATGTGCACATCGGAAGGCTTATTCCAAACGAATGTCCTTACATTCAATCCAGGCCTTCGAATCATGATACACCATAAATCATAATATATAGTGAATTTAACCATTACCGGTTGATCTAGGTTTGCCAACGGAAGCAGTTTTTGGCTAAAAATGATGAATTAGATTCCTTGGCTGATGTGCACAGGCTGATGGTTTTGTGAATAGTTACAAGTGGCCTAACGAGCACAACGCAAAACGTCGTCAGACAAATTAATCGACATTCGCGTGATTTCGGAGTACTACTTTCACCATCACATCCTTTAGGTTGTGTGTGAGTAACATTAAGCATACTATCAAATACAGATCCCAAACCAAATGCTACAATATCACAAGGATCCCATAGCCACTAGGTCATAAATCAAGCTACCCAAAATCACTTCTGCTATGCTTTTTCTTGGAATGGAGCTCTGGTACAGATTGACAAATGAGCAGACAAGTTTGGAATAGTTAAGTAATAATATCTTTTACAATTGTAATCAATATTTTTTCTTAAACACTTTCTCTTTTCGTTGTTCCATTTTATAATGTTGCAATAGTAAACCACTAACGAACCAGTTTTACTTGTAGTATTTAAAGTGCATTCAAAATTAAATTTTAAAACAAATTGAGATGCCTGAACTAGGTGGAATTCAAGGTGCTGGTAATCTATTGAGAGAATAATACCGAATTCCCACATCTCGTATTCTCAGTTCAAATTGCAGGTCAATAAAATGTAATTGAAGATTTTTGCGATAACGTTCTTCTATCCATGAGCCACAACCATCTTCTCAAAATTCCAAACTTACAATCAAAGAGCCGAGTCGCCAATTGGATCAAAGATTTACCTGGAGCTTCGTTGTTCTTTGTAGATTGGTTCGATTTGTTAGTGTAGAAAATTATCCTGAACAGTACCATAAATTAAACTATCAAAATTGGAATCTGCAAATGACCGATTAACGAGATTACACACAACCAAGAACCAGCTTTTTTTAATTTAAAAATACTACAATTTAGCACACCAACCCGCATCGTCCCGAAACTGCTAGGTTGCAAGGTTCCTAACATCCTTTACAATTATTCAAATTGTTTTCTTTATGCACTTGCCTCGAAATCTGTTGGTTATTTTGACTAAAGCATATCCGGTGATTAGCTAAAAGGATAACCGTATGCTAGCCAAATTGGTCAATAAAACTCTAATCATGGTGGTTCTCATCTGTTTTAGTGCACATTTAAAATAAACAACGATACATTATTATTTGGGAATTGGGAACAAGTGTCGGCTACTCAGTGAATTAAATGTGGCTCTATAAATTCTTTATCGTCGTTGATAGGGTTCATCGATTCTAGAATGCACGATAGGAGTGAGTAAGATTTCCAAAACATCAAGCGCATTTTTCCAATTCTGGGTATAAATCGGGTCAAGAAAGGGCGATGCTTTTAAGCCAAATGGGTGCAGTGTATCTCACAATAATCAACATAATCGGAAACCCAATGTTAGGAAGGCAATATAGTCCAAAATTCTATGCAGGTTCGTACATGAAGCATGTTAAAGAGCTTTAAGACAATTATTGTTGCACAATATTTTCGTTCAGGGAAATATTGGGAGAGTTAGCATTCACCATTATTTACCTAACACATTCAGAACACTCAATAAATCTTACAACATATTCTGTTCGAGTGCCTGTGATATCTTTAAAGATGTATTGGCTTTTGATTTTACTTACGATTGGACTAAGCGTAATGAACAGAATATCTTCGACTTGTAGTGTTCTATCCTCAAACGAAAAATTAAAATGTAGTGCTGACTTCATACCATTTCTTTAAGTCCTGCTGCAGTCATCAGTGAAAGCGAGAAGAAATAAATCCACTACGAATTGCAAGCTTGAAGCTCCCGGCAGCAGTAGGAAAGAAATAATCCCATTCCGCAAAAAAGAAATTACGAAAGAGATCTCGACAGCAATAACAAATGGACACAACATTAGCATCTCTGCGGTCCAACAACTATCCAGGCGGCGAGGCTTTACGCTTTTTTAATGTTTGCCTTATTAACTGAATTGCTGTTTATATTTATAGTTTTCTTAAGCCAGTCACGCAGCAAGCATTCTTTTTCTCCAAGATTAATCGCACGTGCCCTAATTGTGAGTGAGGAACGGTCGAATTGGAAGGACAACATTTACTGATGCAACGCTAGACTGGGCGATAGGGAATGTTATCATTGAGAAAAAGATTTCTACGAAGCTTTGATCCGTGGCTTAGAAACTGCGAAGATATCTTGCTAAAGGACTACGAAGCAAATAGTATTTGAACATAGGAATAATCCGCATTAAAATAGATCCCTTGTTATTTCCTACCTTTGGTCGTAATTTTTTAAACTATTTCACGAAACTAGATGACTTGTTCTTTATTTCAGACTGTCTTAAAAAATAAACTTTGCATTTTTAACAGATATCATATGAATGTGCCAAAATGCAAAGTATTTTAAGAAGCGTGTTAAAAAAGTCATCTCTTATCAAACTGCTCCTTTGGTTTCTGAAGGAAGAGATCGATATACACGGGCACCAATCTCCTGATGAATGAAATGTTAAAAAAACAATAGAGAAAGAAAGCAAACGGCAAACATATTCAATTCAACAATAAGCATGCGAGTGGATTAGCGACTTCCTATCCAACAGAAACGTGGAAATGCAGGCCGGAAAATAGATAGCGTCCAGAGCAGTGTCACAAGAGCTCTCGCAAGAAGACGTACTATCGTCAACAATGATCAATCTATACACTGCCCAGTTCCACAAAAGCAACACTGGAGGAAAGTTTAGTTTGATTCAGTACGCAGACGACTTCGTGATAATTGCTAAAGTCGCGACTCGTGCAATCCAGAACAAACTGCAAAACCAAGGTCCTGCGGAACTGGATATAAAAAAGGTTGAGCTCTGAGCTGGCTGAGCAATAGACAAAGCGCTCAACAAAATGCATCCGTTAAGTTGTTCCGTTTTTTATGGATTTTCACGGTAGTAGGATCGAGTAGAAATTTAGATAGATAACGGGCTAATTGAATTAGACAATTAATCCTGATCAGCTGATATCCTGTGTATTTTCAGAACCGTTGAAGTGCTGAACTGGTGTTTTCTCTCCGATATCCGTTTCGCAACTGGTTACGTGGGTGAGGCCGTTTCTACACTGCGCCAAAATTTTCGCTGCCAAAACGAAACTTATAGGATTCCCATAGAATTCCTATGGGAATATACAAGATTCCTATGGGAATCCAATAAGTTTCGTTTTGGCAGCGAAAATTTTGGCGCAGTGTAGAAACGGTCTGAACATCGAAACGTCAGTGAAATGAAAACATTCATTTTTAAATTCAGTACGATTTTCCACTAAGAATTTCCCGTGAAAATTGAATAAGAAAAGTGTGCCGGGCCGGAAATGTACCTCATATTTGTGATCACGTTTATTTGCTTCCTGATGGCGTTCAGCTCAAAATGCACCAAAAAGGTAAATCCTTCCCCCACATGCCTCGACGATTACGACTCACGCGGCCGGCTTTCGTTTCAGATAACACCTTTGCTGTTCCGTGATAGTTCCGAAGTATGCGCTCTCAAGGCGGAGATTGCCAAATTACGGGTGGATCTGGCGAAAATATCGATGCGCGAGGAGTATATCAAATACGTAAAGTGCGAAAGAACGGTGGTCGCGATGGAGACAAAGCTGAACGAAGCGAAAGAGCGCGACAACGTGTCCCGGGTCATGTACGAGTACGGTATTCAGTACGGTTCCATGGCGGTACTGGGACTAGCGCTGCTTTGCATTTCCTTCTACTACCGTTACACCCCGATCATCGTTTTCGGGAACAACTTTAACTTTGCACCGTTCGGGTGGTTCATCAAGTTACCCACGGACGTGCCCAACTCGATTTCGGTGGTGTTCTGGATTGTGGTCAACAATTTCGTGGCGCGGACCGTGGCGAGCCACGTGAAATAAACGGGAAAACTTGCTACTCACGGCCAAAGATACTCGTTATGACTTGTTGCTGTAGTTTGCTAGGAAGTCTACTTCCTTCTCTATCCATGCGCCAACCCTCAGAAGCAGCTCTTCGGAGAAGTGGTCACCCATCAACTGCAAGCTAAGTGGCAACCGTCGAGAGGACAAGGTTACCGGCAAGGACAGTGCCGGAATTCCTGCCATATTTGCTGATTGGGTGCAAAAGTCCTGAATCGCACATTGATCACGATTGTTGGATCGAATGAAGTCCTTGTACAACGGAGCATCGCTTAGCGTGGTCGGCGTCAGTAGAACATCCACATCTTTAAACGCTCGAACAAAATCATTCGCAATCAATCGGCGCACTTTAAGGGCTTTCTCGAAGTACTTATCGTAGTTGCGACGTAGCAGAAAATAATTTCCGGAAAGAATTCGGTTTTTAACCACGCTGTTGAAGCCTTCCGCCCTCGTCTTGGCGTACAGTTGCTCCGTGCTTGCGTCTTCCTTTGACCGATGCCCGTACTCGATTCCATCGTACCGTGACATGTTGCTACTGACTTCGCATTGGTTGAGGATTGAATAGACGAAAATCGAGGAGGCCGTGTATGGCATCGACACCGATATGACCGTTGCGCCGGCCTGCTCCAACAAATCAGCTACCAGTGTCCAAACATCCAACACTTCCTTGTCCAAACCCTGACAGTGGTACTCTCTCGGGATGCCCACCCGTAATCCTTTCACACAGGCCGGCTCGAGTTTGATCGGAAGAAAACGCCTTTTCACGGTGGTGGAGTCCCGGTCATCCGGACCTGCGATAGCATTAAGAACAATCGCACAATCTTCTATCGTGCGTGTCATAATGCCGGGGACATCCATTGAGTTGACCAGGGGAATGAGCCCATGCCTGGAGAGCAGTCCATATGTAGGTTTCAGACCGACAATCCCACAATACGAAGCCGGATTCCTCGTTGAGCCTCCAGTATCCGAGCCAAGAGCGGCGTAACACAATCCAGCGGCCACAGCAACTGCCGATCCTCCGGAGCTACCGCCCGCTATACGGAACTGATCATCTGCGAGATTTTCGCTCCAACTGTTCCGTGTCGGTCCGAAGATGGAATCCACACAACCCGACCCCATACCAAACTGGTCGAGGTTGGTTTTACCGAGCACAATCGCCCCACGTTGCTCCAACCGTTCCACGACCGTAGCACTGTACGTTGGAACAAAGTTCTCCAGCATTCTGAAATGGACACAATAATGAAGCTTCATACAATCCAGAGAACTGCAGAGACCCATACCGCGAGGCACATGTCGTGTGTAGTCCTTTGGTACAAAAATTGTCCTTTACCGCGATCGTTACTCCGTCGAGGTTCACATCTCGGGGCGCATTTCGGTTCCATCGTTCGCGGGATTGCTCGGCCTGCTGCAGGGCCTTGGTGGCCGCAACTCGAACGAAAGCATTCAGAGATTTTTGGCGATCAACCGCAGCTAACGTTTGTTCCACAAGCGATCGCGGATCCAGCGATTTTTCTCGAAAACCTTCGGATATTTGCCGGATCGGAAAACGGTTCATGATTTTGGTTTGTTTTGAGCCGGTTTTTTACCCCCTTGGCCAGATTCGAACGACCGAAATTGTGCAATCGGGTGCAGCACTGCAACGGCACGGAAATGACACAGAACGCTTGGGCAAGGGCGAAAGTGGTTACGGGGTCAACCTTTGCTGCAAGAGTGGTGTACCTTTGGTTTTAAATTGGCCGGTAAAACCACTGTTTCCGCGTAAAATTGCTGTAAAAAGTGCGAAATTCTTCACATTTCTGCTCTGTTCCATACACTAGACCAATAAACAGCACTCTGGTCGAGGTTCACGTTGGAATATAAAGTTCAAGACGCTTTCAAAACTGCACCCAGCCGCAGCACGCAGAATAGACGAGGTGGAAACCACAAAAAAGGGCGTCTATTGCGGCCAAGGCACACGCAAGGGCATCGGAAATCGGCACCGGTTCGCGATACCGCTACGATCTTGCTACATCAATCGATTTCTCCTTCCAGCCACCAACGGAAATTAACAGAATATATTTGTAGCGACCTTGACTGGCTTCCGTCCACCTGTCAAGTCGCGCGCGCTGGATCGCTCCTTTTTCATCGCAGCTCTCGGACGAGCAACACGCTCCAGCATCCGAGCTGCAGGGCCGGATATTCGCACACGTGTGCAAACAAAACCCAATATCCGTAAAGTTCTTCGTTAACTGAACTGATCATACATATACCCCCACACGAGTAAAGGATAACGTGCTTCTGGTCTGCAATCTGCTGTATCCGACGAGCACCATCAACAACGTCGATGGTACGTTCGGTACAATCTTTCATATAACGAATCTAGCACGAGCACCAAGATGTGTCGCTACGGCACGAACTGCTCGTGAGTTGATTATCACTTTGCACATCCACGGTAAGGCGGCATCCACGGCGTCTCCTCATGGCCCTGTCTGATCGATCTTCCTCTATTCCAGCAAATCCTCGCCCTGCGTCATATCACCAGTCCCGGCCGGAGGGGCGGCCGCTACACACGGTATGCAAAAGTCCTGGTTCCCGCTTAGCTTCCGGATGCTGCTCGACGAAACTCGAGATTAGTTCGCTCAGGACGACCTCAAATGGGGAACCAGCAACAATCCCGATACTGTCGATCGAATTCCCTCTTAGTTCAACCCATCCACAGACACCCTCCGAATGTATAGCGATCGAGGCTGACTCCATCGTGGAGCTGATCGATTTTCACGATAGCCTAGTGGCCACATCTTCTCAGACACCGACCTTCGAGGCGTTCCCCGATGATGACTGTGAAGGAAGTGGTTTGATTATGCCCGATCTTCTCGACACAGTTGAATCCATCTACGAACTGGCGATCACCTATGATACCATCCCGTCGCCTTAGCTGAAGCATGACTGCAGTTCCGGTGTGTTTGCTACCTCTATTGAAGAGTCCGATCTGGAGCTGATCCACGACTGCCAGATTGAGCGGATGTATCAGTTGGATCCAACCGATCGCTTCGATTTATGTCCATCGGATATCGCCTTACGACGTTTCTTGCTGTACCACGGCAGCAGACATGCCTCAGGAAGGTGGCGGCAAGCATTCGAACGGATCGAAACCACCGCTGGTAGAAATTACGACCAACAAGTTGGCCCTCCGTCCATGCACGTTAGAACTACAGATTGCGAAAGCTTATGAAGACGCTCGAATCAAACGGAATACTGTTCAACCGTTTTCCCAGAAACGGCACAACCGCTTTGCCAGTGGATTTACCACCGTACCAGGCCTCGCTGTGCAATTTGTCGTTCATCCGCTGGCTGGAGGCAGTGATCGAACAGCTCAACTCCGTCATTGAGTACAGCTCCGATGGACGACCCGATCGACAAATCGCTGCCTTCGGGCACACTTTACCATTGGCCACCATCTACGGAAACCGGAAGTAGTATAGCAACATCCTACATCCCAGTTATTCAAGTTTGCAAACCACAACAGGCTTCTTCACGTCTTCGTAACCTAACCCAATAGCGCTGTGCTTCGAAAAACACTTTATCTGTTGTGCCAGTGGCCAGTTAACAGCTATCTAGATCGAGGTTCCCCCAGTACGGCCACAACTGTACGTCATCATTACCATCGTTACACCGTTAACAGCTATGCTGCAGCCCATTTACCTATCTTCTCTCTTTGCTCAAATTGAAAAAGAATTGCAAGAGTTGTACTTTAAACATGTGGCACGTAAGTAAACAACCGCTGCCGTGACAAACGGATCGACGATGCAATAACTTCTCTTATCCGGGTCCGTTTCAGTTCGCAAAAAACTCGATGCCATAGCCGGTTCTCTATGTGATTCAATGATTCGACGAGAGCGACCCAATGCAGGATACGTTCGAGGTGACATGAGCTTCTAATCGAAGCTGGGCACAATCGGTCGTCAGCTCCGTGGTGTGCGGTAGATGAGCACCATGTCGACCAGCTAATCATCGGTACCGCTTCGGCCGATCATCCGGCGTGCATCGATACGGGCCGCTGCTTGCTGCAGTACAAGGGTCACAGTGCTCCGATCATCTCGATACGGTTCCATTCGACGCGTGATATCGTGCTGACGGGTATTGGTGACGCGACGATGGCACTGTGCGATATTGCAGGTGGCCATCAATTAGGACTCCATTCACCTGCTCATTATCGAAAGTCGCTCTGCGGAGGAGTATCTGGAGGACGAAGACGACTCGTATATAGAGCACGAGTGCACTGATCTGCTACGGACCCCGTTGTGTGAGTTTTCCGGTCAAGGCGGTCACAAGGCGGTGGGGGATGAACTGTTCTTTCGGATGAAGCAGAGCAACTCAATCCACCTGCTAACAATCCAAGACATGTTTAAGTATGCGAAATTAGAGCCCTTTTTATTTTACATTTCTATTTGATCCCCATACACCAATCATAGTACAATGTAATGCAACGCAATCGCAACTATTTCCATTAGCGGTATTAGCGCCTGCCTAACCGAACTAATCTCGCGGCCATAGATTTTTCGCATGTTTCCGTCTATATACATTACTCTAACTATTTTAAATGTATCGGTTAAGAACCATCTATCGTGATCTTCACACGAAAGCTTGTACGTGGGCATAAATAGTACTGTGCCTCCATTTTCCTTCCTAAAATCGGGGTACAGGTCGTTTATATCCTCGCCCCATGATTTATTAACCACTGCTTCTGCTGTCCTCACTGTTGGGTTTCCCTCACATGTTGCCGCTACCTCTTTGAGAAAGTAGAAAGATTGTTCAAACCGACTAGTCGAGTTACTTTCCAAATTGCCGTCCCTGCGGACACTGGCCGGCATATAGAGTAGTAGATGTGCCGACAATGGAATGCTGTTCCCATCACTCTTTAAACATGCATTAAATTCGTTTAGCATTTCTTCTGCTCTATCTATGTTGCCTTTATAAATATTGTAACTTAGAATTCTTATAGCAAGGAATAATCGCAAAAAAATTCTATTGGTCGAGGTGTCTCGGTTCATGAACCACACAAGTATATAATTAAATATTATTTCGAAGTGTAGTCTAGTTAACTCGCTCCTTTTGCTTAACCCATTAATATCGTGTTTCTTGAGCTCGGTAGGCAACTGAAACGCAAATTTTTTAAGGATTTGGAAAATTGCGGCATTGACCATGTACTTCTCGAATATCTTAGGAAAAATATTTCCATAGACTAGATGTAACACGTCCGTGCACGACACATCCAACACTAAGTCAAGTCCCAGCATATGTCGAAAAGGTGCAAGTTTCACCTGGTGTGGAGTCACTGGCTCATCTCCGTCTTTCTTACCCCGTTAGTTCTTACCCCGTTAGTTCTCACCCCGTTAGTTCTTACACCTTTGCACAAGTCCATAGCCTGTTATAATAGCTCGCGCTTCTAGGTCCACTAGGCAACGTTTCACGCAGACCTCGAACTGTCGAACGTTTATGGCGAGTTTCGTGCATTCCAGTATGTAAGCGTTGCGCGCGAATGTTTCAAAGAAAAAAATCCGGTGGCTGCGATCTCATCGTACTGCTGCATAACGAAACCTCTTGCGTCCCGTGCTGTTCCTGGCCCTTCACTTCTAGCGAAATGACCCATGTCGTATATTTGACTCCATGACTGTTCACCTGCTCGGTCCAATCCACGTGGCACCTCAAATGGATGGTGTTCCCTCGTAGAAATAGTACAATTTTTGTTAAAGCTACGACTGGCAATGAGATGAGAACATATTAATTACATATTAGAAGAACCAACGGTGGTTCCGTTGAATGAAAATATTAAAACCAATATACTTACCGAGGACATAATGCCAATACTCGCTGTTCCATTCCGTCACCACTTCTATTGGTGTGGCATGTGGCTGAACTGTAGAATTACAGTACAAATGGTCCTCATCGCTTTCATCAGATTGCAGATTATGCAATAAACATTCAAACCGAGCTAAAATGTCGGCAAACTGGGCACCATGCGTCTGTAGAAGAATATAAAATTATGAAACATTTTCTCTATTACTAACCAGAATGTTGTTAAATTGCAACAGTATTCTCCTTTAGCCGGCCCGTTTTGCTAAACATTTTAGCACATGCATCGTGCTGGAAATTCAAATTGGTGGCAGGACACTTTTTCTTGTTGGTGGTTTTTAGGAATAAACGGACAGTCGAACAACGGCAGGAAACGGAAAAAGGGAAAGTCGCGCGCGTACGAAAATTGAATTCCGCCGATATTCTACTCATAGCCTTCTACTTCTTCAACTTCCATCTTCGTCACCAAGGGAAACATGTTTACTCCGGGGGTAAATAGATTCCAAAGCGTGCTATCTTCAAAGTTAATTTTGTGAAGAAGAGCAAGTACAATGCGCAGCATTTGCGGAAGGCCTTTTTAGGGAAAATGTGAGCGGAGAGTCGCGTGGTGCCTTCCACGCGGACCGGGCGGATGAAGATTGTTGTGGTTATTATCGGAATGAAGCGAGCAAGGTTGAATGAAACAAAGGGATGGAAAGCTTATCAAGACCTTCAATAAATAGAGAAACTAAAGAAAATGGTCTTTAAAAGCATGAAAAATTTAAAAGAAACCGCGGGAGAGCCAGCTTCCGGACTCTAGTTCCTCCCGTGGTGTCACGCTATTTTATGCTGCTCTCAATGCAGATGGTGTAAAAGTGAATGTTCCGTGTAGTAGACTCGAAAATGTTCTTTACTGTAGTGTCCTCGTAGTTGATGCTAAGTTTTGCTAAGAAGTAGTCAGAAGAAGTTAAATTAAAGGCAAAAGGATTTGAATAAAACGGTTCCAATTTGTTGTAGTGCTTTTTTCCATAGGCGACCGCGGAAAAAAACACAAAGACACGAAGAGAGTGTATTAAGAGACAGGTGAAGTCACCAAAACGAATACCTGCATGTAGAGAACGCAATTTCTATCCAAACTCATGGGAAAACTTCGGAAAAACAGCGGAAAATCATCGTTTAAAGGCTGCTGGGAGCTGAATCGGACCAGTATAAACGAAGTCGCGAGTCGAACTCTTGAAGCCCGCGCAGTTGTAAACGCGGAACTGCTCGAAATAAGTTAATTCGAGCAGTTTCTGTTCGCTGCTCGAAATGAAGTCGAGCAGACACTTTCGAGTCGAGCAGAGGCCCCTCAGAGAATCGTGGCTCGCGAAGGGGATTCCGGCTCTCCTTTTTGCTACGAACGGGAAATATTCGATTTTCTTTGCCGCGGAACAAACATCGGCCGCCACCGGTTCTGCAGCGTGGCCAGTTCGACCGCTCGCCCAACCCGCCAGCAAAGTTAAGTGCTTTCGCGAACGATGGCCGGAATTCTTTCGATATCATCCCGAAATCTGCCCCGGGCGGCCGCACGGTTCAGCCTGCGCTCGTTGGAGGCTGCCCAGGAGGTGAGTGGTGCCAGAATCCCTGTCCGAAACCGGGGCTTCCACGCCTTCCCCCTCCCCCCCCCCACCCCCTTCTCTTTACCGGTTATCCGGTGTGTTGTGCGAAAATCTGCCGACAATGTCTTCTCCGCTAAAAGATTATGTAATTCTCTTCGGCGAAAACGGACCAGCCTCCTCTCGCGTGAGGCTGGGCGAGCGGGGAGTTTGGGTCAAGGCTAGCCACCGACGTCCACCGTGGCTTGTGCGCCATGATCAGTTTTGCATTTTATCTTTCGCTCTCGCTATTTTGTAGGTTAATGCTGCTGCCGGATCGCGGTTCCAGGTGCGCCAGCTGAGCGTTGTTGCACGGTCAGCAGTTGCCGATGGGAGCCGTCGCGGTGCCGTGGCTGCGGCTCAAAAGTGAGAGATGATAGTGTTTGGGTTGTATTTTTAGCGAACCACTCGTCACATTCTCGCCCGTCTCGGCCTCGTGCGCCCGCTTCGGTGTGGCGGAATCATTGTTGTAGTCAATTGCAAACATTGTAGTTTGGCTAAGAGTACAGATGGGGGTGTGATCACATGGCCGAACGACCGCCCCCCCCCCCCCCCCCTTAGCCGCGAGAAAGCGCACGAGGATCGAGCGGCGAGTTTGTTTACCGTGGCGCGCAATGCAGCGTTCGTTAGCGCGCAGGTTCTAATCGAATTCTCTGTTCAATTTCCCGATTTCTGATAGCTCAATCCGTGCACCGGAATGGGGCCTAGAACGCACCATTTTCACGTCCGCCCGGATGCTGAACTCGGAAATCGTGAAAGTGCCTCCGTTCGCCGACTCCGTTTCCGAGGGAGACGTAAAGTTCGAGAAGAAAGTAGGCGATGCCGTGGCGGCCGACGAGGTTGTCATGGAAATCGAAACCGATAAGACCACCGTCGGTGTACCGGCACCGGGCCACGGTATTATTGAGGAAATCTTCGTGGCGGACGGCGACACGGTCAAGGCCGGCCAGCAGCTGTTCAAGCTGAAGATTACGGGTGAAGCCCCGAAGGCGGCTGCCAAACCGGCTGAAGCTCCAGCACCAGCGGCTGCTGCACCTCCTCCACCTCCGCCACCACCGCCAGTAGCGGCGGCCGCTGCACCGCCTCCACCGCCACCACCAGCAGCTGCTGCGGCTCCACCGCCACCACCACCGAAACCGGCCGCTCCGATCAGCAAGATGCCGGTGGCAGCCATCCGACATGCCCAGGCAATCGAGGCGGCCACAGTAAAAGTGCCACCAGCTGACTACAGCAAGGAGATCACCGGCACCCGCACGGAGCAGCGTGTTAAGATGACGCGCATGCGACTGAAGATTGCCTCACGTCTGAAGGAAGCGCAGAACACGAACGCTATGCTGACGACGTTCAACGAAATCGACATGAGGTGAGTGGAGCTAGCGTGTGATTACATTATCTTTATCACACGCAAGCAAGCCCGCTTCGTCCATCGGGGATCGTCGGGGATCTGGAGTGGTCTTATCGCTGCTGGCAACAGCAAAACAAGCGTAATCTTGACACGAGTCGCATACTCGTACCTTAGGCCAAGCCTCCAATCGACAGTGGGAGTGTAGTAGTAGGATTCCCGAGTCAAAATTAAGTCAAACGGGACCAGATTTCATTAATGGGGTTTATCGTAGATCACGTGACTCATTGCGCCGGTTAGCGTACGATGCGTCAAGCCGATGACGAATGCGGCGTGGAAAGGGGGTTTGCGTTTGAAGGCCATGGGAATTACGTCATTCATGGTGGTTAGGGGATGGGTAAGCTTTGAACAGGAAACGCATGCGCCCCATGATTGGTCGAAGCATGAAAATATGATGTCCGTAACGAGTTCATGAGAATGAACGTCGTATCCCTTTACAATGGGAGCTGTTGGCGGAGCAGGTGTTTTTAAAAATAACGCTGGGAATCTTTAAACGCAAGCTTCTTGTTCTCTTCCGGATGATCCGCTCCATCTGGATAATGATCTTTAGTTTATGTCATTTGCTTTGCACCCGAAGTTTGATTGATAATGCTCAGTTTTTTTCTTTTAATGGTTTTTCGCCAATTTAAATCTAAATCGACCATCTCCTTCACAGTTTCATCATGGACTTCCGTAAACAACACTTGGACGCGTTCGTGAAGAAGTACGGCATGAAGCTGGGCTTCATGTCTGCTTTCTGTAAGGCAGCGGCCTACGCGCTGCAGGATCAACCCGTTGTTAATGCTGTTATTGGAGAAAACGTGAGTATTTTCAATTAATGAGAACGTATGTTCGTTGATGCGTAGAAGCAATTTAATGGACAACCTGTTTATTACGTTTCGTTCTCAGGAAATTATCTATCGCGATTATGTAGATATTTCGGTGGCGGTAGCTTCGCCAAAGGGCTTAGTGGTGCCCGTTTTGCGTAACGTCGAGGGCATGAACTTTGCCGACATCGAGCTGTCGATCGCTGCGCTGGCAGATAAGGCGAAGAAGGGTACATTGGCGGTAGAGGACATGGATGGTGGCACTTTCACCATTTCGAATGGAGGCGTGTTCGGTTCGCTGCTGGGTACTCCCATCATCAACCCACCGCAAAGCGCAATCTTGGGCATGCACGGTATTTTCGAGCGTCCGATCGCAGTTAAAGGACAGGCAAGTAGACCAACCGGGTCGAAATGCAGCATTATTTAGTGCAATACTTTAATACGGTTTGCTCATTTGTTTTGCTCTTGTCTGCAGGTTGTAATCCGTCCAATGATGTATGTCGCGCTGACCTATGACCATCGGTTGATTGATGGACGTGAGGCCGTTACCTTCCTGCGAAAGGTCAAGGCTGCCGTTGAGGATCCGCGCATTATCCTGGCGGGCCTGTAAGCATGCAAGAAAATCAACCAACGCCGGCGTTCGTGCAAGTCAGGGATTTCCCGGTAGAAGCATCAGCTCAAGAGCGGCACGATGATGTAGGCTGATAGACTTACTGCAAAACGATAGCGATAACGACGAATGCGATAAACAATGGATTGAATCGAGGCACGACAACACACACTTTCGCTTAAGCGTAGCATCACAAGCATTACCCAAATAACCGGCAAAATCGCTACTGATAAAATGCAAGTATTCTTTGAATCTTTACACTCACTCATGTTTCACCACTTGAGCCTCTTGGAGGACAAATTGCAGTAGAAACGGAAATTATTAGTAGCCACGTTCTCATGTACCACCTGTAGCCCCATTCGGCGTTAAGGGGAAAACGATCTTTCGGCGATAGCACGCACAATGGGTACGACGATTTTTTCCCTTTGCCTTCGTTTTCGACACTTTCAAGTACACGTCCGTCGTGATTTCGTGTATTATTGTTCGTAGCCAGTAGAGAGAC
>NC_064877.1:45025000-45027500 GCF_943734665.1 Anopheles aquasalis
CATCGAATCGATGGAAGCGAAGGCTCGGAGGCTAGAATAAAGTGATGTTGAACGGTAGATGGACTTGAGCGAACTGATTTCCTAGCTCGCGCAGCGCTCAGCAGGAAAATGTTTTACTCGTAAAATCATGGTCAAGATCGCAAATCTGCGTAACTGGTTTCGTCCCCAGTAATACTCTCCCTACCAGCGCAGCATCATCATCCGATCTCACTCTCCCCACCATGAACTATGCTTTCGCTATCGTTTCACGAGAAGAAAATTATAGTGGTTCCGGTTTCTGCAGCCGGTTTTGCGGACGCAGGATAACGGATGCAGCATGCACACCTGGACCACTGGACCACAGATGCGGCTAACGAATTATTCGGAATTTTCTCGTTGACCAGCACGCCAGACTTGAGCTCAAACTAGTTTTTCCTGTTTTCCGGCAATCAGGATAATACAAGAAGAAAAAAAGAATCATCTCTCGGAGATGCAGATGTACACGCTGACCATTGTGGATTGATGCTGGGAACGGATGTTCAGACCGCCACTGGCCTAATGATGGCAGAGCAGAGGATTCAAATTCAGCAGGATTATTCTACAAACCGGATATGATTTTTTTTCTGCAGTCTCATATAATTTTTGTAGCGCGATTCATCATTTGCATGTTTTTTACCCTTTTTATCATACGTTTTTAAAACATTTTCAAAAGTGCTCGTTGTTTGAAACGGATTCACGTTTGTAGCGATTTGGATGTTCAGGACTGAAGTCTCTATGTTTTACTTTATAAATTCTCTTCGTATTAGTGCAGTTAATGGTTCTTTAAAAACTCTAAAGCTTCTATTCGTTGCCTCTCGGCCTATTAAAATTATTTTTCATGATTCCGTTTGGTTCATTATTATCGTATGCATTAAAAAAGAGACAAAATTTGCCCATTTTTCATGGGCAAACCGTCCATCGCACTGCAGAAACCAAAAATGCATCATCAATAGTAGTTATCCATGAAAACGGAGGAGGAATTGATTGAAAAGACACAGAAATAGTTGAAAAACATGTGCACAAATATGTTTTTGACTACCATGTCGAAATTACCGTATAACTGCCGGAATCCTGCTCAGAATGGCGCCAAACTTTTATGCTGATAAACTGATAAACTTGTTTTCCACATGTAATTTACAGAACTCAATTATATGCTCTAGTTTATTTTTTATCACCATTCAAATTTTGTCTCTTTTGTTTAATGCATTTTTAAAAATCTATTCAGCGGAATATTGCGCGGAATATCGAGCGAAATGTGTCGAAATGAGCGAAATGGGGCGAAAATAAAAACAGTGCTGGTCGAAAACATAAAACAGAACGGTTTCAACAATTTTAAACTCTTTTTCTGGGTCAGTCTGGTTGATGTTCTAGTGAACTTATTAACTGAATTACAACTCTTTCTTAGTTTTAAAGTGCTGTTTAAGAGATTTAGTACGCTCTTCTCTCCTCAAAAGATAATCTGTCGTTCGTTCGAGCGATGTTTCTGTCGCTTTTGAAGACATTCTGAATCGTATTTCCACTTTTTGTAATTGTTAAAAAAAAGTATCAACAATTTTCATGAAATCTCAACGGGACTACCTGGCAAAAAGTGTACAGATTATGTGTTAAACATTTCAAATCGATCGGTCCAGTAGTTTTTACAATGCAATGAGCACCGACTTTGAAAACGTTATTTATGTGAATCGCGCGCAGAGTGCTGCATGAAGAGTGGTTTTTAAAAAATCTGTAACTTAATCAGTTTTGTTTCGAATGATCCAAAAATGTTATACAATGTTCTTGAAAGGATTAGCATTCAGGGAAAAATGTGGTCCTCACATGAGGTCCCATGATGGATGAAAACAGATCCATGCGAACCTGTTGATTGTTACGGATTGCTTTACTCGTAATTTAACGGAAAGAGTTATCGGAAAACTATGATGTAGGTTTTGGGATCACGTCTTTTATTTTAACACTTTTGAATTAATTTATTACTCATATTGTTCGGGAAAAACAAGAAATATAGAAACATGTTTAAACATTTTCTATCCTTCCAATGGCGCCCGATTCAACCATATTGACACCCGCATAAATGTCCCTTGGTGCAAATCGTTGAGCGAGTAAAGGACTACCGTAACGAAGGCATGGAGGGTGGGTTGTGTACCCTCATTGGCGTCGACGTCGTAGAAATTCGGTCCTATCTCGGGATAGGGTTTCCCGTACGATGATGATAAGTATCAAAAAGTTTCTTAACTTCCCATTCTGCGCTGGAATGGGACAAAATTTCCCGAGGGACGAATGAGCACTGTGGTGCCTCGTACGCACACACCGAAATTTGAAGATGCAAATTTGGTTGAAGTTTCAGAAACGAGGCGTGGTTGATAAGACAGATTCAAACGTAGTGTACGTGTAATGTAAGTATAATGTTGATAAAACATTATTATTGTTAAAAATTGGTGATAGCGCAAAGTTTCTGTGATTTACTGATGAATAAATGACCCAAGAC
>NC_064877.1:45040000-45042500 GCF_943734665.1 Anopheles aquasalis
GCCGGATCTCAACAACGGGTAGAACGGTCAACGGGGATTCAAAGGGATCTTCTCGGGGTTTCAGCATCAATTATGGCCCTCCCCGAGTCGCGAATGTAGTCTGTTCAGTAGTTGTTACCAGAACAAGGCACGAGATACAAACCGTCGGTGAGGTACACGTTCCGCATCACACTGCCAGCACGTGTTTTGGGCTTGTACAATCACAATCTTGCGTCGCGCACCGTTATCAGTGAACCGTATCTGTAGCCCGTGTGTGTTCGAACGGATCGTACGATCTCACCCGTAAAGTGTTTTCGCGGTCCAGCCAATCTGGCGAGCCTATTTTCGGCGATCTATCAACCTTTGTACATCGAACTTGTCAACATGGCACAGCACCTAACGATGACATTCGACCAAATGGCTCTCGGACGTGGCGTGAGGGAACAGGGGGCCTGCGTCGCGAATGTTTTGACCCCGAAGCGCACTCGTTGGTGGGCTCGTCCCGTGAGTCTGCAATCGGTCATCGGTTGTCCCTAACGGGAACCGAACACGCGGACCTTCGAACACGTCGATCTGACGTGCGTAACATCACTGCCCAGCTGCTACCATCACCGACGAACCCCAAAGCCCACGAGATACGGTCGCGGGACTGCGATAACGTTGCGATGGAATGAAGAAAAGAAGAAAACTAAAACAACCCCGTAACGGGGAAAGGGGAACCCGGGTACAGGGAGCAGCGGGAGCGAGAGAGAGAGAAGAAAGTAAAAGGCGAAAAAAAAACAACAAACAACCGAAAGACAACCGAAATACACGACACATTCCAAGAAACGGGTTTGATATAAAAATGGGAACCGAACCGTTGGAGGCGTATGAGAGGAACTGCGACAGCGGTCAACAGTTCAGCTGCTGCCGGCCAGTCGCCCGTCAACTCGTTTGCCAGAATGTTTCGCGAAAAAATCGTGCCGTCCGTGATGCTGCTGCTGCTGCTGCAGGTGGTGGTGCTGGTGGTGGTCACGACGGTCGTGACACCGATCGCCGGCTATCAGGTGAAACCGGCCAACTACGCCAAGCTGATGGAGCAGCAGGAGAAGTTTGATGGTAAGTGGCCGGGCGTGTGTTGTGTGGTTTCGGTTTTCATTAACACCTTCCGTATTATCTTTCTCCACCTTTCTTCTCCAATCATCACGGGCGGACACAGCGGCCTTTGAGAAGGAGTTCTACATCGAGCACACGAAGTATGTGGAGACGGGCGTACGGTCGGAGCGATTGGACGAGATGTTTGAACACATTAGCCAGCGTCCGGATATGTTCCGGTTGGAGATGGACGACCATCCGTTGCCCTATCTGACGGCGGAATGTACGGCATGCCGTGCCCTTGTCACCACGTACCTCACGTACCGTCGTGTGCTGGGCTGGGACCGTGATCGTATCGCCCAGCAGGCGGCTTCAACGTGCGAAACCCTCAACATCCTCACGCCGGCCAACTGTCTGAAGATCGTGAACAAAAACATCGACATCCTGCTGTACATCATCGACAACCGACCGGCGTTGACGGCTCAGACGATCTGTGGTATCATCTTCCAGTCCGGAACCTGCGTGCTGCAGGATCCAGCATTCCTCGACTGGACGATCAACGTATCCGGTGGTGGACGGCCCATCACGGGGTCGAAGACGGGTCCGAACCGTGCGGCCGGTGATATGAAGATCATCCACATCACGGACGTGCACTACGATCCGCACTACCGCACCGGTTACAACGCGGTCTGCGGTGAGCCATGCTGTTGCCGCGAAGGACAAGGTATACCGGCGGATCCGGCCAACGGCGCGGGCGAGTGGGGTGACTACCGTGACTGTGACTCTCCGTGGAAGGCGGTCGAGGATGCGGTGCGTGCAGCGGCCCGCCAGCATCCGGATGCGGCCTACATCTACTACACGGGCGATATTATCGATCATGGCGTTTGGGAGACGACGGTGGCCGGTAACATCGTATCGATGACGCGCACCTACCAGCTGTTCCGTGATGTGTTCCCTGGCAAGCAGGTGTTCCCGGTGCTCGGTAACCACGAGAACAATCCGACTAACGTGTTCGCACCGAGCTACATCGATCGCCAGGACTTCTCGGCCAGCTGGCTGTATGACTTTTCGGCTGATCAGTGGTCGGGCTGGTTACCGGCCGCCACCCAGCAAACCATCCGCCAGGGTGGCTTCTACACGGCTCTGGTGCGGCCCGGGTTCCGTATCATCGGCATGAACAACAACGATGCGTACACGTTCAACTGGTGGATCCTGTACGATCCGCCCTATCTGCGGGCGCAGCTACAGTGGCTGCACGATACGTTGCTACAGGCTGAGGCCGCCGGTGAGAAGGTGCACATTTTGGCGCACATTCCGATCGGCGCTGGCACTAGCTATCGTACCTGGGCACGTCAGTACCGTCGCATTTTGGACCGGTTCTGGGATGTGATTACGGCGCACTTCCACGGCCATACGCACGCGGACGAGTTCAACGTGTTCTACTCCC